>NC_142337.1:46468900-46777500 GCF_054954075.1 Amborella trichopoda | reverse complement strand
AAAGTTATCTTCCTGAGTGAGTGTGTGAACATTATGCTGAGGTAATGGACAACTACAGTCCTCTGATGATTCTGTAGTAGTTTCAGTATAAGAACTATCTGATCCTATAAGATCAAGATCATAGACTGCAGAGGTTTCAGGGAGAAGCTCAGTGGTTTCAGTGAAAAGCTCAGAGGTTTTCAGGTAAGACTTAGAGGTTTCAGGTAGAAGCTCAGAGGTTTTCAGGTAAGACTTAGAGGTTTCAGGTAAGACTTAGAGGTTTCAGGTAGAAGCTCAGAGGTTTAGGATAGGAGAAGAGGAGAGAAGAGACCCTTAGTAGGAGAGGAGAGGAGTGAGGCCCTCCTGAAGACGAGGGAGGAGTCTTCCTTTTATAAGGATCGAAGGCTCGAAGGGAATCTCAAGTGAAACCGCTGGCAGCCTAGTGGATGAGTAAGGACAAGAGAAAAAAGGTGTTGGCAGCATACAGCCAAGAAGAAAGGAGAACAGCTGGCACACTGTGGGCGAAAGAAGACAAAAGATAGAGCGTCGGCACATGTGGACAAGAGAGCGTTGGCACGTCTTGACAAAGGAGAGGGGCCCAAGTGTCGGCAAATGCGACAAGAGGGAGTGTCGGTGGAATACGACAAGAGAGAGAAAGGTGCTAGTGGACAAAATATACGAGCATAGGGAGATGCTCTTTGTACAAAAAGTTAAAAATGAAAAAGTAAAGCATCTAGGCTCTTTTGGCCTTATTACAATGAGTGCAGTGTTTGCTGTCTGTGATGGGACCCTTATATGTCTTGCTATTGTTGTTATTGCTCCTGGATGGTGATGGATGATCAATTCATGGTCTCTGGCTGAATTCGTCTGGATCATCTTCTTCTGGATCCTTCTGACTGAGTTGGAGGTACCTATTGATGTGTAGTGGAGAAGAGTGGACTGTTTCTTTGGAAGAGGTGGGTTTTCTTCCTGCTTCAGCAAAGATCTCTTTCATCTGTTTCTCCAGTTCTTCCTTGGAAGCCTGTGGGTTGGTTTGAAGCATATTTCTCAGGTAGGTAGGAAAATCAAAAGAAGTGTTTGGAGTATTTGGGTTTTCCTGGTATATAGGTGCTTTGGGCGGTATTCTTTTTGGAGTGGCTTTGGTGAGATCCATTTGAAAGATATTTCACCATTTTACAGAGATGGTTTTTCCCAAATGAGGGATGTATGTATAATCGTTGGAAGTATTGGGTGAGATGGTATAATCCCATTTCATAATCCAAGGGATTTGGTATAAAGCCATAAAGTAAAGGTGAGTGTCAACTGAATTATTGATATTATTGTATTGTATAAATTGCTCCTGCAGCTCCTTAAAAGCAGAAGGTAAAATCACAGCAGTTGATCCCCACACAAAATACGAGTTTTGAAACCAGGTGGGGAACCTTTCAAAAATTGGTAGCCGGAATTGTAAATACCAGCTATGAGTATTGTTAGGGTTTTTGATAATAGAAAAATTTATGCCAAGCCTCTATGTACTCAGCATATTTGAAATACTTATAAGAAAATTCAGGATTTTGTAATTTTTTCCTCTGTGCGGGATTAGAACCCCACTCAGTATAAGGAAGAAGTTTCTTTATCTGTACTTTGGAATGGGCTATGATTCGGGTATTCTGCTGGAAGTAGTGGACAACAGAGATGGACCCTGTTTCCATTAAAATGGCTTCGTAATATTCTCGGGTCTTAACCCCATTAATAGGATTAAGATGATTTAAAAGATAAAATGGTGCAAGCTTTCTTGGATCCATGTGAACCGTATGTTCATCAATGGTAATGTCCATTAGAAAAGCTCTTTCGATATATTCTGATCTTGGAATGGTAGTAGGAAGAGTGGATTTCGACTGGGCTGGTGAAAATGTAGGAGTTGAAGTTCGAGCTTCTGGGTAGGTAATCTGATGAACTGGTGATTGAGAAGGTGAACGAATATTAAGGGGTGAAGGTTCCCCTTCATATGGAATCAAAGAATGCATGAGTTGTTTTCCTCGGCGAGTATTGCCTCGGGAGCCCATATTACTGTCTATTTCTTTAGTATAAGAACCATTAGACGTAGAGGAGGAAGAATCATATGATATTATACTTTTTAATTTTAATTTGGTTGTATCATCTAGATTCAATGAGTCTATTTTCTTTTTTAATTTACATTGGTGTTTATAATGTTCTATTTTACCACACTTATAGCATACTGGAAGTTTTTTTCCTTTTCTTTGTATTTGGGAAAAATTTATTGATTAATTTTCTCTTTGGCTTTTTATAATATTCTTTATCCTTATTCTTCCTTTTGGCTTTAATATATTTTTCTTTTTTGTATTTTTTCATTTTCTTTTTTACGTAGTCAGGCATATTTTTTCTATCTAAGTAATAGCCAAATTGCTCACAGAAATCTCCAAGTTTTTTTTTCTTTGTGAGCTTTTGTTTATCTATTTGTCTTTTTAATTTCATATCAGTGCATAGGGCTAAGCCTTCTGTACATATTTCTGCGGAGAGTTCTCCGAGTGTATATGATGAATATACTATTATTCCATTATGTTTTTTGCGAAGTCTTTCCTTGACTTTTTCTGCAAATAGATATGGAAGACCAGCTATGAATTTTTCCTTCCAATGGTCTAGCTGGCAATCTTCTCGTATTAGAAGCCTTGAGAAAAACCTCCTCCTGAGTTAAACAAGAATAAATTCCACATTGGAGAAAATAATAAATCCCTTATGGATCAATTAATTTCCAAACTATCCCAACTAAATCTAAAAGGAGTACCTTCACCTCAAATCAATATTCCTCTACCTACTATTACTTCTCAACTACCTGAGTCATCTGACAAAGGAAAAGCTGTCATACCTGAGCATGAAACAATGATGCTCACAGAGGAAGAACCCATAATAGAGGATACAATCCAAAATCAAGAAAAAGCATTTATGGATACTACACCTCTAATGGACACCATCAACAAAATAGCTTATGGAAAATATTGGAAACCCATAACAGCCTTACCATATCATAAGAGACCTACTCCTGTTGATATTCAAATGGAAGAAGATTCAATACAACAGGCAGTATCTTATTCTGGAAGATCAATAGTTAATTGGCAAATAGATGGTCTATCAGAATTAAAAATATTAGATGTCATGAGACATATGACCATGTATGCCTCTGCAAATAAAATGGCAGGCAACCATGATTAAGAAGTTGCCAAAGCAATAGTAAATGGATTCACAGGATGGTTAAGAGGATGGTGGGATTTTTATGTGGATGATGATACCAAGCAAAGAATTTTAAACAATACTAGACAATGGACTGGAAGAAATGAACAAAATCAAGAAGTTATATATACAGAAAGTGATGCTGTTAATACCCTGATATATACAATCACTCTACATTTTGTAGGCAGTACTTCATTACTAGCAGCAAGATCAGAGGATCTGCTGTCTAATTTACACTGTCCTACTTTATCTCATTATAAATGGTATAAGGATGTATTTTTCTCAAGGCTTCTAATACGAGAAGATTGCCAGCTAGACCATTGGAAGGAAAAATTCATAGCTGGTCTTCCATATCTATTTGCAGAAAGAGTCAAGGAAAGACTTCGCAAAAAACATAATGGAATAATAGTATATTCATCATATACACTCGGAGAACTCTCCGCAGAAATATGTGCAGAAGGCTTAGCCCTATGCACTGATATGAAATTAAAAAGACAAATAGATAAACAAAAGCTCACAAAGAAAAAAGAACTTGGAGATTTCTGTGAGCAATTTGGCTATTACTTAGATAGAAAAAATATGCCTGACTACGTAAAAAAGAAAATGAAAAAATACAAAAAAGAAAAATATATTAAAGTCAAAAAGAAGAATAAGGATAAAGAATATTATAAAAAGCCAAAGAGAAAATTAATCAATAAATTTTCCCCAAATACAAAGAAAAGGAAAAAACTTCCAGTATGCTATAAGTGTGGTAAAATAGGACATTATAAACACCAATGTAAATTAAAAAAGAAAATAGACTCATTGAATCTAGATGATACAACCAAATTAGAATTAAAAAGTATAATATCATATGATTCTTCCTCCTCTACTTCTAATGGTTCTTATACTGAAGAAATAGACAGTAATGATCTTGATCTTATAAGATCAGATAGTTCTTATACTGAAACTACTACAGAATCATCAGAGGACTGTAGTTGTCCATTACCTCAGCATAATGTTCACAGCATACAGCCAAGAAGAAAGGAGAACAGCTGGCACACTGTGGGCGAAAGAAGACAAAAGAGAGAGCGTCGGCACATGTGGACAAGAGAGCGTTGGCACGTCCTGACAAAGGAGAGGGGCCCAGGTGTCGGCAAATGTGACAAGAGGGAGTGTCGGTGGAATACGACAAGAGAGAGAAAGGTGCTAGTGGACAAAATATACGAGCATAGGGAGATGCTCTTTGTACAAAAAGTTAAAAATGAAAAAGTAAAGCATCTAGGCTCTTTTGGCCTTATTACAATGAGTGCAGTGTTTGCTGTCTGTGATGGGACCCTTATATGTCTTGCTATTGTTGTTATTGCTCCTGGATGGTGATGGATGATCAATTCATGGTCTCTGGCTGAATTCGTCTGGATCATCTTCTTCTGGATCCGTTTCATCTGGATCTGTTTCTTCTGGATCCTTCTGACTGAGTTGGAGGTACCTATTGATGTGTAGTGGAGAAGACTGGACTGTTTCTTCGGAAGAGGTGGGTTTTCTTCCTGCTTCAGCAAAGATCTCTTTCATCTGTTTCTCCAGTTTATCCTTGGAAGCCTGTGGGTTGATTTGAAGCATATTTCTCAGGTAGGTAGGAAAATCAAAAGAAGTGTTTGGAGTATTTGGGTTTTCCTGGTATATAGGTGCTTTGGGCGGTATTCTTTTTGGAGTGGCTTTGGTGAGATCCATTTGAAAGATATCCCACCATTTTACAGAGATGGTTTTTCCCAAACGAGGGATGTATGTATAATCGTTGGAAGTATTGGGTGAGATGGTATAATCCCATTTCATAATCCAAGGGATTTGGTATAAAGCCATAAAGTAAAAGTGAGTGTCAACTGAATTATTGATATTATTGTATTGTATAAATTGCTCCTGCAGCTCCTTAAAAGCAGAAGGTAAAATCACAGCAGTTGATCCCCACACAAAATACCAGTTTTGAAACCAGGTGGGGAACCTTTCAAAAATTGGTAGCCGGAATTGTAAATACCAGCTATGAGTATTGTTAGGGTTTTGATAATAGAAAAATTTATGCCAAGCCTCTATGTACTCAGCATATTTGAAATACTTATAAGAAAATTCAGGATTTTGTAATTTTTTCCCCTGTGCGGGATTAGAACCCCACTCAGTATAAGGAAGAAGTTTCTTTATCTGTACTTTGGAATAGGCTATGATTCGGGTATTCTGCTGGAAGTAGTGGACAACAGAGATGGACCCTGTTTCCATTAAAATGGCTTCGGAATATTCTCGGGTCTTATCCCCATTAATAGGATTAAGATGATTTAAAAGATATAATGGTGCAAGCTTGTTTGGATCCATGTGAACCTGATGTTCATCAATGGTAATGTCCATTAGAAAAGCTCTTTCGATATATTCTGATCTTGGAATGGTAGTAGGAAGAGTGGATTTGGACTGGGCTGGTGAAAATGTTGGAGTTGAAGTTCGAGCTTCTGGGTAGGTAATCTGATGAACTGGTGATTGAGAAGGTGAACGAATATTAAGGGGTGAAGGTTCCCCTTCATATGGAATCAAAGAATGCATGGGTTGTTTTCCCCGGCGAGTATTGCCTCGGGAGCCCATATTTAAGGATGAAAGATCCTTATCAGATAGGTTATCTTGGAACAATTGAAGTGCAAGTGATATATTTATTAAATACAAATTATCCAGTGCTTCTGTATGCAATAATCATCATTGTATTGATACACCATTTATTATGGTTAAGGGATTAAGTCAATCAGTAATCTTAGGAGTTCCATTCCTAACATTGTTATATCCCATAACTATTGATGAAACAGGAATTTCATCGACAATTCAAAATATTCCAATACATTTCAATTTCATACATAAACCAAAATTAAAGGAGCTAAATAATGTCAAAAGCCAATTGAAAGACAAAGAAACATTTCTTTGTACACTTAAACAGGAAGTTAAATACAAATCACCAGTTCATCAGATTACCTACCCAGAAGCTCGAACTTCAACTCCTACATTTTCACCAGCCCAGTCGAAATCCACTCTTCCTACTACCATTCCAAGATCAGAATATATCGAAAAAGCTTTTCTAATGGACATTACCATTGATGAACATCAGGTTCACATGGATCCAAGCAAGCTTGCACCATTATATCATTTAAATCATCTTAATCCTATTAATGGGGTTAAGACCCGAGAATATTACGAAGCCATTTTAATGGAAACAGGGTCCATCTCTGTTGTCCACTACTTCCAGCAGAATACCCGAATCATAGCCTATTCCAAAGTACAGATAAAGAAACTTCTTCCTTATACTGAGTGGGGTTCTAATCCCGCACAGGGGAAAAAATTACAAAATCCTGTATATATAATAAATTTTGGTATTAACAGCATCACTTTCTGTATATATAACTTCTTGATTTTGTTCATTTCTTCCAGTCCATTGTCTAGTATTGTTTAAAATTCTTTGCTTGGTATCATCATCCACATAAAAATCCCACCATCCTCTTAACCATCCTGTGAATCCATTTACTATTGCTTTGGCAACTTCTTGATCATGGTTGCCTGCCATTTTATTTGCAGAGGCATACATGGTCATATGTCTCATGACATCTAATATTTTTAATTCTGATAGACCATCTATTTGCCAATTAACTATTGATCTTCCAGAATAAGATACTGCCTGTTGTATTGAATCTTCTTCCATTTGAATATCAACAGGAGTAGGTCTCTTATGATATGGTAAGGCTGTTATGGGTTTCCAATATTTTCCATAAGCTATTTTGTTGATGGTGTCCATTAGAGGTGTAGTATCCATAAATGCTTTTTCTTGATTTTGGATTGTATCCTCTATTATGGGTTCTTCCTCTGTGAGCATCATTGTTTCATGCTCAGGTATGACAGCTTTTCCTTTGTCAGATGACTCAGGTAGTTGAGAAGTAATAGTAGGTAGAGGAATATTGATTTGAGGTGAAGGTACTCCTTTTAGATTTAGTTGGGATAGTTTGGAAATTAATTGATCCATAAGGGATTTATTATTTTCTCCAATGTGGAATTTATTCTTGTTTAACTCAGGAGGAGGTTTAAATAATACTGATTTAGGAATGGGAGATATAGTAGGTGTTTCCTTGGATACTATCCTTTCTATTCTTTCAGTTTGCTTTCCAAGGGATTGTAGATATAGGTTTGTATAATTATTTTGTTCTACAATATGAGGTATATACTCTTGTTTTTTATTGATTTCTTTAGGTATGGCTTTGTATGGGGTAGCCACTATATCATAGAAAGATGAGGAAAGTACATGTTCATTCTTTTTTGGAATGCCTGCTTTAAGTATTATACTTTTCTCCGGTGGATGTATACTAGCTATTGTAGTACCATCAGTACTTA
Organism: Amborella trichopoda; assembly: GCF_054954075.1. Taxonomy (NCBI): domain Eukaryota; kingdom Viridiplantae; phylum Streptophyta; class Magnoliopsida; order Amborellales; family Amborellaceae; genus Amborella; species Amborella trichopoda. The sequence continues at coordinate 46,769,910 of NC_142337.1, read as the reverse complement.
TATATGTCTTTTCTTCTATTGTTTGAATTTTTTGAGTTTTATCAAATGAAGGAATAGTAATATTTTTTTCTAAACATAGATCTTTTAGCCAGTGAAAAAATCCTATATTTAATCTTTCTTTATGTAAAAATTTATTATATTTTTTATGTAGTAATTCCAATAGTCTAGGTGGCTGAAACCTTTTTACATACCATTCTCGGATATTTTTATTTTCTTCTGATAAATAATCTTTTTTAATGAAAGCTTTATTTATTTTTCTGTGCTTCCTTTCTAGCTTGGCGGCTAGATAAGCTGCGATATATTCTTCCGAATATTGAGTATTATCCTTTTCTTCAAGTTGTAAGGTACAAACTTGGAAGTCCTGCAATTCTTCTATTGTAGGATGAGATGTTGATGTATATGTTGGAATTACAATATTATCTTTGGTCCTACGTGTTCCTTGAAATTGTATGTTTGAATTGGATGAAGTTATTTGATTATTGGATGAAGATGAAGACATATGATCAGGAGGAGGTAATATAATTATATTTGGGTTGTGAGAAATGGATTTTCTACTTGGTATTTTCTGTTTACTATTTCTCTTCCTATTGATGTTAATATCATCTTGTGAACATGTGGTTTGAAATTGTATTTCTACATTTCCATCTGTATGTTCAATAATATGGTTGGGAATATGATGTTGAGGAATTTCTTGTGGTTGATTGGCATTTTGTAATGCCCATGATTGAGGTAGAATTATATCTGACCATTTTATGGTTTTTGGAACTATCATATTAGATTTTTCTATATTTGTTTGGAACAAAATTGTTTGATCTTTTTGATCAAGTTTTAAGGTATTGGGACTTAATGTATTCATGACCTTATAGTATATTCTATAGACTATAGCTAAATTTTGTGAACCATGGATCATATTGAATCCATGTGTTTTGAGATTTATTGTCAATATATCTAGGATATTTGGGTCGGTTAAAGAAACAGAAACATTAGGAAAACAGTTAAAATACATTGGACCACTACAAAGGCTGGATTCAACCATGCCTAGTAGCGAGTCTGTGAATATATTGTGTCTTGTATCTCTTAGGCATACAAGCACAGAAGTGTTCAACCCTGGTCGGGTCAAAGGTTTTACGGCTATTTGAATGAGGCCAATGTGTAAATACTTGTAATTATTTTCTTTATGTTTTTCTATTACTTTTTTCGAGAGTAGGTGAAAGTCTTCTTGATGTTGTGTTACTGATAGACTTTCTTCTACAGTCTTGATGGCATAACCCATCTTTAGTTTAAAAGTTCCTTTATTATAGACATCATGTATTGGTACCTTAGGAATATTCCAATTTTGGATATTTTCCTCAATATCATTTATAATAATTTGTTCTTTGTTCTTAACTCTAAGTTTTGAAGATGAAGGTACAGTTTTACCAGTAAGATTTCTTATGAGATTTGCCATCCGTAGGTTGCGGATAATGACAATCTGGACATTCAGTGGCCTTAGCTTTTTTCCCTAAGCGGCTCTCCTGGCCTTGGCGGTACTTTTCGCATCGGCGTTCACTTGTCTCTTGTCTTAACTCTCGGACCAACTTTCTTGGTGGTCAATCTCACTTAATTTCTTATGGTATAATGTATCTTTTATCTTAACTTATGAAGTAGAAAGAACAGTTTTACAAATTCTACAGTTGTAATTGTTTGCACAGTTCCACTGTGGAATAGTTCTACTGTTGTAATTTGGTCGACAGTGTATCACTGTATGGCTCTGATACCACTTTGCTTCTCCCTGAAACCTCTGCAGTCTACCTCTGCAACTTACCTTGAACCTCAGACCCCAGACTTCATACCTCAAACCTCAGAACTCATACCTCAGACCTCAGAACTCATACCTCAGACCTCAGAACTCATACCTCAGACCTCAGATCCAAACCTCTGCACCCAGATCCGAATTCATACTCATCATCACAGCAACCTTTGAAGCTATCCTTCGCCCTCATAGCTCAAATCAGGTTCTCTCTTACCTTACTCTATAATTATGTGTGATTGTAATCTCACAAATTTACCTTCATACTGCCCTCATCACTGGAAACTATTTTCCAGTTACTGTATGTGTGTTCAGTAAGTTCTTCATCTCTTTGTTTATCCTTCCGGTTATCTCTTTAACAACTCTCAGTTTCATCTTTCTTTCCTGTTTTTATCTCCTGTTTTCACATCTTTCTTTCCTCTGTAATATTTCCCTGTTGTAAGCACATGTGAATATGAATAAGATGCTAGTGTGATTTTCTGTAAAATTCCATGCTTACTCGTTATGCAGTTTAAAATTTTATTCAATATTAAGATAGGTAACACTAGTTACGCACAGTGGATAGTACTTGATATCTCAATAGTTCCTTTCATAGGAATACTATTATTCTGTTTAAATTATTATAAAATATTGCAATCAATAGTAACTTACAACAGCTTACTGTTCACATACTTATTATAAGTCCTGAAAATCGCTTCCAAATAAACTTCGACACCTGAAACATAAAATCCAATAATAAAACATAGTCAAAACAAAACAAATGACAGTGCTGTAGATCCTGGTTGACAGTGTATCACTCATACCTCAGACCTCAGATCCAAACCTCTGCACCCAGATCCGAATTCATACTCATCATCACAGCAACCTTTGAAGCTATCCTTCGCCCTCATAGCTCAAATCAGGTTCTCTCTTACCTTACTCTATAATTATGTGTGATTGTAATCTCACAAATTTACCTTCATACTGCCCTCGTCACTGGAAACTATTTTCCAGTTACTGTATGTGTGCTCAGTAAGTTATTCATCTCTTTGTTTATCCTTCCGGTTATCTCTTTAACAACTCTCAGTTTCATCTTTCTTTCCTGTTTTTATCTCCTGTTTTCACATCTTTCTTTCCTCTGTAATATTTCCCTGTTGTAAGCCCATGTGATTTCTTTCCTCTGTAATATTTCCCTGTTGTAAGCACATGTGAATATGAATAAGATGCTAGTGTGATTTTCTGTAAAATTCCATGCTTACTCGTTATGCAGTTTAAAATTTTATTCAATATTAAGATAGGTAACACTAGTTACGCACAGTGGATAGTACTTGATATCTCAATAGTTCCTTTCATAGGAATACTATTATTCTGTTTAAATTATTATAAAATATTGCAATCAATAGTAACTTACAACAGCTTACTGTTCACATACTTGTTATAAGTCCTGAAAATCGCTTCCAAATAAACTTCAACACCTGAAACATAAAATCCAATAAATAAAACATAGTCAAAACAAAACAAATGACAGTGCTGTAGATCCTGGCGCAAAGTGGTATCAGAGCCATACAGTGATACACTGTCAACCAAATTACAACAGTAGAACTATTCCACAGTGGAACTGTGCAAACAGTTACAACTGTAGAATTTGTAAAACTGTTCTTTCTACTTCATAAGTTAAGATAAAAGATACATTATACCATAATAAATTAAGTGAGATTGACCACCAAGAAAGTTGGTCCGAGAGTTAAGACAAGAGACAAGTGAACGCCGATGCGAAAAGTACCGCCAAGGCCAGGAGAGCCGCTTAGGGAAAAAAGCTAAGGCCACTGAATGTCCAGATTGTCATTATCCGCAACCTACGGATGGCAAATCTCATAAGAAATCTTACTGGTAAAACTGTACCTTCATCTTCAAAACTTAGAGTTAAGAACAAAGAACAAATTATTATAAATGATATTGAGGAAAATATCCAAAATTGGAATATTCCTAAGGTACCAATACATGATGTCTATAATAAAGGAACTTTTAAACTAAAGATGGGTTATGCCATCAAGACTGTAGAAGAAAGTCTATCAGTAACACAACATCAAGAAGACTTTCACCTACTCTCGAAAAAAGTAATAGAAAAACATAAAGAAAATAATTACAAATATTTACACATTGGCCTCATTCAAATAGCCGTAAAACCTTTGACCTGACCAGGGTTGAACACTTCTGTGCTTGTATGCCTAAGAGATACAAGACACAATATATTCACAGACTCGCTACTAGGCATGGTTGAATCCAGCCTTTGTAGTGGTCCAATTTATTTTAACTGTTTTCCTAATGTTTCTGTTTCTTTAACCGACCCAAATATCCTAGATATATTGACAATAAATCTCAAAACACATGGATTCAATATGATCCATGGTTCACAAAATTTAGCTATAGTCTATAGAATATACTATAAGGTCATGAATACATTAAGTCCCAATACCTTAAAACTTGATCAAAAAGATCAAACAATTTTGTTCCAAACAAATATAGAAAAATCTAATATGATAGTTCCAAAAACCATAAAATGGTCAGATATAATTCTACCTCAATCATGGGCATTACAAAATGCCAATCAACCACAAGAAATTCCTCAACATCATATTCCCAACCATATTATTGAACATACAGATGGAAATGTAGAAATACAATTTCAAACCACATGTTCACAAGATGATATTAACATCAATAGGAAGAGAAATAGTAAACAGAAAATACCAAGTAGAAAATCCATTTCTCACAACCCAAATATAATTATATTACCTCCTCCTGATCAAATGTCTTCGTCTTCATCCAATAATCAAATAACTTCATCCAATTCAAACATACAATTTCAAGGAACACATAGGACCAGAGATAATATTGTAATTCCAACATATACATCAACATCTCATCCTACAATAGAAGAATTGCAGGACTTCCAAGTTTGTACCTTACAACTTGAAGAAAAGGATAATACTCAATTTTCGGAAGAATATATCGCAGCTTATCTAGCCGCCAAGCTAGAAAGGAAGCACAGAAAAATAAATAAAGCTTTCATTAAAAAAGATTATTTATCAGAAGAAAAAAAAAATATCCGAGAATGGTATGTAAAAAGGTTTCAGCCACCTAGACTATTGGAATTACTACATAAAAAATATAATAAATTTTTTCATAAAGAAAGATTAAATATAGGATTTTTTCACTGGCTAAAAGATCTATGTTTAGAAAAAAATATTACTATTCCTTCATTTGATAAAACTCAAAAAATTCAAACAATAGAAGAAAAGACATATATAAGTACTGATGGTACTACAGTAGCTAGTATACATCCACCGGAGAAAAGTATTATACTTAAAGCAGGCATTCCAAAAAAGAATGAACCTGTACATTCCTCATCTTTCTAGGATATAGTGGCTACCCCATACAAAGCCATACCTAAAGAAATCAATAAAAAACAAGAGTATATACCTCATATTGTAGAACAAAATAATTATACAAACCTATATCTACAATCCCTTGGAAAGCAAACTGAAAGAATAGAAAGGATAGTATCCAAGGAAACACCTACTATATCTCCCATTCCTAAATCAGTATTATTTAAACCTCCTCCTGAGTTAAACAAGAATAAATTCCACATTGGAGAAAATAATAAATCCCTTATGGATCAATTAATCCAACTAGATCTAAAAGGAGTACCTTCACCTCAAATCAATATTCCTCTACCTACTATTACTTCTCAACTACCTGAGTCATCTGACAAAGGAAAAGCTGTCATACCTGAGCATGAAACAATGATGCTCACAGAGGAAGAACCCATAATAGAGGATACAATCCAAAATCAAGAAAAAGCATTTATGGATACTACACCTCTAATGGACACCATCAACAAAATAGCTTATGGAAAATATTGGAAACCCATAACAGCCTTACCATATCATAAGCGACCTACTCCTGTTGATATTCAAATGGAAGAAGATTCAATACAACAGGCAGTATCTTATTCTGGAAAATCAATAGTTAATTGGCAAATAGATGGTCTATCAGAATTAAAAATATTAGATGTCATGAGACATATGACCATGTATGCCTCTGCAAATAAAATGGCAGGCAACCATGATCAAGAAGTTGCCAAAGCAATAGTAAATGGATTCACAGGATGGTTAAGAGGATGGTGGGATTTTTATGTGGATGATGATACCAAGCAAAGAATTTTAAACAATACTAGACAATGGACTGGAAGAAATGAACAAAATCAAGAAGTTATATATACAGAAAGTGATGCTGTTAATACCGTGATATATACAATCACTCTACATTTTGTAGGCAGTACTTCATTACTAGCAGTAAGATCAGAGGATCTGCTGTCTAATTTACGCTGTCCTACTTTATCTCATTATAAATGGTATAAGGATGTATTTTTCTCAAGGCTTCTAATACGAGAAAATTGCTAGCTAGACCATTGGAAGGAAAAATTCATAGCTGGTCTTCCATATCTATTTGCAGATAAAGTCAAGATAAGACTTCGCAAAAAACATAATGGAATAATAGTATATTCATCATATACACTCGGAGAACTCTCCGCAGAAATATGTGCAGAAGGCTTAGCCCTATGCACTGATATGAAATTAAAAAGACAAATAGATAAACAAAAGCTCACAAAGAAAAAAGAACTTGGAGATTTCTGTGAGCAATTTGGCTATTACTTAGATAGAAAAAATATGCCTGACTACGTAAAAAAGAAAAAGAAAAAATACAAAAAAGAAAAATATATTAAAGCCAAAAAGAAGAATAAGGATAAAGAATATTATAAAAAGTCAAAGAGAAAATTAATCAATAAATTTTCCCCAAATACAAAGAAAAGGAAAAAACTTCCAGTATGCTATAAGTGTGGTAAAATAGGACATTATAAACACCAATGTAAATTAAAAAAGAAAATAGACTCATTGAATCTAGTTGATACAACCAATTTAAAATTAAAAAGTATAATATCATAGGATTCTTCCTCCTCTACTTCTAATGGTTCTTATACTGAAGAAATAGACAGTAATGATCTTGATCTTATAGGATCAGATAGTTCTTATACTGAAACTACTACAGAATCATCAGAGGACTGTAGTTGTCCATTACCTCAGCATAATGTTCACACACTCACTCAGGAAGATAACTTTATACTAGATATTATAGATAAAATAACTGATCCTGATGAAAAAAGAGCTATCATTACTCAATTTAATAATATTACCAAAAATAAATCAAAATCACCGATTATCAAAAATCCAGATGAATATAATTTCTCTGCTATTATCAAAAGAGTAAGTGATCAACACACTTCTCAAAAAGAACCTACAATCTCTGATCTCAAAAAAGAGATTAAAGAAATAAAAACTGAAATAGTACAATTGAAAGGAAGAATTCAAATATTGGAATTACAACAAATGTCTCAACAAGATTCTGAGACAGAAGAAATAGAATTCAATGACTTAATTACTGATAATCCAATAGAGACTATTGATCCAATAGAAATTATTGATCCAATAGAGAATATTGAATCTTCGAAACAACCAACAATACCCATTCCTTCAGTTAATTTGATAAATAAAATAGTTGTACAAAAATGGTTTGTCCAAGTCAAAATCATTGTTGCAAAAAACTATAGTTTTGAAACATCAGCCCTTATAGATTCAGGAGCTGATCTCAATTGTATAAATGAAGGACTTGTACCTTCAAAATATTTTGATAAAACTACTCAAATATTAAATACAGCAGATGGCAGTAGATTATTTATTAAATACAAATTGTCCAATGCTTCTGTATGCAATAATCATCAATGTATTGATACACCATTTATTATGGTTAAGGGATTAAGTCAATCAGTAATCTTAGGAGTTCCATTCCTAACATTGCTATATCCCATAACTATTGATGAAACAGGAATTTCATCGACAATTCAAAATATTCCAATCCATTTCAATTTCATACATAAACCAAAATTAAAGGAGCTAAATAATGTCAAAAGCCAATTGAAAGACAAAGAAACATTTCTTTGTACACTTAAACAGGAAGTTAAATACAAAGTAATTGAAGAACAAATACAAATGCCTTCCATACAACAAAAGATCCAAGCACTACAAAAACAAATAGAAACATCAATATGTAGTGACCATCCTAATGCTTTTTGGGATAGGAAAAAACACAGTATAAGCTTACCATATGAATCAAACTTTAGTGAAAACCAAATCCCTACAAAAGCTAGGCCAATACGAATGAATACTGTTTTATTGGAAATGTGTAGACAAGAAATAGCAGAACTCCTATAGAGAAAGCTCATACGACCAAGTTCTTCACCTTGGAGTTGTGCAGCTTTTTATGTTAATAAAAATGCTGAAAAAGAAAGAGGAGTTCCTAGATTGGTTATAAATTATAAACCATTAAACAAAGTTTTAAAATGGATAAGATATCCAATTCCTAATAAGAAAGATTTATTAGACAGAGTTGCCCAAGCTTGTATATTTTCAAAATTTGATATGAAATCAGGATACTGGCAAATCCAGATCCAGGAACAAGATAAATACAAAACTGCATTCAATGTACCCTTTGGACAATATGAATGGAATGTAATGCCTTTTGGTTTAAAGAATGCACCATCAGAATTCCAAAAAATTATGAACGATGTATTTCATGATAGTCTATATTGATGATGTCTTAATATTTTCTGAATCTATTGATCAACACATAAAACATATCAATACATTTATCCATGCTGTAAGCCAAGCAGGCTTAGTAGTTTCTGCCAAAAAGATTACACTTTTCAAAACCAATATTAGGTTTTTAGGACATATGATACACCATGGTACTATTATCCCAATAGATAGATCTATAGCTTTTGCTGATAAATTTCCTGATAAGATTCTTGACAAAACTGAACTACAAAGGTTTTTAGGATGCCTCAATTATGTAAGTGATTTCTATCCTAATCTTGCTTTGGATTCCAAACCATTATATGATAGACTCAAGAAGAATCCTCCTCCTTGGTCTGATATCCATACTCAAGCAATAAAGGTAATAAAGAGTACGGTCAAAACCCTTGAATGCCTTTCTCTTCCTCATCCCACTGCTTTCAAAATCATTGAATGTGATGCATTGGATAAAGGACTTGGTGTAATATTAAAACAACAAATTGATTCGAAAGAACAATTGTTACGCTATACATCCAAGGCCTGGAATTCCACACAATTAAATTACTCTATGGTTAAAAAAGAATTACTCGCCATAGTACATTGTGTTAAAAAATTTCAAAGTGATGTTTTAAATCAACATTTTCTTATACGAACAGATTGCAAAGCAGCCAAAGATATTCTGCAAAAAGATGTTAAAAATTTGATTTCCAAACAAATATTTCCCCGCTGACAGGCTATTCTCTCTGCCTTTGACTTTTCCATAGAACATCTTCCCGGGTCTTCCAATTCTTTACCCGATTTTCTGACCCGTGAATTTTTGCAGGGGGGGCAACACTGACGCCAACGACGAATCACCATTATCACTTGCACTTCAATTGTTCCAAGATAACCTATCTGATAAGGATCTTTCATCCTTAAATATGGGCTCCCGAGGCAATACTCGCCGGGGAAAACAACCCATGCATTCTTTGATTCCATATGAAGGGGAACCTTCACCCCTTAATATTCGTTCACCTTCTCAATCACCAGTTCATCAGATTACCTACCCAGAAGCTCGAACTTCAAATCCTACATTTTCACCAGCCCAGTCCAAATCCACTCTTCCTACTACCATTCCAAGATCAGAATATATCGAAAGAGCTTTTCTAATGGACATTACCATTGATGAACATCAGGTTCACATGGATCCAAGCAAGCTTGCACCATTATATCTTTTAAATCATCTTAATCCTATTAATGGGGTTAAGACCCGAGAAAATTACGAAGCCACTTTAATGGAAACAAGGTCCATCTCTGTTGTCCACTACTTCCAGCAGAATACCCGAATCATAGCCTATTCCAAAGTACAGATAAAGAAACTTCTTCCTTATACTGAGTGGGGTTCTAATCCCGCACAGGGGAAAAAATTACAAAATCCTGAATTTTCTTATAAGTATTTCAAATATGCTGAGTACATAGAGGCCTGGCATAAATTTTTCTATTATCAAAACCCTAACAATACTCATAGCTGGTATTTACAATTCCGGCTACCAATTTTTGAAAGGTTCCCCACCTGGTTTCAAAACTGGTATTTTGTGTGGGGATCAACTACTGTGATTTTACCTTCTGCTTTTAAGGAGCTGCAGGAGCAATTTATACAATACAATAATATCAATAATTCAGTTGACACTCACCTTTACTTTATGGCTTTATACCAAATCCCTTGGATTTTGAAATGGGATTATACCATCTCACCCGATACTTCTAACGATTATACATACATCCCTCGTTTGGGAAAAACCATCTCTGTAAAATGGTGGGATATCTTTCAAATGGATCTCACCAAAGCCACTCCAAAAAGAATACCGCCCAAAGCACCTATATGCCAGGAAAACCCAAATACTCCAAACACTTCTTTTGATTTTCCTACCTACCTGAGAAATATGCTTCAAACCAACCCACAGGCTTCCAAGGAAGAACTGGAGAAACAGATGAAAGAGATCTTTGCTGAAGCAGGAAGAAAACCCACCTCTTCCGAAGAAACAGTCCAGTCTTCTCCACTACACATCAATAGGTACCTCCAACTCAGTCACAAGGATCCAGAAGAAATAGATCCAGATGAAACGGATCCAGAAGAAGATGATCCAGACGAATTCAGCCAGAGACCATGAATTGATCATCCATCACCATCCAGGAGCAATAACAACAATAGCAAGACATATAAGGGTCCCATCACAGACAGCAAACACTGCACTCATTGTAATAAGGCCAAAAGAGCCTAGATGCTTTACTTTTTCATTTTTAACTTTTTGTACAAAGAGCATCTCCCTATGCTCGTATATTTTGTCCACTAGCACCTTTCTCTCTCTTGTCGTATTCCACCGACACTCCCTCTTGTCGCATTTGCCGACACCTGGGCCCCTCTCCTTTGTCAGGACGTGCCAACGCTCTCTTGTCCACATGTGCCGACGCTCTCTCTTTTGTCTTCTTTCGCCCACAGTGTGCCAGTTGTTCTCCTTTCTTCTTGGCTGTATGCTGCCGACACCTTTTTTCTCTTGTCCTTACTCATCCACTAGGCTGCCAGCTGTTTCACTTGAGATTCCCTTCGAGCCTTTGATCCTTATAAAAGGAAGACTCCTCCCTCGTCTTCAGCAGGGCCTCACTCCTCTCCTCTCCTACTAAGGGTCTCTTCTCTCCTCTTCTTCTATCCTAAACCTCTGAGCTTCTACCTGAAACCTCTAAGTCTTACCTGAAAACCTCTGAGCTTCTACCTGAAACCTCTAAGTCTTACCTGAAAACCTCTGAGCTTTTCACTGAAACCACTTAGCTTCTCCCGGAAACCTCTGCAGTCTACCTCTGCAACTTACCTTGAACCTCAGACCCCAGACTTCATACCTCAGACCTCAGAATTCGTACCTCAGACCTCAGAACTCATACCTCAGACCTCAGAACTCATACCTCAGACCTCAGATCCAAACCTCTGCACCCAGATCCGAATTCATACTCATCATCACAGCAACCTTTGAAGCTATCCTTCGCCCTCATAGCTCAAATCAGGTTCTCTCTTACCTTACTCTATAATTATGTGTGATTGTAATCTCACAAATTTACCTTCATACTGCCCTCATCACTGGAAACTATTTTCCAGTTACTGTATGTGTGCTCAGTAAGTTCTTCATCTCTTTGTTTATCCTTCCGGTTATCACTTTAACAACTCTCAGTTTCATCTTTCTTTCCTGTTTTTATCTCCTGTTTTCACATCTTTCTTTCCTCTGTAATATTTCCCTGTTGTAAGCACATGTGAATATGAATAAGATGCTAGTGTGATTTTCTGTAAAATTCCATGCTTACTCGTTATGCAGTTTAAAATTTTATTCAATATTAAGATAGGTAACACTAGTTACGCACAGTGGATAGTACTTGATATCTCAATAGTTCCTTTCATAGGAATACTATTATTCTGTTTAAATTATTATAAAATATTGCAATCAATAGTAACTTACAACAGCTTACTGTTCACATACTTGTTATAAGTCCTGAAAATCGCTTCCAAATAAACTTCAACACCTGAAACATAAAATCCAATAAATAAAACATAGTCAAAACAAAACAAATGACAGTGCTGTAGATCCTGGCGCAAAGTGGTATCAGAGCCATACAGTGATACACTGTCAACCAAATTACAACAGTAGAACTATTCCACAGTGGAACTGTGCAAACAGTTACAACTGTAGAATTTGTAAAACTGTTCTTTCTACTTCATAAGTTAAGATAAAAGATACATTATACCATAAGAAATTAAGTGAGATTGACCATCAAGAAAGTTGGTTCGAGAGTTAAGACAAGAGACAAGTGAACGCCGATGCGAAAAGTACCGCCAAGGCCAGGAGAGCCCCTTAGGGAAAAAAGCTAAGGCCACTGAATGTCCAGATTGTCATTATCCGCAACCTACGGATGGCAAATCTCATAAGAAATCTTACTGGTAAAACTGTACCTTCATCTTCAAAACTTAGAGTTAAGAACAAAGAACAAATTATTATAAATGATATTGAGGAAAATATCCAAAATTGGAATATTCCTAAGGTACCAATACATGATGTCTATAATAAAGGAACTTTTAAACTAAAGATGGGTTATGCCATCAAGACTGTAGAAGAAAGTCTATCAGTAACACAACATCAAGAAGACTTTCACCTACTCTCGAAAAAAGTAATAGAAAAACATAAAGAAAATAATTACAAATATTTACACAATGGCCTCATTCAAATAGCCATAAAACCTTTGACCCGACCAGGGTTGAACACTTCTGTGCTTGTATGTCTAAGAGATACAAGACACAATATATTTACAGACTCGCTACTAGGCATGGTTGAATCCAGCCTTTGTAGTGGTCCAATTTATTTTAACTGTTTTCCGAATTTTTCTGTTTCTTTAACCGACCCAAATATCCTAGATATATTGACAATAAATCTCAAAACACATGGATTCAATATGATCCATGGTTCACAAAATTTAGCTATAGTCTATAGAATATACTATAAGGTCATGAATACATTAAGTCCCAATACCTTAAAACTTGATCAAAAAGATCAAACAATTTTGTTCCAAACAAATATAGAAAAATCTAATATGATAGTTCCAAAAACCATAAAATGGTCAGATATATTTCTACCTCAATCATGGGCATTACAAAATGCCAATCAACCACAAGAAATTCCTCAACATCATATTCCCAACCATATTATTGAACATACAGATGGAAATGTAGAAATACAATTTCAAACCACATGTTCACAAGATGATATTAACATCAATAGGAAGAGAAATAGTAAACAGAAAATACCAAGTAGAAAATCCATTTCTCACAACCCAAATATAATTATATTACCTCCTCCTAATCATATGTCTTCGTCTTCATCCAATAATCAAATAACTTCATCCAACTCAAACATACAATTTCAAGGAACACATAGGACCAGAGATAATATTGTAATTCCAACATATACATCAACATCTCATCCTACAATAGAAGAATTGCAGGACTTCCAAGTTTGTACCTTACAACTTGAAGAAAAGGATAATACTCAATATTCGGAAGAATATATCGCAGCTTATCTAGCCGCCAAGCTAGAAAGGAAGCACAGAAAAATAAATAAAGCTTTCATTAAAAAAGATTATTTATCAGAAGAAAATAAAAATATCCGAGAATGGTATGTAAAAAGGTTTCAGCCACCTAGACTATTGGAATTACTGCATAAAAAATATAATAAATTTTTACATAAAGAAAGATTAAATATAGGATTTTTTCACTGGCTAAAAGATCTATGTTTAGAAAAAAATATTACTATTCCTTCATTTGATAAAACTCAAAAAATTCAAACAATAGAAGAAAAGACATATATAAGTACTAATGGTACTACAATAGCTAGTATACATCCACCGGAGAAAAGTATTATACTTCAAGCAGGCATTCCAAAAAAGAATGAACCTGTACATTCCTCATCTTTCTATAATATAGTGGCTACCCCATACAAAGCCATACCTAAAGAAATCAATAAAAAACAAGAGGATATACCTCATATTGTAGAACAAAATAATTATACAAACCTATATCTACAATCCCTTGGAAAGCAAACTGAAAGAATAGAAAGGATAGTATCCAAGGAAACACCTACTATATCTCCCATTCCTAAATCAGTATTATTTAAGCCTCCTCCTGAGTTAAACAAGAATAAATTCCACATTGGAGAAAATAATAAATCCCTTATGGATCAATTAATTTCCAAACCATCCCAACTAGATCTAAAAGGAGTACCTTCACCTCAAATCAATATTCCTCTACCTACTATTACTTCTCAACTACCTGAGTCATCTGACAAAGGAAAAGCTGTCATACCTGAGCATGAAACAATGATGCTCACAGAGGAAGAACCCATAATAGAGGATACAATCCAAAATCAAGAAAAAGCATTTATGGATACTACACCTCTAATGGACACCATCAACAAAATAGCTTATGGAAAATATTGGAAACCCATAACAGCCTTACCATATCATGAGAGACCTACTCCTGTTGATATTCAAATGGAGGAAGATTCAATACAACAGGAAGTATCTTATTCTGGAAGATCAATAGTTAATTGGCAAATAGATGGTCTATCAGAATTAAAAATATTAGATGTCATGAGACATATGACCATGTATGCCTCTGCAAATAAAATGGCAGGCAACCATGATCAAGAAGTTGCCAAAGCAATAGTAAATGGATTCACAGGATGGTTAAGAGGATGGTGGGATTTTTATGTGGATGATGATACCAAGCAAAGAATTTTAAACAATACTAGACAATGGACTGGAAGAAATGAACAAAATCAAGAAGTTATATATACAGAAAGTAATGCTGTTAATACCCTGATATATTTACAGAGATGGTTTTTCTCAAACGAGGGATGTATGTATAATCGTTGGAAGTATTGGGTGAGATGGTATAATCCCATTTCATAATCCAAGGGATTTGGTATAAAGCCATAAAGTAAAGGTGAGTGTCAACTGAATTATTGATATTATTGTATTGTATAAATTGCTCCTGCAGATCCTTAAAAGCAGAAGGTAAAATCACAGCAGTTGATCCCCACACAAAATACCAGTTTTGAAACCAGGTGGGGAACCTTTCAAAAATTGGTAGCCGAAATTGTAAATACCAGCTATGAGTATTGTTAGGGTTTTGATAATAGAAAAATTTATGCCAAGCCTCTATGTACTCAGCATATTTGAAATACTTATAAGAAAATTCAGGATTTTGTATTTTTTTCCCCTGTGCGGGATTAGAACCCCACTCAGTATAAGGAAGAAGTTTCTTTATCTGTACTTTGGAATAGGCTATGATTCGGGTATTCTGCTGGAAGTAGTGGACAACAGAGATGGACCCTGTTTCCATTAAAATGGCTTCGTAATATTCTCGGGTCTTAACCCCATTAATAGGATTAAGAAGATTTAAAAGATATAATGGTGCAAGCTTGCTTGGATCCATGTGAACCTGATGTTCATCAATGGTAATGTCCATTAGAAAAGCTCTTTCGATATATTCTGATCTTGGAATGGTAGTAGGAAGAGTAGATTTGGACTGGGCTGGTGAAAATGTAGGAGTTGAAGTTCGAGCTTCTGGGTAGGTAATCTGATGAACTGGTGATTGAGAAGGTGAACGAATATTAAGGGGTGAAGGTTCCCCTTCATATGGAATCAAAGAATGCATGGGTTGTTTTCCCCGGCGAGTATTGCCTCGGGAGCCCATATTTAAGGATGAAAGATCCTTATCAGATAGGTTATCTTGGAACAATTGAAGTGCAAGTGATAATGGTGATTCGTCGTTGGCGTCAGTGTTGCCCCCCCTGCAAAAATTCACGGGTCAGAAAATCGGGTAAAGAATTGGAAGACCCGGGAAGATGTTCTATGGAAAAGTCAAAGGCAGAGAGAATAGCCTGCCAGTGGGCAAATATTTGTTTGGAAATCAAATTTTTAACATCTTTTTGCAGAATATCTTTGGCTGCTTTGCAATCTGTTCGTATAATATATGACAGTGTTTATCAATAGCATCACTCTACACCAATAATAAGAGCCTAGATGCTTTACTTTTTCATTTTTAACTTTTTGTACGAAGAGCATCTCCCTATGCTCGTATATTTTGTCCACTAGCACCTTTCTCTCTCTTGTCGTATTCCACCGACACTCCCTCTTGTCGCATTTGCCGACACCTGGGCCCCTCTCCTTTGTCAGAACGTGCCAACGCTCTCTTGTCCACATGTGCCGACGCTCTCTCTTTTGTCTTCTTTCGCCCACAGTGTGCCAGCTGTTCTCCTTTCTTCTTGGCTGTATGCTGCCGACACCTTTTTTCTCTTGTCCTTACTCATCCACTAGGCTGCCAGCTGTTTCACTTGAGATTCCCTTCGAGCCTTCGATCCTTATAAAAGGAAGACTCCTCCCTCGTCTTCAGCAGGGCCTCACTCCTCTCCTCTCCTACTAAGGGTCTCTTCTCTCGTCTTCTCCTATCCTAAACCTCTGAGCTTCTACCTGAAACCTCTAAGTCTTACCTGAAACCTCTAAGTCTTACCTGAAAACCTCTGAGCTTCTACCTGAAACCTCTAAGTCTTACCTGAAAACCTCTGAGCTTTTCACTGAAACCACTGAGCTTCTCCCTGAAACCTCTATAGTCTACCTCTGCAACTTACCTTGAACCTCAGACCCCAGACTTCATACCTCAGACCTCAGAATTCATACCTCAGACCTCAGAACTCATACCTCAGACCTCAGAACTCATACCTCAGACCTCAGATGCAAACCTCTGCACCCAGATCCGAATTCATACTCATCATCACAACAACCTTTGAAGCTATCCTTCGCCCTCATAGCTCAAATCAGGTTCTCTCATACCTTACTCTATAATTATGTGTGATTGTAATCTCACAAATTTACCTTCATACTGCCCTCATCACTGGAAACTATTTTCCAGTTACTGTATGTGTGCTCAGTAAGTTCTTCATCTCTTTGTTTATCCTTCCGGTTATCTCTTTAACAACTCTCAGTTTCATCTTTCTTTCCTGTTTTTATCTCCTGTTTTCACATCTTTCTTTCCTCTGTAATATTTCCCTGTTGTAAGCACATGTGAATATGAATAAGATGCTAGTGTGATTTTCTGTAAAATTCCATGCTTACTCGTTATGCAGTTTAAAATTTTATTCAATATTAAGATAGGTAACACTAGTTACGCACAGTGGATAGTACTTGATATCTCAATAGTTCCTTTCATAGGAATACTATTATTCTGTTTAAATTATTATAAAATATTGCAATCAATAGTAACTTACAACAGCTTACTGTTCACATACTTGTTATAAGTCCTGAAAATCGCTTCCAAATGAACTTCAACACCTGAAACATACTTCCAACGATTATACATACATCCCTCGTTTGGGAAAAACCAACTCTGTAAAATGGTGGGATATCTTTCAAATGGATCTCACCAAAGCCACTCCAAAAAGAATACCGCCCAAAGCACCTATATACCAGGAAAACCCAAATACTCCAAACACTTCTTTTGATTTTCCTACCTACCTGAGAAATATGCTTCAAATCAACCCACAGGCTTCCAAGAAAGAACTGGAGAAACAGATGAAAGAGATCTCTGCTGAAGCAGGAAGAAAACCCACCTCTTCCGAAGAAACAGTCCAGTCTTCTCCACTACACATCAATAGGTACCTCCAATTCAGTCAGAAGGATCCAGAAGAAATAGATCCAGATGAAACGGATCCAGAAGAAGATGATCCAGACGAATTCAGCCAGAGACCATGAATTGATCATCCATCAACTTACCTTGAACCTCAAACCCCAGACTTCATACCTCAGACCTCAGAATTCATACCTCAGACCTCAGAACTCATACCTCAGACCTCAGAACTCATACCTCAGACCTCAGATCCAAACCTCTGCACCCAGATCCGAATTCATACTCATCATCACAGCAACCTTTGAAGCTATCCTTCGCCCTCATAGCTCAAATCAGGTTCTCTCTTTCCTTACTCTATAATTATACTTCAAAAAAATGTAGAGTGATTGTATATATCAGGGTATTAACAGCATCACTTTCTGTATATATAACTTCTTGATTTTGTTCATTTCTTCCAGTCCATTGTCTAGTATTGTTTAAAATTCTTTGCTTAGTATCATCGTCCACATAAAAATCCCACCATCCTCTTAACCATCCTGTGAATCCATTTACTATTGCTTTGGCAACTTCTTGATCATGGTTGCCTGCCATTTTATTTGCAGAGGCATACATGGTCATATGTCTCATGACATCTAATATTTTTAATTCTGATAGACCATCTATTTGCCAATTAACTATTGATCTTCCAGAATAAGATACTGCCTGTTGTATTGAATCTTCTTCCATTTGAATATCAACAGGAGTAGGTCTCTTATGATATGGTAAGGCTGTTATGGGTTTCCAATATTTTCCATAAGCTATTTTGTTGATGGTGTCCATTAGAGGTGCAGTATCCATAAATGCTTTTTCTTGATTTTGGATTGTATCCTCTATTATGGGTTCTTCCTCTGTGAGCATCATTGTTTCATGCTCAGGTATGACAGCTTTTCCTTTGTCAGATGACTCAGGTAGTTGAGAAGTAATAGTAGGTAGAGGAATTTTGATTTGAGGTGAAGGTACTCCTTTTAGATCTAGTTGGGATAGTTTGGAAATTAATTGATCCATAAGGGATTTATTATTTTCTCAAATGTGGAATTTATTCTTGTTTAACTCAGAAGGAGGTTTAAATAATACTGATTTAGGAATGGGAGATATAGTAGGTGTTTCCTTGGATACTATCCTTTCTATTCTTTCAGTTTGCTTTCAAGGGATTGTAGATATAGGTTTGTATAATTATTTTGTTCTACAATATGAGGTAAATACTCTTGTTTTTTATTGATTTCTTTAAGTATGGCTTTGTATGGGGTAGCCACTATATCATAGAAAGATGAGGAATGTACAGGTTCATTCTTTTTTGGAATGCCTGCTTTAAGTATAATACTTTTCTCCGGTGGATGTATACTAGCTATTGTAGTACCATCAGTACTTATATATGTCTTTTCTTCTATTGTTTGAATTTTTTGAGTTTTATCAAATGAAGGAATAGTAATATTTTTTTCTAAACATAGATCTTTTAGCCAGTGAAAAAATCCTATATTTAATCTTTCTTTATGTAAAAATTTATTATATTTTTTATGTAGCAATTCCAATAGTCTAGGTGGCTGAAACCTTTTTACATACCATTCTCGGATATTTTTATTTTCTTCTGATAAATAATCTTTTTTAATGAAAGCTTTGTTTATTTTTCTATGCTTCCTTTCTAGCTTGGCGGCTAGATTAGCTGCGACATATTCTTCCGAATATTGAGTATTATCCTTTTCTTCAAGTTGTAAGGTACAAACTTGGAAGTCCTGCAATTCTTCTATTGTAGGATGAGATGTTGATGTATATGTTGGAATTACAATATTATCTCGGGTCCTATGTGTTCCTTGAAATTGTATGTTTGAATTGGATGAAGTTATTTGATTATTGGATGAAGACGAAGACATATGATCAGGAGGAGGTAATATAATTATATTTGGGTTGTGAGAAATGGATTTTCTACTTGGTATTTTCTGTTTACTATTTCTCTTCCTATTGATGTTAATATCATCTTGTGAACATGTGGTTTGAAATTGTATTTCTACATTTCCATCTGTATGTTCAATAATATGGTTGGGAATATGATGTTGAGGAATTTCTTGTGGTTGATTGGCATTTACTAATGCCCATGATTGAGGTAGAATTATATCTGACCATTTTATGGTTTTTGGAACTATCATATTAGATTTTTCTATATTTGTTTGGAACAAAATTGTTTGATCTTTTTTATCAAGTTTTAAGGTATTGGGACTTAATGTATTCATGACCTTATAGTATATTCTATAGACTATAGCTAAATTTTGTGAACCATGGATCATATTGAATCCATGTGTTTTGAGATTTATTGTCAATATATCTAGGATATTTGGGTCGGTTAAAGAAACAGAAAAATTAGGAAAACCGTTAAAATAAATTGGACCACTACAAAGGCTGGATTCAACCATGCCTAGTAACGAGTCTGTGAATATATTGTGTCTTGTATCTCTTAGGCATACAAGCACAGAAGTGTTCAACCCTGGTCGGGTCAAAGGTTTTACGGCTATTTGAATGAGGCCAATGTGTAAATATTTGTAATTATTTTTTTTATGTTTTTCTATTTCTTTTTTCTAGAGTAGGTGAAAGTCTTCTTGATGTTGTGTTACTGATAGACTTTCTTCTACAGTCTTGATGGCATAACCCATCTTTAGTTTAAAAGTTCCTTTATTATAGACATCATGTATTGGTACCTTAGGAATATTCCAATTTTGGATATTTTCCTCAATATCATTTATAATAATTTGTTCTTTGTTCTTAACTCTAAGTTTTGAAGATGAAGGTACAGTTTTACCAGTAAGATTTCTTATGAGATTTGCCATCCGTAGGTTGCGGATAATGACAATCTGGACATTCAGTGGCCTTAGCTTTTTTCCCTAAGCGGCTCTCCTGGCCTTGGCGGTACTTTTCGCATCGGCGTTCACTTGTCTCTTGTCTTAACTCTCGGACCAACTTTCATGGTGGTCAATCTCACTTAATTTCTTATGGTATAATATATCTTTTATGTTAACTTATGAAGTAGAAAGAACAGTTTTACAAATTCTACAGTTGTAACTGTTTGCACAGTTCCACTGTGGAATAGTTCTACTGTTGTAATTTGGTTGAAAGTGTATCACTGTATGGCTCTGATACCACTTTGCGCCAGGATCTACAGCACTGTCATTTCTTTTGTTTTGACTATGTTTTATTTATTGGATATTATGTTTCAGGTGTTGAAGTTTATTTGGAAGCGATTTTCAGGACTTATAACAAGTATGTGAACAGTAAGCTGTTGTAAGTTACTATTGATTGCAATATTTTATAATAATTTAAACAGAATAATAGTATTCCTATGAAAGGAACTATTGAGATATCAAGTACTATCCACTGTGCGTAACTAGTGTTACCTATCTTAATATTGAATAAAATTTTAAACTGCATAACGAGTAAGCATGGAATTTTACAGAAAATCACACTAGCATCTTATTCATATTCACATGTGCTTACAACAGGGAAATATTACAGAGGAAAGAAAGATGTGAAAACAGGAGATAAAAACAGGAAAGAAAGATGAAACTGAGAGTTGTTAAAGAGATAACCGGAAGGATAAACAAAGAGATGAAGAACTTACTGAGCACACATACAGTAACTGGAAAATAGTTTCCAGTGATGAGGGCAGTATGAAGGTAAATTTGTGAGATTACAATCACACATAATTATAGAGTAAGGTAAGAGAGAACCTGATTTGAGCTATGAGGGCGAAGGATAGCTTCAAAGGTTGCTGTGATGATGAGTATGAATTCGGATCTGGGTGCAGAGGTTTGGATCTGAGGTCTGAGGTATGAGTTCTGAGGTCTGAGGTATGAGTTCTGAGGTCTGAGGTATGAATTCTGAGGTCTGAGGTATGAAGTCTGGGGTCTGAGGTTCAAGGTAAGTTGCAGAGGTAGACTGCAGAGGTTTCAGGGAGAAGCTCAGTGGTTTCAGTGAAAAGCTCAGAGGTTTTCAGGTAAGACTTAAGACTTAGAGGTTTTCAGGTAGAAGCTCAGAGGTTTAGGATAGGAGAAGAGGAGAGAAGAGACCCTTAGTAGGAGAGGAGAGGAGTGAGGCCTTGCTGAAGACGAGGGAGGAGTCTTCCTTTTATAAGGATCGAAGGCTCGAAGGGAATCTCAATTGAAACAGCTGGCAGCCTAGTGGATGAGTAAGGACAAGAGAAAAAAGGTGTCGACAGCATGCAGCCAAGAAGAAAGGAGAACAGCTGGCACACTGTGGGCGAAAGAAGACAAAAGAGAGAGCGTCGGCACATGTGGACAAGAGAGCGTTGGCACGTCCTGACAAAGGAGAGGGGCCCAGGTGTCGGCAAATGCGACAAGAGGGAGTGTCGGTGGAATACGACAAGAGAGAGAAAGGTGCTAGTGGACAAAATATACGAGCATAGGGAGATGCTCTTTGTACAAAAAGTTAAAAATGAAAAAGTAAAGCATCTAGGCTCTTTTGGCCTTATTACAATGAGTGCAGTGTTTGCTGTCTGTGATGGGACCCTTATATGTCTTGCTATTATTGTTATTGCTTCTGGATGGTGATGGATGATCAATTCATGGTCTCTGGTTGAATTCGTCTGGATCATCTTCTTCTGGATCCTTCTGACTGTGTTGGAGGTACCTATTGATGTGTAGTGGAGAAGACTGGACTGTTTCTTCGGAAGAGGTGGGTTTTCTTTCTGCTTCAGCAAAGATCTCTTTCATCTGTTTCTCCAGTTCTTCCTTGGAAGCTTGTGGGTTGGTTTGAAGCATATTTCTCAGGTAGGTAGGAAAATCAAAAGAAGTGTTTGGAGTATTTGGGTTTTCCTGGTATATAGGTGCTTTGGGCGGTATTCTTTTTGGAGTGGCTTTGGTGAGATCCATTTGAAAGATATCCCACCATTTTACAGAGATGGTTTTTCCCAAACGAGGGATGTATGTATAATCGTTGAAAGTATTGGGTGAGATGGTATAATCCCATTTCATAATCCAAGGGATTTGGTATAAAGCCATAAAGTAAAGGTGAGTGTCAACTGAATTATTGATATTATTGTATTGTATAAATTGCTCCTGCAGCTCCTTAAAAGCAGAACGTAAAATCGCAGCAGTTGATCCCCACACAAAATACCAGTTTTGAAACCAGGTGGGGAACCTTTCAAAAATTGGTAGCCGGAATTGTAAATACCAGCTATGAGTATTGTTAGGGTTTTGATAATAGAAAAATTTATGCCAAGCCTCTATGTACTCAGCATATTTGAAATACTTATAAGAAAATTCAGGATTTTGTAATTTTTTCCCCTGTGCGGGATTAGAACCCCACTCAGTATAAGGAAGAAGTTTCTTTATCTGTACTTTGGAATAGGCTATGATTCGGGTATTCTGCTGGAAGTAGTGGACAACAGAGATGGACCCTGTTTCCATTAAAATGGCTTCGTAATATTCTTGGGTCTTAACCCCATTAATAGGATTAAGATGATTTAAAAGATATAATGGTGCAAGCTTGCTTGGATCCATGTGAACCTGATGTTCATCAATGGTAATGTCCATTAGAAAAGCTCTTTCGATATATTCTGATCTTGGAATGGTAGTAGGAAGAGTGGATTTGGACTGGGCTGGTGAAAGCAGCCAAAGATATTCTGCAAAAAGATGTTAAAAATTTGATTTCCAAACAAATATATTTATTAATATTACCAAAAAAAAATCAAAATCACCAAAAATCCAGATGAATATAATTTCTCTGCTATTATCAAAAGAGTAAGTGATCAACACACTTCTCAAAAAGAACCTACAATCTCTGATCTCAAAAAAGAGATTAAGGAAATAAAAACTGAAATAGTACAATTGAAAGGAAGAATTCAAATATTGGAATTACAACAAATGTCTCAACAAGATTCTGAGACAGAAGAAATAGAATTCAATGACTTAATTACTGATAATCCAATAGAGACTATTGATCCAATAGAAATTATTGATCCAATAGAGAATATTGAATCTTCGAAACAACCAACAATACCCATTCCTTCAGTTAATTTGATAAATAAAATAGTTGTACAAAAATGGTTTGTCCAAGTCAAAATCATTGTTGCAAAAAACTATAGTTTTGAAACATCAGCCCTTATAGATTCAGGAGCTGATCTCAATTGTATAAATGAAGGACTTGTACCTTCAAAATATTTTGATAAAACTACTCAAATATTAAATACAGCAGATGGCAGGGGGGCAACACTGACGCCAACGACGAATCACCATTATCACTTGCACTTCAATTGTTCCAAGATAACCTATCTGATAAGGATCTTTCATCCTTAAATATGGGCTCCCGAGGCAATACTCGCCGGGGAAAACAACCCATGCATTCTTTGATTCCATATGAAGGGGAACCTTCACCCCTTAATATTCGTTCACCTTCTCAATCACCAGTTCATCAGATTACTTACCCAGAAGCTCGAACTTCAACTCCTACATTTTCACCAGCCCAGTCCAAATCCACTCTTCTTACTACCATTCCAAGATCAGAATATATCGAAAGAGCTTTTCTAATGGACATTACCATTAATGAACATCAGGTTCACATGGATCCAAGCAAGCTTGCACTATTATATCTTTTAAATCATCTTAATCCTATTAATGGGGTTAAGACCCGAGAATATTACGAAGCCATTTTAATGGAAACAGGGTCTATCTTTGTTGTCCACTACTTCCAGCAGAATACCCGAATCATAGCCTATTTCAAAGTACAGATAAAGAAACTTCATCCTTATACTGAGTGGGGTTCTAATCCCGCACAGGGGAAAAAATTACAAAATCCTGAATTTTCTTATAAGTATTTCAAATATGCTGAGTACATAGAGGCTTGGCATAAATTTTTCTATTATCAAAACCCTAACAATACTCATAGCTGGTATTTACAATTCCGGCTACCAATTTTTGAAAGGTTCCCCACCTGGTTTCAAAACTGGTATTTTGTGTGGGGATCAACTGCTGTGATTTTACGTTCTGCTTTTAAGGAGTTGCAGGAGCAATTTATACAATACAATAATATCAATAATTCAGTTGACACTCACCTTTACTTTATGGCTTTATACCAAATCCCTTGGATTATGAAATGGGATTATACCATCTCACCCAATACTTCCAACGATTATACATACATCCCTCGTTTGGGAAAAACCATCTATGTAAAATGGTGGGATATCTTTCAAATGGATCTCACCAAAGCCACTCCAAAAAGAATACCGCCCAAAGCACCTATTCACCAGGAAAACCCAAATACTCCAAACACTTCTTTTGATTTTCCTACCTACCTGAGAAATATGCTTCAAACCAACCCACAGGCTTCCAAGGAAGAACTGGAGAAACAGATGAAAGAGATCTTTGCTGAAGCAGGAAGAAAACCCACCTCTTCCGAAGAAACAGTCCAGTCTTCTCCACTACACATCAATAGGTACCTCCAACTCAGTCAGAAGGATCCAGAAGAAACAGATCCAGATGAAACGGATCCAGAAGAAGATGATCCAGACGAATTCAGCCAGAGACCATGAATTGATCATCCATCACCATCCAGGAGCAATAACAACAATCGCAAGACATATAAGGGTCCCATCACAGACAGCAAACACTGCACTCATTGTAATAAGGCCAAAAGAGCCTAGATGTTTTACTTTTTCATTTTTAACTCTTTGTACAAAGAGCATCTCCTTATGCTCGTATATTTTGTCTATTAGAACCTTTCTCTCTCTTGTCGTATTCCACCGACACTCCCTCTTGTCGCATTTGCCGACACCTGGGCCCCTCTCCTTTGTCAGGACGTGCCAACGCTCTCTTGTCCACATGTGCCGACGCTCTCTCGTTTGTCTTCTTTCGCCCACAGTGTGCCAGCTGTTCTCCTTTCTTCTTGGCTGTATGCTGCCGACACCTTTTTTCTCTTGTCCTTACTCATCCACTAGGCTGCCAGCTGTTTCACTTAAGATTCCCTTCGAGCCTTCGATCCTTATAAAAGGAAGACTCCTCCCTCGTCTTCAGCAGGGCCTCACTCCTCTCCTCTCCTACTAAGGGTCTCTTCTCTCCTCTTCTCCTATCCTAAACCTCTGAGCTTTTACCTGAAACCTCTAAGTCTTACCTGAAACCTCTAAGTCTTACCTGAAACCTCTAAGTCTTACCTGAAAACCTCTGAGCTTCTACCTGAAACCTCTAAGTCTCACCTGAAAACCTCTGAGCTTTTCACTGAAACCACTGAGCTTCTCCCTGAAACCTCTGCAGTCTACCTCTGCAACTTACCTTGAACCTCAGACCCCAAACTTCATACCTCAGACCTCAGAATTCATACCTCAGACCTCAGAACTCATACCTCAGGCCTCAGAACTCATACCTCAGACCTCAGATCCAAACCTCTGCACCCGGATCCGAATTCATACTCATCATCACAGCAACCTTTGAAGCTATCCTTCGCCCTCATAGCTCAAATCAGGTTCTCTCTTACCTTACTCTATAATTATGTGTGATTGTAATCTCACAAATTTACCTTCATACTGCCCTCATCACTGGAAACTATTTTCCAGTTACTGTATGTGTGCTCAGTAAGTTCTTCATCTCTTTGTTTATCCTTCCGGTTATCTCTTCAACAACTCTCAGTTTCATCTTTCTTTCCTGTTTTTATCTCCTGTTTTCACATCTTTCTTTCCTCTGTAATATTTCCCTGTTGTAAGCACATGTGAATATGAATAAGATGCTAGTGTGATTTTCTGTAAAATTCCATGCTTACTCGTTATGCAGTTTAAAATTTTATTCAATATTAAGATAGGCAACACTAGTTACGCACAGTGGATAGTACTTGATATCTCAATAGTTCCTTTCATAGGAATACCATTATTCTGTTTAAATTATTGTAAAATATTGCAATCAATAGTAACTTACAACAGCTTACTGTTCACATACTTGTTATAAGTCCTGAAAATCGCTTCCAAATAAACTTCAACATCTGAAACATAAAATCCAATAAATAAAACATAGTCAAAACAAAACAAATGACAGTGCTGTAGATCCTGGCGCAAAGTGGTATCAGAGCCTTACAGTGATACACTGTCAACCAAATTACAACAGTAGAACTATTCCACAGTGGAACTGTGCAAACAGTTACAACTGTAGAATTTGTAAAACTGTTCTTTCTACTTCCTAAGTTAAGATAAAAGATACATTATACCATAAGAAATTAAGTGAGATTGACCACCAAGAAAGTTGGTCCGAGAGTTAAGACAAGAGACAAGTGAACGCCGATGCGAAAAGTACCGCTAAGGCCAGGAGAGCCGCTTAGGGAAAAAAGCTAAGGCCACTGAATGTCCAGATTGTCATTATCCGCAACCTACGGATGGCAAATCTTATAAGAAATCTTACTGGTAAAACTGTACCTTCATCTTCAAAACTTAGAGTTAAGAACAAAGAACAAATTATTATAAATGATATTGAGGAAAATATCCAAAATTTGAATATTCCTAAGGTACCAATACATGATGTCTATAATAAAGGAACTTTTAAACTAAAGATGGGTTATGCCATCAAGACTGTAGAAGAAAGTCTATCAGTAACACAACATCAAGAAGACTTTCACCTACTCTCGAAAAAAGTAATAGAAAAACATAAAGAAAATAATTACAAATATTTACGCATTGGCCTCATTCAAATAGCCGTAAAACCTTTGACCCGACCAGGGTTGAACACTTCTGTGGTTGTATGCCTAAGAGATACAAGACACAATATATTCACAGACTCGCTACTAGGCATGGTTGAATCCAGCCTTTGTAGTGGTCCAATTTATTTTAACTGTTTTCCTAATTTTTCTGTTTCTTTAACCGACCCAAATATCCTAGATATATTGACAATAAATCTCAAAACTCATGGATTCAATATGATCCATGGTTCACAAAATTTAGCTATAGTCTATAGAATATACTATAAGGTCATGAATACATTAAGTCCCAATACCTTAAAACTTGATCAAAAAGATCAAACAATTTTGTTCCAAACAAATATAGAAAAATCTAATATGATAGTTCCAAAAACCATAAAATGGTCAGATATATTTCTACCTCAATCATGGGCATTACAAAATGCCAATCAACCACAAGAAATTCCTCAACATCATATTCCCAACCATATTATTGAACATACAGATGGAAATGTAGAAATACAATTTCAAACCACATGTTCACAAGATGATATTAACATCAATAGGAAGAGAAATAGTAAACAGAAAATACCAAGTAGAAAATCCATTTCTCACAACCCAAATATAATTATATTACCTCCTCCTGATCATATGTCTTCGTCTTCATCCAATAATCAAATAACTTCATCCAATTCAAACATACAATTTCAAGGAACACATAGGACCAGAGATAATATTGTAATTCCAACATATACATCAACATCTCATCCTACAATAGAAGAATTGCAGGACTTCCAAGTTTGTACCTTACAACTTGAAGAAAAGGATAATACTCAATATTCGAAAGAATATATCGCAGCTTATCTAGCCGCCAAGCTAGAAAGGAAGCACAGAAAAATAAATAAGGCTTTCATTAAAAAAGATTATTTATCAGAAGAAAATAAAAATATCCGAGAATGGTATGTAAAAAGGTTTCAGCCACCTAGACTATTGGAATTACTACATAAAAAATATAATAAATTTTTACATAAAGAAAGATTAAATATAGGATTTTTTCACTGGCTAAAAGATCTATGTTTAGAAAAAAATATTACTATTCCTTCATTTGATAAAACTCAAAAAATTCAAACAATAGAAGAGAAGACATATATAAGTACTGATGGTACTACAATAGCTGGTATACATCCACCGGAGAAAAGTATTATACTTAAAGAAGGCATTCCAAAAAAGAATGAACCTGTACATTCCTCATCTTTCTATGATATAGTGGCTACCCCATACAAAGCCATACCTAAAGAAATCAATAAAAAACAAGAGTATATACCTCATATTGTAGAACAAAATAATTATACAAACCTATATCTACAATCCCTTGGAAAGCAAACTGAAAGAATAGAAAGGATAGTATCCAAGGAAACACGTACTATATCTCCCATTCCTAAATCAGTATTATTTAAACCTCCTCCTGAGTTAAACAAGAATAAATTCCACATTGGAGAAAATAATAAATCCCTTATGGATCAATTAATTTCCAAACTATCCCAACTAGATCTAAAAGGAGTACCTTCACCTCAAATCAATATTCCTCTACCTACTATTACTTCTCAACTACCTGAGTCATCTGACAAAGGAAAAGCTGTCATACCTGAGCATAAAACAATGATGCTCA
Source organism: Amborella trichopoda (assembly GCF_054954075.1). NCBI lineage: Eukaryota > Viridiplantae > Streptophyta > Magnoliopsida > Amborellales > Amborellaceae > Amborella > Amborella trichopoda. The sequence continues at coordinate 46,740,892 of NC_142337.1, read as the reverse complement.
CAGAGGAAGAACCCATAATAGAGGATACAATCCAAAATCAAGAAAAAGCATTTATGGATACTACACCTCTAATGGACACCATCAACAAAATAGCTTATGGAAAATATTGGAAACCCATAACAGCCTTACCATATCATAAGAGACCTACTCCTGTTGATATACACTCGGAGAACTCTCCGCAGAAATATGTGCAGAAGGCTTAGCCCTATGCACTGATATGAAATTAAAAAGACAAATAGATAAACAAAAGCTCACAAAGAAAAAAGAACTTGGAGATTTCTGTGAGCAATTTGGCTATTACTTAGATAGAAAAAATATGCCTGACTACGTAAAAAAGAAAAAGAAAAAATACAAAAAAGAAAAATATATTAAAGCCAAAAAGAAGAATAAGGATAAAGAATATTATAAAAAGTCAAAGAGAAAATTAATCAATAAATTTTCCCCAAATACAAAGAAAAGGAAAAAACTTCTAGTATGCTATAAGTGTGGTAAAATAGGACATTATAAACACCAATGTAAATTAAAAAAGAAAATAGACTCTTTGAATCTAGATGATACAACCAAATTAAAATTAAAAAGTATAATATCATATGATTCTTCCTCCTCTACTTCTAATGGTTCTTATACTAAAGAAATAGACAGTAATGATCTTGATCTTATAGGATCAGATAGTTCTTATACTGAAACTACTACAGAATCATCAGAGGACTGTAGTTGTCCATTACCTCAGCATAATGTTCACACACTCACTCAGGAAGATAACTTTATACTAGATATTATAGATAAAATAACTGATCCTGATGAAAAAAGAGCTATCATTACTCAATTTATTAATATTACCAAAAATAAATCAAAATCACCGATTATCAAAAATCCAGATGAATATAATTTCTCTGCTATTATCAAAAGAGTAAGTGATCAACACACTTATCAAAAAGAACCTACAATCTCTGATCTCAAAAAAGAGATTAAAGAAATAAAAACTGAAATAGTACAATTGAAAGGAAGAATTCAAATATTGGAATTACAACAAATGTCTCAACAAGATTCTGAGACAGAAGAAATAGAATTCAATGACTTAATTATTGATAATCCAATAGAGACTATTGATCCAATAGAAATTATTGATCCAATAGAGAATATTGAATCTTCGAAACAACCAACAATACCCATTCCTTCAGTTAATTTGATAAATAAAATAGTTGTACAAAAATGGTTTGTCCAAGTCAAAATCATTGTTACAAAAAACTATAGTTTTGAAACATCAGCCCTTATAGATTCAGGAGCTGATCTCAATTGTATAAATGAAGGACTTGTACCTTCAAAATATTTTGATAAAACTACTCAAATATTAAATACAGCAGATGGCAGTAGATTATTTATTAAATACAAATTATCCAATGCTTCTCTATGCAATAATCATCAATGTATTGATACACCATTTATTATGGTTAAGGGATTAAGTCAATCAGTAATCTTAGGAGTTCCATTCCTAACATTGCTATATCCCATAACTATTGATGAAACAGGAATTTCATCGACAATTCAAAATATTCCAATACATTTCAATTTCATACATAAATCAAAATTAAAGGAGCTAAATAATGTCAAAAGCCAATTGAAAGACAAAGAAACATTTCTTTGTACACTTAAACAGGAAGTTAAATACAAAGTAATTGAAGAACAAATACAAATGCCTTCCATACAACAAAAGATCCAAGCACTACAAAAACAAATAGAAACATCAATATGTAGTGACCATCCTAATGCTTTTTGGGATAGGAAAAAACACAGTATAAGCTTACCATATGAATCAAACTTTAGTGAAAACCAAATCCCTACAAAAGCTAGGCCAATACAAATGAATACTGTTTTATTGGAAATGTGTAGACAAGAAATAGCAGAACTCCTACAGAGAAAGCTCATACGACCAAGTTCTTCACCTTGGAGTTGTGCAGCTTTTTATGTTAATAAAAATGCTGAAAAAGAAAGAGGAGTTCCTAGATTGGTTATAAATTATAAACCATTAAACAAAGTTTTAAAATGGATAAGATATCCAATTCCTAATAAGAAAGATTTATTAGACAGAGTTGCCCAAGCTTGTATATTTTCAAAATTTGATATGAAATCAGGATACTGGCAAATCCAGATCCAGGAACAAGATAAATACAAAACTGCATTCAATGTACCTTTTGGACAATATAAATGGAATGTAATGCCTTTTGGTTTAAAGAATGCACCATCAGAATTCCAAAAAATTATGAACGATGTATTCAACTCGTATTACCATTTCATGATAGTCTATATTGATGATGTCTTAATATTTTCTGAATCTATTGATCAACACATAAAACATATCAATACATTTATCCATGCTGTAAGCCAAGCAGGCTTAGTAGTTTCTGCCAAAAAGATTACACTTTTCAAAACCAATATTAGGTTTTTAGGACATATGAGATACCATGGTACTATTATCCCAATAGATAGATCTATAGCTTTTGCTGATAAATTTCCTGATAAGATTCTTGACAAAACTGAACTACAAAGGTTTTTAGGATGCCTCAATTATGTAAGTGATTTCTATCCTAATCTTGCTTTGGATTCCAAACCATTATATGATAGACTCAAGAAGAATCCTCCTCCTTGGTCTGATATCCATACTCAAGCAATAAAGGTAATAAAGAGTAAGGTCAAAACCCTTGAATGCCTTTCTCTTCCTCATCCCACTGTTTTCAAAATCATTGAATGTGATGCATCGGATAAAGGACTTGGTGGAATATTAAAACAACAAATTGATTCAAAAGAACAATTATTACGCTATACATCCAAGGCCTGGAATTCCACACAATTAAATTACTCTATGGTTAAAAAAGAATTACTCGCCATAGTCCATTGTGTTACAAAATTTCAAAGTGATGTTTTAAATCAACATTTTCTTATACGAATAGATTGCAAAGCAGCCAAAGATATTCTGCAAAAAGATGTCAAAAATTTGATTTCCAAACAAATATTTGCCCGCTGGCAGGCTATTCTCTCTGCCTTTGACTTTTCCATAAAACATCTTCCCGGGTCTTCCAATTCTTTAATAGCAGAGAAATTATATTCATCTGGATTTTTGATAATCGGTGATTTTGATTTTTTTTTGGTAATATTAATAAATTGAGTAATGATAGCTCTTTTTTCATCAGGATCAGTTATTTTATCTATAATATCTAGTATAAAGTTATCTTCCTGAGTTAGTGTGTGAACATTATGCTGAGGTAATGGACAACTACAGTCCTCTGATGATTCTGTAGTAGTTTCAGTATAAGAACTATCTGATCCTATATGATCAAGATCATTACTGTCTATTTGTTCAGTATAAGAACCATTAGAAGTAGAGGAGGAAGAATCATATGATATTATACTTTTTAATTTTAATTTGGTTGTATCATCTAGATTCAATGAGTCTATTTTCTTTTTTAATTTACAATGGTGTTTATAATGTCCTATTTTACCGCACTTATAGCATACTGGAAGTTTTTTCCTTTTCTTTGTATTTGGGGAAAATTTATTGATTAATTTTCTCTTTGGCTTTTTATAATATTCTTTATCCTTATTCTTCTTTTTGGCTTTAATATATTTTTCTTTTTTGTATTTTTTCTTTTTCTTTTTTACGTAGTCAGGCATATTTTTTCTATCTAAGTAATAGCCAAATTGCTCACAGAAATCTCCAAGTTCTTTTTTCTTTGTGAGCTTTTGTTTATCTATTTATCTTTTTAATTTCATATCAGTGCATAGGGCTAAGCCTTCTGCACATATTTCTGCGGAGAGTTCTCCGAGTGTATATGATGAATATACTATTATTCCATTATGTTTTTTGCGAAGTCTTTCCTTGACTTTTTTTGCAAATAGATATGGAAGACCAGCTATGAATTTTTCCTTCCAATGGTGTAGCTGGCAATCTTCTCGTATTAGAAGCCTTGAGAAAAATACATCCTTATACCATTTATAATGAGATAAAGTAGGACAGCGTAAATTAGACAGCAGATCCTCTGATCTTGCTGCTAGTAATGAAGTACTGCCTACAAAATGTACAGTGATTGTATATATCAGGGTATTAACAGCATCACTTTCGGTATATATAACTTCTTGATTTTGTTCATTTCTTCCAGTCCATTGTCTAGTATTGTTTAAAAGTCTTTGCTTGGTATCATCATCCACATAAAAATCCCACCATCCTCTTAACCATCCTGTGAATCCATTTACTATTGCTTTGGCAACTTCTTGATCATGGTTGCCTGCCATTTTATTTGCAGAGGCATACATGGTCATATGTCTCATGACATCTAATATTTTTAATTCTGATAGACCATCTATTTGCCAATTAACTATTGATCTTCCAGAATAAGATACTGCCTGTTGTATTGAATCTTCCTCCATTTGAATATCAACAGGAGTAGGTATCTTATGATATGGTAAGGCTGTTATGGGTTTCCAATATTTTCCATAAGCTATTTTGTTGATGGTGTCCATTAGAGGTGTAGTATCCATAAATGTTTTTTCTTGATTTTGGATTGTATCCTCTATTGTGGGTTCTTCCTCTGTGAGCATCATTGTTTCATGCTCAGGTATGACAGCTTTTCCTTTGTCAGATAACTCAGGTAGTTGAGAAGTAATAGTAGGTAGAGGAATATTGATTTGAGGTGAAGGTACTCCTTTTAGATCTAGTTGGGATGGTTTGGAAATTAATTGATCCATAAGGGATTTATTATTTTCTCCAATGTGGAATTTATTACTCAAAACAAAACAAATGACAGTGCTGTAGATCCTGACGCAAAGTGGTATCAGAGCCATACAGTGATACACTGTCAACCAAATTACAACAGTAGAACTATTCCACAGTGGAACTGTGCAAACAGTTACAACTGTAGAATTTGTAAAACTGTTCTTTCTACTTCATAAGTTAAGATAAAAGATACATTATACCATAAGAAATTAAGTGAGATTGACCACCAAGAAAGTTGGTCCGAGAGTTAAGACAAGAGACAAGTGAACGCCGATGCGAAAAGTACCGCCAAGGCCAGGAGAGCCGCTTAGGGAAAAAGGCTAAGGCCACTGAATGTCCAGATTGTCATTATCCGCAACCTACGGATGGCAAATCTCATAAGAAATCTTACTGGTAAAACTGTACCTTCATCTTCAAAACTTAGAGTTAAGAACAAAGAACAAATTATTATAAATGATATTGAGGAAAATATCCAAAATTGGAATATTCCTAAGGTACCAATACATGATGTCTATAATAAATGAACTTTTAAACTAAAGATGGGTTATGCCATCAAGACTGTAGAAGAAAGTCTATCAGTAACACAACATCAAGAAGACTTTCACCTACTCTCGAAAAAAGTAATAGAAAAACATAAAGAAAATAATTACAAATATTTACACATTGGCCTCATTCAAATAGCCGTAAAACCTTTGACCCGACCAGGGTTGAACACTTCTGTGCTTGTATGCCTAAGAGATACAAGACACAATATATTCACAGACTCGCTACTAGGCATGGTTGAATCCAGCCTTTGTAGTGGTCCAATTTATTTTAACTGTTTTCCTAATTTTTTTGTTTCTTTAACCGACCCAAATATCCTAGATATATTGACAATAAATCTCAAAACACATGGATTCAATATGATCCATGGTTCACAAAATTTAGCTATAGTCTATAGAATATACTATAAGGTCATGAATACATTAAGTCCCAATACCTTAAAACTTGATCAAAAAGATCAAACAATTTTGTTCCAAACAAATTTAGAAAAATCTAATATGATAGTTCCAAAAACCATAAAATGGTCAGATATAATTCTACCTCAATCATGGGCATTACAAAATGCCAATCAACCACAAGAAATTCCTCAACATCATATTCCCAACCATATTATTGAACATACAGATGGAAATGTAGAAATACAATTTCAAACCACATGTTCACAAGATGATATTAACATCAATTGGAAGAGAAATAGTAAACAGAAAATACCAAGTAGAAAATCCATTTCTCACAACCCAAATATAATTATATTACCTCCTCCTGATCATATGTCTTCGTCTTCATCCAATAATCAAATAACTTCATCCAATTCAAACATACAATTTCAAGGAACACATAGGACCAGAGATAATATTGTAATTCCAACATGTACATCAACATCTCATCCTACAATAGAAGAATTGCAGGACTTCCAAGTTTTTACCTTACAACTTGAAGAAAAGGATAATACTCAATATTCGGAAGAATATATCGCAGCTTATCTAGCCGCCAAGCTAGAAAGGAAGCACAGAAAAATAAATAAAGCTTTCATTAAAAAAGATTATTTATCAGAAGAAAATAAAAATATCCGAGAATGGTATGTAAAAAGGTTTCAGCCACCTAGACTATTGGAATTACTACATAAAAAATATAATAAATTTTTACATAAAGAAAGATTAAATATAGGATTTTTTCACTGGCTAAAAGATCTATGTTTAGAAAAAAATATTACTATTCCTTCATTTGATAAACTCAAAAAATTCAAACAATAGAAGAAAAGACATATATAAGTACTGATGGTACTACAATAGCTAGTATACATCCACCGGAGAAAAGTATTATACTTAAAGCAGGCATTCCAAAAAAGAATGAACCTGTACATTCCTCATCTTTCTATGATATAGTGGCTACCCCATACAAAGCCATACCTAAAGAAATCAATAAAAAACAAGAGTATATACCTCATATTGTAGAACAAAATTGGAATATTCCTAAGGTACCAAAATTGGAATATTCCTAAGGTACCAATACATGATGTCTATAATAAAGGAACTTTTAAACTAAAGATGGGTTATGCCATCAAGACTGTAGAAGAAAGTCTATCAGTAACACAACATCAAGAAGACTTTCACCTACTCTCAAAAAAAGTAATAGAAAAACATAAAGAAAATAATTACAAATATTTACACATTGGCCTCATTCAAATAGCCGTAAAACCTTTGATCCGACCAGGGTTGAACACTTCTGTGCTTGTATGCCTAAGAGATACAAGACACAATATATTCACAGACTCGCTACTAGGCATGGTTGAATCCAGCCTTTGTAGTGGTCCAATTTATTTTAACTGTTTTCCTAATTTTTCTGTTTATTTAACCGACCCAAATATCCTAGATATATTGACAATAAATCTCAAAATACATGGATTCAATATGATCCATGGTTCACAAAATTTAGCTATAGTCTATAGAATATACTATAAGGTCATGAATACATTAAGTCCCAATACCTTAAAACTTGATCGAAAAGATCAAACAATTTTGTTCCAAACAAATATAGAAAAATCTAATATGATAGTTCCAAAAACCATAAAATGGTCAGATATAATTCTACCTCAATCATGGGCATTACAAAATGCCAATCAACCACAAGAAATTCCTCAACATCATATTCCCAACCATATTATTGAACATACAGATGGAAATGTAGAAATACAATTTCAAACCACATGTTCACAAGATGATATTAACATCAACAGGAAGAGAAATAGTAAACAGAAAATACCAAGTAGAAAATCCATTTCTCACAACCCAAATATAATTATATTACCTCCTCCTGATCATATGTCTTCGTCTTCATCCAATAATCAAATAACTTCATCCAATTCAAACATACAATTTCAAGGAACACATAGGACCAGAGATAATATTGTAATTCCAACATATACATCAACATCTCATCCTACAATAGAAGAATTGCAGGACTTCCAAGTTTGTACCTTACAACTTGAAGAAAAGGATAATACTCAATATTCGGAAGAATATATCGCAGCTTATCTAGCCGCCAAGCTAGAAAGGAAGCACAGAAAAATAAATAAAGCTTTAATTAAAAAAGATTACTTATCAGAAGAAAATAAAAATATCCGAGAATGGTATGTAAAAAGGTTTCAGCCACCTAGACTATTGGAATTACTACATAAAAAATATAATAAATTTTTACATAAAGAAAGATTAAATATAAGATTTTTTCACTAGCTAAAAGATCTATGTTTAGAAAAAAATATTACTATTCCTTCATTTGATAAAACTCAAAAAATTCAAACAATAGAAGAAAAGACATATATAAGTACTGATGGTACTACAATAGCTAGTATACATCCACCGGAGAAAAGTATTATACTTAAAGCAGGCATTCCAAAAAAGAATGAACCTGTACATTCCTCATCTTTCTATGATATAGTGGCTACCCCATACAAAGCCATACCTAAAGAAATCAATAAAAAACAAGAGTATATACCTCATATTGTAGAACAAAATAATTATACAAACCTATATCTACAATCCCTTGGAAAGCAAACTGAAAGAATAGATAGGATAGTATCCAAGGAAACACCTACTATATCTCCCATTCCTAAATCAGTATTATTTAAACCTCCTCCTGAGTTAAACAAGAATAAATTCCACATTGGAGAAAATAATAAATCCCTTATGGATCAATTAATTTCCAAACTATCCCAACTAGATCTAAAAGGAGTACCTTCACCTCAAATCAATATTCCTCTATCTACTATTACTTCTCAACTACCTGAGTCATCTGACAAAGGAAAAGCTGTCATACCTGAGCATAAAACAATGATGCTCACAGAGGAAGAACCCATAATAGAGGATACAATCCAAAATCAAGAAAAAGCATTTATGGATACTACACCACTAATGGACACCATCAACAAAATAGCTTATGGAAAATATTGGAAACCCATAACAGCCTTACCATATCATAAGAGACCTACTCCTGTTGATATTCAAATGGAAGAAGATTCAATACAACAGGCAGTATCTTATTCTGGAAGATCAATAGTTAATTGGCAAATAGATGGTCTATCAGAATTAAAAATATTAGATGTCATGAGACATATGACCATGTATGCGTCTGCAAATAAAATGGCAGGCAACCATGATTAAGAAGTTGCCAAAGCAATAGTAAATGGATTCACAGGATGGTTAAGAGGATGGTGGGATTTTTATGTGGATGATGATACCAAGCAAAGAATTTTAAACAATACTAGACAATGGACTGGAAGAAATGAACAAAATCAAGAAGTTATATATACAGAAAGTGATGCTGTTAATACCCTGATATATACAATCACTCTACATTTTGTAGGCAGTACTTCATTACTAGCAGCAAGATCAGAGGATCTGCTGTCTAATTTACGCTGTCCTACTTTATCTCATTATAAATGGTATAAGGATGTATTTTTCTCAAGGCTTCTAATACGAGAAGATTGCCAGCTACACCATTGGAAGGAAAAATTCATAGCTGGTCTTCCATATCTATTTGCAGAAAAAGTCAAGGAAAGACTTCGCAAAAAACATAATGGAATAATAGTATATTCATCATATACACTCGGAGAACTCTCCGCAGAAATATGTGCAGAAGGCTTAGCTCTATGCACTGATATGAAATTAAAAAGACAAATAGATAAACAAAAGCTCACAAAGAAAAAAGAACTTGGAGATTTCTGTGAGCAATTTGGCTATTACTTAGATAGAAAAAATATGCCTGACTACGTAAAAAAGAAAAAGAAAAAATACAAAAAAGAAAAATATATTAAAGCCAAAAAGAAGAATAAGGATAAAGAATATTATAAAAAGTCAAAGAGAAAATTAATCAATAAATTTTCCCCAAATACAAAGAAAAGGAAAAAACTTCCAGTATGCTATAAGTGTGGTAAAATAGGACATTATAAACACCAATGTAAATTAAAAAAGAAAATAGACTCATTGAATCTAGATGATACAACCAAATTAAAATTAAAAAGTATAATATCATATGATTCTTCCTCCTCTACTTCTAATGGTTCTTATACTAAAGAAATAGACAGTAATGATCTTGATCTTATAGGATCAGATAGTTCTTATACTGAAACTACTACAGAATCATCAGAGGACTGTAGTTGTCCATTACCTCAGCATAATGTTCACACACTCACTCAGGAAGATAACTTTATACTAGATATTATAGATAAAATAACTGATCCTGATGAAAAAAGAGCTATCATTACTCAATTTATTAATATTACCAAAAATAAATCAAAATCACCGATTATCAAAAATCCAGATGAATATAACTTCTCTGCTATTATCAAAAGAGTAAGTGATCAACACACTTCTCAAAAAGAACCTACAATCTCTGATCTCAAAAAAGAGATTAAAGAAATAAAAACTGAAATAGTACAATTGAAAGGAAGAATTCAAATATTGGAATTACAACAAATGTCTCAACAAGATTCTGAGACAGAAGAAATAGAATTCAATGACTTAATTACTGATAATCCAATAGAGACTATTGATCCAATAGAAATTATTGATCCAATAGAGAATATTGAATCTTCGAAACAACCAACAATACCCATTCCTTCAGTTAATTTGATAAATAAAATAGTTGTACAAAAATGGTTTGTCCAAGTCAAAATCATTGTTGCAAAAAACTATAGTTTTGAAACATCAGCCCTTATAGATTCAGGAGCTGATCTCAATTGTATAAATGAAGGACTTGTACCTTCAAAATATTTTGATAAAACTACTCAAATATTAAATACAGCAGATGGCAGTAGATTATTTATTAAATACAAATTATCCAATGCTTCTGTATGCAATAATCATCAATGTATTGATACACCATTTATTATGGTTAAGGGATTAAGTCAATCAGTAATCTTAGGAGTTCCATTCCTAACATTGCTATATCCCATAACTATTGATGAAACAGGAATTTCATCGACAATTCAAAATATTCCAATACATTTCAATTTCATACATAAACCAAAATTAAAGGAGCTAAATAATGTCAAAAGCCAATTCAAAGACAAAGAAACCTTTCTTTGTACACTTAAACAGGAAGTTAAATACAAAGTAATTGAAGAACAAATACAAATGCCTTCCATACAACAAAAGATCCAAGCACTACAAAAACAAATAGAAACATCAATGTGTAGTGACCATCCTAATGCTTTTTTGGATAGGAAAAAACACAGTATAAGCTTACCATGTGAATCAAACTTTAGTGAAAACCAAATCCCTACAAAAGCTAGGCCAATACAAATGAATACTGTTTTATTGGAAATGTGTAGACAAGAAATAGCAGAACTCCTACAGAGAAAGCTCATACGACCAAGTTCTTCACCTTGAAGTTGTACAGCTTTTTATGTTAATAAAAATGCTGAAAAAGAAAGAGGAGTTCCTAGATTGGTTATAAATTATAAACCATTAAACAAAGTTTTAAAATGGATAAGATATCCAATTCCTAATAAGAAAGATTTATTAGACAGAGTTGCCCAAGCTTGTATATTTTCAAAATTTGAAATGAAATCAGGATACTGGCAAATCCAGATCCAGGAACAAGATAAATACAAAACTGCATTCAATGTACCCTTTGGACAATATGAATGGAATGTAATGCCTTTTGGTTTAAAGAATGCACCATCAGAATTCCAAAAAATTATGAACGATGTATTCAACTCGTATTACCATTTCATGATAGTCTATATTGATGATGTCTTAATATTTTCTGAATCTATTGATCAACACATAAAACATATCAATACATTTATCCATGCTGTAAGCCAAGCAGGCTTAGTAGTTTCTGCCAAAAAGATTACACTTTTCAAAACCAATATTAGGTTTTTAGGACATATGATACACCATGGTACTATTATCCCAATAGATAGATCTATAGCTTTTGCTGATAAATTTCCTGATAAGATTCTTGACAAAACTGAACTACAAAGGTTTTTAGGATGCCTCAATTATGTAAGTGATTTCTATCCTAATCTTGCTTTGGATTCCAAACCATTATATGATAGACTCAAGAAGAATCCTCCTCCTTGGTCTGATATCCATACTCAAGCAATAAAGGTAATAAAGAGTAAGGTCAAAACCCTTGAATGCCTTTCTCTTCCTCATCCCACTGTTTTCAAAATCATTGAATGTGATGCATCGGATAAAGGACTTGGTGGAATATTAAAACAACAAATTGATTCAAAAGAACAATTATTACGCCATAGTCCATTGTGTTACAAAATTTCAAAGTGATGTTTTAAATCAACATTTTCTTATACGAACAGATTGCAAAGCAGCCAAAGATATTCTGCAAAAAGATGTTGCAAATTTGATTTCCAAACAAATATTTGCCCGCTGGCAGGCTATTCTCTCTGCCTTTGACTTTTCTATAGAACATCTTCCCGGGTCTTCCAATTCTTTACCCGATTTTCTGACCCGTGAATTTTTGCAGGGGGGGCAACACTGACGCCAACGACGAATCACCATTATCACTTGCACTTCAATTGTTCCAAGATAACCTATCCGATAAGGATCTTTCATCCTTAAATATGGGCTCCCGAGGCAATACTCGCCGGGGAAAACAACCCATGCATTCTTTGATTCCATATGAAGGGGAACCTTCACCCCTTAATATTCGTTCACCTTCTCAATCACCAGTTCATCAGATTACCTACCCAGAAGCTCCAACTTCAACTCCTACATTTTCACCAGCCCAGTCCAAATCCACTCTTCCTACTACCATTCCAAGATCAGAATATATCGAAAGAGCTTTTCTAATGGACATTAACATTGATGAACATCAGGTTCACATGGATCCAAGCAAGCTTGCACCATTATATCTTTTAAATCCTATTAATGGGGTTAAGACCCGAGAATATTACGAAGCCATTTTAATGGAAACAGGGTCCATCTCTGTTGTCCACTACTTCCAGCAGAATACCCGAATCATAGCCTATTCCAAAGTACAGATAAAGAAACTTCGTCCTTATACTGAGTGGGGTTCTAATCCCGCACAGGGGAAAAAATTACAAAATCCTGAATTTTCTTATAAGTATTTCAAATATGCTGAGTACATAGAGGCTTGGCATAAATTTTTCTATTATCAAAACCCTAACAATACTCATAGCTGGTATTTACAATTCAGGCTATCAATTTTTGAAAGGTTCCCCACCTGGTTTCAAAACTGGTATTTTGTGTGGGGATCAACTGCTGTGATTTTACCTTCTGCTTTTAAGGAGCTGCAGGAGCAATTTATACAATACAATAATATCAATAATTCAGTTGACACTCACCTTTGCTTTATGGCTTTATACCAAATCCCTTGGATTATGAAATGGGATTATACCATCTCACCCAATACTTCCAACGATTATACATACATCCCTCGTTTGGGAAAAACCATCTCTGTAAAATGGTGGGATATCTTTCAAATGGATCTCACCAAAGCCACTCCAAAAAGAATACCGCCCAAAGCACCTATATACCAGGAAAACCCAAATACTCCAAACACTTCTTTTGATTTTCCTACCTACTTGAAAAATATGCTTCAAACCAACCCACAGGCTTCCAAGGAAGAACTGGAGAAACAGATGAAAGAGATCTTTGCTGAAGCAGGAAGAAAACCCACCTCTTCCGAAGAAACAGTCCAGTTTTCTCCACTACACATCAATAGGTACCTCCAACTCAGTCAGAAAGATCCAGAAGAAGATGATCCAGACGGATTCAGCCAGAGACCATGAATTGATCATCCATCACCATCCAGGAGCAATAACAACAATAGCAAGACATATAAGGGTCCCATCACAGACAGCAAACACTGCACTCATTGTAATAAGGCCAAAAGAGCCTAGATGCTTTACTTTTTCATTTTTAACTTTTTGTACAAAGAGCATCTCCCTATGCTCGTATATTTTGTCCACTAGCACCTTTCTCTCTCTTGTCGTATTCCACCGACACTCCCTCTTGTCGCATTTGCCGACACCTGGGCCCCTCTCCTTTGTCAGGACGTGCCAACGCTCTCTTGTCCACATGTGCCGACGCTCTCTCTTTTGTCTTCTTTCTCCCACAGTGTGCCAGCTGTTCTCCTTTCTTCTTGGCTGTATGCTATCGACACCTTTTTTCTCTTGTCCTTACTCATCCACTAGGCTGCCAGCTGTTTCACTTGAGATTCCCTTCGAGCCTTCGATCCTTATAAAAGCAAGACTCCTCCCTCGTCTTCAGCAGGGCCTCACTCCTCTCCTCTCCTACTAAGGGTCTCTTCTCTCCTCTTCTCCTATCCTAAACCTCTGAGCTTTTACCTGAAACCTCTAAGTCTTACCTGAAACCTCTAAGTGTTACCTGAAACCTCTAAGTCTTACTTGAAAACCTCTGAGCTTCTACCTGAAACCTCTAAGTCTTACCTGAAAACCTCTGAGCTTTTCACTGAAACCACTGAGCTTCTCCCTGAAACCTCTGCAGTCTACCTCTGCAACTTACCTTGAACCTCAGACCCCAGACTTTATACCTCAGACCTCAGAATTCATACCTCAGACCTCAGAACTCATACCTCAGACCTCAGAACTCATACCTCAGACCTCAGATCCAAACCTCTGCACCCAGATCCGAATTCATACTCATCATCACAGCAACCTTTGAAGCTATCCTTCGCCCTCATAGCTCAAATCAGGTTCTCTCTTACCTTACTCTATAATTATGTGTGATTGTAATCTCACAAATTTACCTTCATACTGCCCTCATCACTGGAAACTATTTTCCAGTTACTGTATGTGTGCTCAGTAAGTTCTTCATCTCTTTGTTTATCCTTCCGGTTATCTCTTTAACAACTCTCAGTTTCATCTTTCTTTCCTGTTTTTATCTCCTGTTTTCACATCTTTCTTTCCTCTGTAATATTTCCCTGTTGTAAGCACATGTGAATATGAATAAGATGCTAGTGTGATTTTCTGTAAAATTCCATGCTTACTCGATATGCAGTTTAAAATTTTATTCAATATTAAGATAGGTAACACTAGTTACGCACAGTGGATAGTACTTGATATCTCAATAGTTCCTTTCATAGGAATACTATTATTCTGTTTAAATTATTATAAAATATTGCAATCAATAGTAACTTACAACAGCTTACTGTTCACATACTTGTTATAAGTCCTGAAAATCGCTTCCAAATAAACATCAACACCTGAAACATAAAATCCAATAAAAAAAACATAGTCAAAACAAAACAAATGACAGTGTTGTAGATCCTGGCGCAAAGTGGGATCAGAGCCATACAGTGATACACTGTCAACCAAATTACAACAGTAGAACTATTCCACAGTGGAACTGTGCAAACAGTTACAACTGTAGAATTTGTAAAACTGTTCTTTCTACTTCATAAGTTAAGATAAAAGATACATTATACCATAAGAAATTAAGTGAGATTGACCACCAAGAAAGTTGGTCCGAGAGTTAAGACAAGAGACAAGTGAACGCCGATGCGAAAAGTACCGCCAAGGCCAGGAGAGCCGCTTAGGGAAAAAAGCTAAGGCCACTGAATGTCCAGATTGTCATTATCCGCAATCTACAGATGGCAAATCTCATAAGAAATCTTACTACTGTACCTTCATCTTCAAAACTTAGAGTTAAGAACAAAGAACAAATTATTATAAATGATATTGAGGAAAATATCCAAAATTGGAATATTTCTAAGGTACCAATACATGATGTCTATAATAAATGAACTTTTAAACTAAAGATGGGTTATGCCATCAAGACTGTAGAAGAAAGTCTATCAGTAACACAACATCAAAAAGACTTTCACCTACTCTCGAAAAAAGTAATAGAAAAACATAAAGAAAATAATTACAAATATTTACACATTGGCCTCATTCAAATAGCCGTAAAACCTTTGACCCGACCAGGGTTGAACACTTCTATGCTTGTATGCCTAAGAGATACAAGACACAATATATTCACAGACTCGCTACTAGGCATGGTTGAATCCAGCCTTTGTAGTGGTCCAATGTATTTTAACTGTTTTCCTAATTTTTCTGTTTCTTTAACCGACCCAAATATCCTAGATATATTGACAATAAATCTCAAAACACATGGATTCAATATGATCCATGGTTCACAAAATTTAGCTATAGTCTATAGAATATACTATAAGGTCATGAATACATTAAGTCCCAATACCTTAAAACTTGATCAAAAAGATCAAACAATTTTGTTCCAAACAAATATAGAAAAATCTAATATGATAGTTTCAAAAACCATAAAATGGTCAGATATAATTCTACCTCAATCATGGGCATTACAAAATGCCAATCAACCACAAGAAATTCCTCAACATCATATTCTCAACCATATTATTGAACATACAGATGGAAATGTAGAAATACAATTTCAAACCACATGTTCACAAGATGATATTAACATCAATAGGAAGAGAAATAGTAAACAGAAAATACCATGTAGAAAATCCATTTCTCACAACCCAAATATAATTATATTACCTCCTCCTGATCATATGTCTTCGTCTTCATCCAATAATCAAATAACTTCATCCAATTCAAACATACAAATTCAAGGAACACATAGGACCAGTGATAATATTGTAATTCCAACATATACATCAACATCTCATCCTACAATAGAAGAATTGCAGGACTTCCAAGTTTGTACCTTACAACTTGAAGAAAAGGATAATACTCAATATTCGGAAGAATATATCGCAGCTTATCTAGCCGCCAAGCTAGAAAGGAAGCACAGAAAAATAAATAAAGCTTTCATTAAAAAAGATTATTTATCAGAAGAAAATAAAAATATCCGAGAATGGTATGTAAAAAGGTTTCAGCCACCTAGACTATTGGAATTACTACATAAAAAATATAATAAATTTTTACATAAAGAAAGATTAAATATAGGATTTTTTCACTGGCTAAAAGATCTATGTTTAGAAAAAAATATTACTATTCCTTCATTTGATAAAACTCAAAAAATTCAAACAATAGAAGAAAAGACATATATAAGTACTGATAGTACTACAATAGCTAGTATAAATCCACCGGAGAAAAGTATTATACTTAAAGCAGGCATTCCAAAAAAGAATGAACCTGTACATTCCTCATCTTTCTATGATATAGTGGGTACCCCATACAAAGCCATACCTAAAGAAATCTATAAAAAACAAGAGTATATACCTCATATTGTAGAACAAAATAATTATACAAACCTATATCTACAATCCCTTGGAAAGCAAACTGAAAGAATAGAAAAGATAGTATCCAAGGAAACACCTACTATATCTCCCATTCCTAAATCAGTATTATTTAAACCTCCTCCTGAGTTAAACAGGAATAAATTCCACATTGGAGAAAATAATAAATCCCTTATGGATCAATTAATTTCCAAACTATCCCAACTAGATCTAAAAGGAGTACCTTCACCTCAAATCAATATTCCTCTACCTACTTTTACTTCTCAACTACCTGAGTCATCTGACAAAGGAAAAGATGTCATACCTGAGCATGAAACAATGATGCTCACAGAGGAAGAACCCATAATAGAGGATACAATCCAAAATCAAGAAAAAGCATTTATGGATACTACACCTCTAATGGACAACATCAACAAAATAGCTTATGGAAAATATTGGAAACCCATAACAGCCTTACCATATCATAAGAGACCTACTCCTGTTGATATTCAAATGGAAGAAGATTCAATACAACAGGCAGTATCTTATTCTGGAAGATCAATAGTTAATTGGCAAATAGATGGTCTATCAGAATTAAAAATATTAGATGTCATGAGACATATGACCATGTATGCCTCTGCAAATAAAATGGCAGGCAACCATGATCAAGAAGTTGCCAAAGCAATAGTAAATGGATTCACAGGATGGTTAAGAGGATGGTGGGATTTTTATGTGGATGATGATACCAAGCAAAGAATTTTAAACAATACTAGACAATGGACTGGAACAAATGAACAAAATCAAGAAGTTATATATATATCGAAAGAGCTTTTCTAATGGACATTATCATTGATGAACATCAGGTTCACATGGATCCAAGCAAGCTTGCACCATTATATCTTTTAAATCATCTTAATCCTATTAATGGGGTTAAGACCCGAGAATATTACGAAGCCATTTTAATGGAAACAGGGTCCATCTCTGTTGTCCACTACTTCTAGCAGAATACCCGAATCATAGCCTATTCCAAAGTACAGATAAAGAAACTTCTTCCTTATACTGAGTGGGGTTCTAATCCCGCACAGGGGAAAAAATTACAAA
This sequence comes from Amborella trichopoda, assembly GCF_054954075.1. Taxonomy (NCBI): domain Eukaryota; kingdom Viridiplantae; phylum Streptophyta; class Magnoliopsida; order Amborellales; family Amborellaceae; genus Amborella; species Amborella trichopoda. The sequence continues at coordinate 46,722,768 of NC_142337.1, read as the reverse complement.
ATCCTGAATTTTCTTATAAGTATTTCAAATATGCTGAGTACATAGAGGCTTGGCATAAATTTTTCTATTATCAAAACCCTAACAATACTCATAGCTGGTATTTACAATTCCGGCTACCAATTTTTGAAAGGTTCCCACCTGGTTTCAAAACTGGTATTTTGTGTGGAGATCAACTGCTGTGATTTTACCTTCTGCTTTTAAGGAGCTGCAGGAGCAATTTATACAATACAATAATATCAATAATTCAGTTGACAAAACTGTTTGTTCTACTTCATAAGTTAAGATAAGAGATACATTATACCATAAGAAATTAAGTGAGATTGACCACCAAGAAAGTTGGTCCGAGAGTTAAGACAAGAGACAAGTGAACGCCGATGCGAAAAGTACCGCCAAGGCTAGGAGAGCCGCTTAGGGAAAAAAGCTAAGGCCACTGAATGTCCAGATTGTCATTATCCACAACCTACGGATGGCAAATCTCATAAGAAATCTTACTGGTAAAACTGTACCTTCATCTTCAAAACTTAGAGTTAAGAACAACGAACAAATTATTATAAATGATATTGAGGAAAATATCAAAGATTGGAATATTCCTAAGGTACCAATACATGATGTCTATAATAAAGGAACTTTTAAACTAAAGATGGGTTATGCCATCAAGACTGTAGAAGAAAGTCTATCAGTAACACAACATCAAGAAGACTTTCACCTACTCTCGAAAAAAGTAATAGAAAAACATAAAGAAAATAATTACAAATATTTACACATTGGCCTCATTCAAATAGCCGTAAAACCTTTGACCCGACCAGGGTTGAACACTTCTGTGCTTGTATGCCTAAGATATACAAGACACATTATATTCACAGACTCGCTACTAGGCATGGTTGAAACCAGCCTTTGTAGTGGTCCAATTTATTTTAACTGTTTTCCTAATTCTTTTTGGAGTGGCTTTGGTGAGATCCATTTGAAAGATATCCCACCATTTTACAGAGATGGTTTTTCCTAAACGAGGGATGTATGTATAGTCGTTGGAAGTATTGGGTGAGATGGTATAATCCCATTTCATAATCCAAGGGATTTGGTATAAAGCCATAAAGTAAAGGTGAGTGTCAACTGAATTATTGATATTATTGTATTGTATAAATTGCTCCTGCAGCTCCTTAAAAGCAGAAGGTAAAATCACAGCAGTTGATCCCCACACAAAATACCAGTTTTGAAACCGGGTGGGGAACCTTTCAAAAATTGGTAGCCGGAATTGTAAATACCAGCTATGAGTATTGTTAGGGTTTTGATAATAGAAAAATTTATGCCAAGCCTCTATGTACTCAGCATATTTGAAATACTTATAAGAAAATTCAGGATTTTGTAATTTTTTCCCCTGTGCGGGATTAGAACCCCACTCAGTATAACGAAGAAGTTTCTTTTTCTGTACTTTGGAATAGGCTAGGATTCGGGTATTCTGCTGGAAGTAGTGGACAACAGAGATGGACCCTGTTTCCATTAAAATGGCTTCGTAATATTCTCGGGTCTTAACCCCATTAATAGGATTAAGATGATTTAAAAGATATAATGGTGCAAGCTTGCTTGGATCCATGTGAACCTGATGTTCATCAATGGTAATGTCCATTAGAAAAGCTCTTTCGATATATTCTGATCTTGGAATGGTAGTAGGAAGAGTGGATTTGGACTGGGCTGGTGAAAATGTAGGAGTTGAAGTTCGAGCTTCTGGGTAGGTAATCTGATGAACTGGTGATTGAGAAGGTGAACGAATATTAAGGGGTGAAGGTTCCCCTTCATATGGAATCAAAGAATGCATGGGTTGTTTTCCCCGGCGAGTATTGCCTCGGGAGCCCATATTTAAGGATGAAAGATCCTTATCAGATAGGTTATCTTGGAACAATTGAAGTGCAAGTGATAATGGTGATTCGTCGTTGGCGTCAGTGTTGCCCCCCCTGCAAAAATTCACGGGTCAGAAAATCGGGTAAAGAATTGGAAGACCCGGGAAGATGTTCTATGGAAAAGTCAAAGGCAGAGAGAATAGCCTGCCAGCGGGCAAATATTTGTTTGGAAATCAAATTTTTAACATATTTTTACAGAATATCTTTGGCTGCTTTGCAATCTGTTCGTATAAGAAAATGTTGATTTAAAACATCACTTTGAAATTTTATAACACAATGGACTATGGCGAGTAATTCTTTTTTAACCATAGAGTAATTTAATTGTGTGGAATTCCAGGCCTTGGATGTATAGCGTAATAATTGTTCTTTTGAATCAATTTGTTGTTTTAATATTCCACCAAGTCCTTTATCCGATGCTTCACATTCAATGATTTTGAAAGCAGTGGGATGAGGAAGAGAAAGGCATTCAAGGGTTTTGACCTTACTCTTTATTACCTTTATTGCTTGAGTATGGATATCAGACCAAGGAGGAGGATTCTTCTTGAGTCTATCATATAATGGTTTGGAATCCAAAGCAAGATTAGGATAGAAATCACTTACATAATTGAGGCATCCTAAAAACCTTTGTAGTTCAGTTTTGTCAAGAATCTTATCAGGAAATTTATCAGCAAAAGCTATAGATCTATCTATTGGGATAATAGTACCATGGTGTATCATATGTCCTAAAAACCTAATATTGGTTTTGAAAAGTGTAATCTTTTTGGCAGAAACTACTAAGCCTGCTTGGCTTACAGCATGGATAAATGTATTGATATGTTTTATGTGTTGATCAATAGATTCAGAAAATATTAAGACATCATCAATATAGACTATCATGAAATGGTAATACGAGTTGAATACATCGTTCATAATTTTTTGGAATTCTGATGGTGCATTCTTTAAACCAAAAGGCATTACATTCCATTCATATTGTCCAAAAGGTACATTGAATGCAGTTTTGTATTTATCTTGTTCCTGGATCGGGATTTGCTAGTATCCTGATTTCATATCAAATTTTGAAAATATACAAGCTTGGGCAACTCTGTCTAATAAATCTTTCTTATTAGGAATTGGATATCTTATCCATTTTAAAATTTGTTTAATGGTTTATAATTTATAACCAATCTAGGAACTCCTCTTTCTTTTTCAGCATTTTTATTAACATAAAAAGCTGCACAACTCCAAGGTGAAGAACTTGGTCGTATGAGCTTTCTCTGTAGGAGTTCTGCTATTTCTTGTCTACACATTTTCAATAAAACAGTATTCATTTGTATTGGCCTAGCTTTTGTAGGGATTTGGTTTTCACTAAAGTTTGATTCATATGGTAAGCTTATACTGTGTTTTTTCCTATCCCAAAAAGCATTAGGATGGTCACTACATATTGATGTTTCTATTTGTTTTTGTAGTGCTTGGATCTTTTGTTGTATGGAAGGCATTTGTATTTGTTCTTCAATTACTTTGTATTTAACTTCCTGTTTAAGTGTGCAAAGAAATGTTTCTTTGTCTTTGAATTGGCTTTTGACATTATTTAGCTCCTTTAATTTTGGTTTATGTATGAAATTGAAATGTATTGGAATATTTTGAATTGTCGATGAAATTCCTGTTTCATCAATAGTTATGGGATATAGCAATGTTAGGAATGGAACTCCTAAGATTACTGATTGACTTAATCCCTTAACCATAATAAATGGTGTATCAATACATTGATGATTATTGCATACAGAAGCATTGGATAATTTGTATTTAATAAATAATCTACTGCCATCTGCTGTATTTAATATTTGAGTAGTTTTATCAAAATATTTTGAAGGTACAAGTCCTTCATTTATACAATTGAGATCAGCTCCTGAATCTATAAGGGCTGATGTTTCAAAACTATAGTTTTTTGCAACAATGATTTTGACTTGGACAAACCATTTTTGTACAACTATTTTATTTATCAAATTAACTGAAGGAATGGGTATTGTTGGTTGTTTCGAAGATTCAATATTCTCTATTGGATCAATAATTTCTATTGGATCAATAGTCTCTATTGGATTATCAGTAATTAAGTCATTGAATTCTATTTCTTCTGTCTCAGAATCTTGTTGAGACATTTGTTGTAATTCCAATATTTGAATTCTTCCTTTCAATTGTACTATTTCAGTTTTTATTTCTTTAATCTCTTTTTTGAGATCAGAGATTGTAGGTTCTTTTTGAGAAGTGTGTTGATCACTTACTCTTTTGATAATAGCAGAGAAATTATATTCATCTGGATTTTTGATAATCGGTGATTTTGATTTATTTTTGGTAATATTAATAAATTGAGAAATGATAGCTCTTTTTTCATCAGGATCAGTTATTTTATCTATAATATCTAGTATAAAGTTATCTTCCTGAGTGAGTGTGTGAACATTATGCTGAGGTAATGGACAACTACAGTCCTCTGATGATTCTGTAGTAGTTTCAGTATAAGAACTATCTGATCCTATAAGATCAAGATCATTACTGTCTATTTCTTCAGTATAAGAACCATTAGAAGTAGAGGAGGAAGAATCATATGATATTATACTTTTTAATTTTAATTTGGTTGTATCATCTAGATTCAATGAGTCTATTTTCTTTTTTAATTTACATTGGTGTTTATAATGTCCTATTTTACCACACTTATAGCATACTGGAAGTTTTTTCCTTTTCTTTGTATTTGGGGAAAATTTATTGATTAATTTTCTCTTTGGCTTTTTATAATATTCTTTATCCTTATTCTTCTTTTTGGCTTTAATATATTTTTCTTTTTTGTATTTTTTCTTTTTCTTTTTTACGTAGTCAGGCATATTTTTTCTATCTAAGTAATAGCCAAATTGCTCGCAAAAATCTCCAAGTTCTTTTTTCTTTGTGAGCTTTTGTTTATCTATTTGTCTTTTTAATTTCATATCAGTGCATAGGGCTAAGCCTTCTGCACATATTTCTGCGGAGAGTTCTCCGAGTGTATATGATGAATATACTATTATTCCATTATGTTTTTTGCGAAGTCTTTCCTTGACTTTTTTCTGCAAATAAATATGGAAGACCAGCTATGAATTTTTCCTTCCAATGGTCTAGCTGGCAATCTTCTCGCATTAGAAGCCTTGAGAAAAATACATCCTTATACCATTTATAATGAGATAAAGTAGGATAGCGTAAATTAGACAGCAGATCCTCTGATCTTGCTGCTAGTAATGAAGTACTGCCTACAAAACGTAGAGTGATTGTATATATCAGGGTATTAACAGCATCACTTTCTGTATATATAACTTCTTGATTTTGTTCATTTCTTCCAGTCCATTGTCTAGTATTGTTTAAAATTCTTTGCTTGGTATCATCATCTACATAAAAATCCCATCATCCTCTTAACCATCCTGTGAATCCATTTACTGTTGCTTTGGCAACTTCTTGATCATGGTTGCCTGCCATTTTATTTGCAGAGGCATACATGGTCATATGTCTCATGACATCTAATATTTTTAATTCTGATAGACCATCTATTTGCCAATTAACTATTGATCTTCCAGAATAAGATACTGCCTGTTGTATTGAATCTTCTTCCATTTGAATATCAACAGGAGTAGGTCTCTTATGATATGGTAATGCTGTTATGGGTTTCCAATATTTTCCATAAGCTATTTTGTTGATGGTGTCCATTAGAGGTGTAGTATCCATAAATGCTTTTTCTTGATTTTGGATTGTATCCTCTATTATGGGTTCTTCCTCTGTGAGCATCATTGTTTTATGCTCAGGTATGACAGCTTTTCCTTTGTCAGATGACTCAAGTAGTTGAGAAGTAATAGTAGGTAGAGGAATATTGATTTGAGGTGAAGGTACTCCTTTTAGATCTAGTTGGGATAGTTTGGAAATTAATTGATCCATAAGGGATTTATTATTTTCTCCAATGTGGAATTTATTCTTGTTTAACTCAGGAGGAGGTTTAAATAATACTGATTTAGGAATGGGAGATATAGTAGGTGTTTCCTTGGATACTATCCTTTCTATTCTTTCAGTTTGCTTTCCAAGGGATTGTAGATATAGGTTTGTATAATTATTTTGTTCTACAATATGAGGTATATACTCTTGTTTTTTATTGATTTCTTTAGGTATGGCTTTGTATGGGGTAGCCACTATATCATAAAAAGATGAGGAATGTACAGGTTCATTCTTTTTTGGAATGCCTGCTTTAAGTATAATACTTTTCTCCGGTGGATGTATACTAGCTATTGTAGTACCATCAATACTTATATATGTCTTTTCTTCTATTGTTTGAATTTTTTGAGTTTTATCAAATGAAGGAATAGTAATATTTTTTTCTAAACATAGATCTTTTAGCCAGTGAAAAAATCCTATATTTAATTTTTCTTTATGTAAAAATTTATTATATTTTTTATGTAGTAATTCCAATAGTCTAGGTGGCTGAAACCTTTTTACATACCATTCTCGGATATTTTTATTTTCTTCTGATAAATAATCTTTTTTAATGAAAGCTTTATTTATTTTTCTGTGCTTCCTTTCTAGCTTGGCGGCTAGATAAGCTGCGATATATTCTTCCAAATATTGAGTATTATCCTTTTCTTCAAGTTGTAAGGTACAAACTTGGAAGTCCTGCAATTCTTCTATTGTAGGATGAGATGTTGATGTATATGTTGGAATTACAATATTATCTCTGGTCCTATGTGTTTCTTGAAATTGTATGTTTGAATTGGATGAAGTTATTTGATTATTGGATGAAGACGAAGACATATGATCAGGAGGAGGTAATATAATTATATTTGGGTTGTGAGAAATGGATTTTCTACTTGGTATTTTCTGTTTACTATTTCTCTTTCTATTGATGTTAATATCATCTTGTGAACATGTGGTTTGAATTTGTATTTCTACATTTCCATCTGTATGTTCAATAATATGGTTGGGAATATGATGTTGAGGAATTTCTTGTGGTTGATTGGCATTTTGTAATGCCCATGATTGAGGTAGAATTATATCTGACCATTTTATGGTTTTTGGAACTATCATATTAGATTTTTCTTTATGTTTTTCTATTACTTTTTTCGAGAGTAGGTGAAAGTCTTCTTGATGTTGTGTTACTGATAGACTTTCTTCTACAGTCTTGATGGCATAACCCATCTTTAGTTTAAAAGTTCCTTTATTATAGACATCATGTATTGGTACCTTAGGAATATTCCACTTTTGGATATTTTCCTCAATATCATTTATAATAATTTGTTCTTTGTTCTTAACTCTAAGTTTTGAAGATGAAGGTACAGTTTTACCAGTAAGATTTCTTATGAGATTTGCCATCCGTAGGTTGCGGATAATGACAATCTGGACATTCAGTGGCCTAAGCTTTTTTCCCTAAGCGGCTCTCCTGGCCTTGGCGGTACTTTTCGCATCGGCGTTCACTTGTCTCTTGTCTTAACTCTCGGACCAACTTTCTTGGTGGTCAATCTCACTTAATTTCTTATGGTATAATGTATCTTTTATCTTAACTTAGGAAGTAGAAAGAACAGTTTTACAAATTCTACAGTTGTAACTGTTTACACAGTTCCACTGTGGAATAGTTCTACTGTTGTAATTTGGTTGACAGTGTATCACTGTATGGCTCTGATACCACTTTGCGCCAGGATCTACAGCACTGTCATTTCTTTTGTTTTGACTATGTTTTATTTATTGGATTTCATGTTTCAGGTGTTGAAGTTTATTTGGAAGCGATTTTCAGGACTTCTAACAAGTATGTGAACAATAAGCTATTGTAAGTTACTATTGATTGCAATATTTTATAATAATTTAAACAGAATAATAGTATTCCTATGAAAGAAACTATTGAGATATCAAGTACTATCCACTGTGCATAACTAGTGTTACCTATCTTAATATTGAATAAAATTTTAAACTACATAACGAGTAAGCATGGAATTTTACAGAAAATCACACTAGCATCTTATTCATATTCACATGTGCTTACAACAGGGAAATATTACAGAGGAAAGAAAGATGTGAAAACAGGAGATAAAAACAGGAAAGAAAGATGAAACTGAGAGTTGTTAAAGAGATAGCCGGAAGGATAAACAAAGAGATGAAGAACTTACTGAGCACACATACAGTAACTGGAAAATAGTTTCCAGTGATGAGGGCAGTATGAAGGTAAATTTGTGAGATTACAATCACACATAATTATAGAGTAAGGTAAGAGAGAACCTGATTTGAGCTATGAGGGCGAAGGATAGCTTCAAAGGTTGCTGTGATGATGAGTATGAATTCGGATCTGGGTGCAGAGGTTTGGATCTGAGGTCTGAGGTACGAGTTCTGAGGTCTGAGGTATGAGTTCTGAGGTCTGAGGTATGAATTCTGAGGTCTGAGGTATGAAGTCTGGGGTCTGAGGTTCAAGGTAAGTTGTAGAGGTAGACTGCAGAGGTTTCAGGGAGAAGCTCAGTGGTTTCAGTGAAAAGCTCAGAGGTTTTCAGGTAAGACTTAGAGGTTTCAGGTAGAAGCTCAGAGGTTTTCAGGTAAGACTTAGAGGTTTCAGGTAGAAGCTCAGAGGTTTCAGGTAAGACTTAGAGGTTTCAGGTAAGACTTAGAGGTTTCAGGTAGAAGCTCAGAGGTTTAGGATAGGAGAAGAGGAGAGAAGAGACCCTTAGTAGGAGAGGAGAGGAGAGAAGAGACCCTTAGTAGGAGAGGTGGGTTTTCTTCCTGCTTCAGCAAAGATCTCTTTCATCTGTTTCTCCAGTTCTTCCTTGGAAGCCTGTGGGTTGGTTTGAAGCATATTTCTCAGGTAGGTAGGAAAATCAAAAGAAGTGTTTGGAGTATTTGGGTTTTCCTGGTATATAGGTGCTTTGGGCGGTATTCTTTTTGGAGTGGCTTTGGTGAGATCCATTTGAAAGATATGCCACCATTTTACAGAGATGGTTTTTCCCAAACGAGGGATGTATGTATAATCGTTGGAAGTATTGGGTGAGATGGTATAATCCCATTTCATAATCCAAGGGATTTGGTATAAAGCCATAAAGTAAAGGTGAGTGTCAACTGAATTATTGGAATATTATTGTATTGTATAAATTGCTCCTGCAGCTCCTTAAAAGCAGAAGGTAAAATCACAGCAGTTAATCCCCACACAAAATACCAGTTTTGAAACCAGGTGGGGAACCTTTCAAAAATTGGTAGCCGGAATTGTAAATACCAGCTATGAGTATTGTTAGGGTTTTGATAATAGAAAAATTTATGCCAAGCCTCTATGTACTCAGCATATTTGAAATACTTATAAGAAAATTCAGGATTTTGTAATTTTTTCCCCTGTGCGGAATTAGAACCCCACTCAGTATAAGGAAGAAGTTTCTTTATCTGTACTTTGGAATAGGCTATGATTCGGGTATTCTGCTGGAAGTAGTGGACAGCAGAGATTACACTGTCAAATAAATTACAACAGTAGAACTATTCCACAGTAGAACTGTGCAAACAGTTACAACTGTAGAATTTGTAAAACTGTTCTTTCTACTTCATAAGTTAAGATAAAAGATACATTATACCATAAGAAATTAAGTGAGATTGACCACCAAGAAAGTTGGTCCGAGAGTTAAGACAAGAGAAGAGTGAACGCCGATGCGAAAAGTACCGCCAAGGCCAGGAGAGCCGCTTAGGGAAAAAAGCTAAGGCCACTGAATGTCCAGATTGTCATTATCCGCAACCTACGGATGGCAAATCTCATAAGAAATCTTACTGGTAAAACTGTACCTTCATCTTCAAAACTTAGAGTTAAGAACAAAGAACAAATTATTATAAATGATATTGAGGAAAATATCCAAAATTGGAATATTCCTAAGGTACCAATACATGATGTCTATAATAAAGGAACTTTTAAACTAAAGATGGGTTATGCCATCAAGACTGTAGAAGAAAGTCTATCAGTAACACAACATCAAGAAGACTTTCACCTACTCTCGAAAAAAGTAATAGAAAAACATAAAGAAAATAATTACAAATATTTACACATTGGCCTCATTCAAATAGCCGTAAAACCTTTGACCCGACTAGGGTTGAACACTTCTGTGGTTGTATGCCTAAGAGATACAAGACATAATATATTCACATACTCGCTACTAGGCATGGTTGAATCCAGCCTTTGTAGTGGTCCAATTTATTTTAACTGTTTTCCTAATTTTTCTGTTTCTTTAACCGACCCAAATATCCTAGATATATTGACAATAAATCTCAAAACACATGGATTCAATATGATCCATGGTTCACAAAATTTAGCTATAGTCTATAGAATATACTATAAGGTCATGAATACATTAAGTCCCAATACCTTAAAACTTGATCAAAAAGATCAAACAATTTTGTTCCAAACAAATATTGAAAAATCTAATATGATAGTTCCAAAAACCATAAAATGGTCAGATATAATTCTACCTCAATCATGGGCATTACAAAATGCCAATCAACCACAAGAAATTCCTCAACATCATATTCCCAACCATATTATTGAACATATAGATGGAAATGTAGAAATACAATTTCAAACCACATGTTCACAAGATGATATTAACATCAATAGGAAGAGAAATAGTAAACAGAAAATACCAAGTAGAAAATCCATTTCTCACAACCGAAATATAATTATATTACCTCCTCCTGATCATATGTCTTCATCTTCATCCAATAATCAAATAACTTCATCCAATTCAAACATACAATTTCAAGGAACACATAGGACCAGAGATAATATTGTAATTCCAACATATACATCAACATCTCATCCTACAATAGAAGAATTGCAGGACTTCCAAGTTTGTACCTTACAACTTGAAGCAAAGGATAATACTCAATATTCGGAAGAATATATCGCAGCTTATCTAGCCACCAAGCTAGAAAGGAAGCACAGAAAAATAAATAAAGCTTTCATTAAAAAAGATTATTTATCAGAAGAAAATAAAAATATCCGAGAATGGTATGTAAAAAGGTTTCAGCCACCTAGACTATTGGAATTACTACATAAAAAATATAATAAATTTTTACATAAAGAAAGATTAAATATAGGATTTTTTCACTGGCTAAAAGATCTATGTTTAGAAAAAAATATTACTATTCCTTCATTTGATAAAACTCAAAAAATTCAAACAATAGAAGAAAAGACATATATAAGTACTGATGGTACTACAATAGCTAGTATACATCCACCGGAGAAAAGTATTATACTTAAAGCAGGCATTCCAAAAAAGAATGAACCTGTACATTCCTCATCTTTCTATGATATAGTGGCTACCCCATACAAAGCCATACCTAAAGAAATCAATAAAAAACAAGAGTATATACCTCATATTGTAGAACAAAATAATTATACAAACATATATCTACAATCCCTTGGAAAGCAAACTGAAAGAATAGAAAGGATAGTATCCAAGGATAATATCTGCCATTCCTAAATCAGTATTATTTAAACCTCCTCCTGAGTTAAACAAGAATAAATTCCACATTGGAGAAAATAATAAATCCCTTATGGATCAATTAATCCAACTAGATCTAAAAGGAGTACCTTCACCTCAAATCAATATTCCTCTACCTACTATTACTTCTCAACTACCTGAGTCATCTGACAAAGGAAAAGCTGTCATACCTGAGCATGAAACAATGATGCTCACAGAGGAAGAACCCATAATAGAGGATACAATCCAAAATCAAGAAAAAGCATTTATGGATACTACACCTCTAATGGACACCATCAACAAAATAGCTTATGGAAAATATTGGAAACCCATAACAGCCTTACCATATCATAAGAGACCTACTCCTGTTGATATTCAAATGGAAGAAGATTCAATACAACAGGCAGTATCTTATTCTGGAAGATCAATAGTTAATTGGCAAATAGATGGTCTATCAGAATTAAAAATATTAGATGTCATGAGACATATGACCATGTATGTGTAAATGGATTCACAGGATGGTTAAGAGGATGGTGGGATTTTTATGTGGATGATGATACCAAGCAAAGAATTTTAAACAATACTAGACAATGGACTGGAAGAAATGAACAAAATCAAGAAGTTATATATACAGAAAGTGATGCTGTTAATACCCTGATATATACAATCACTCTACATTTTGTAGGCAGTACTTCATTACTAGCAGCAAGATCAGAGGATCTGCTGTCTAATTTATGCTGTCCTACTTTATCTCATTATAAATGGTATAAGGATGTATTTTTCTCAAGGCTTCTAATACGAGAAGATTGCCAGCTAGACCATTGGAAGGAAAAATTCATAGCTGGTCTTCCATATCTATTTGCAGAAAAAGTCAAGGAAAGACTTCGCAAAAAACATAATGGAAGAATAGTATATTCATCATATACACTCGGAGAACTCTCCGCAGAAATATGTGCAGAAGGCTTAGCCCTATGCACTGATATGAAATTAAAAAGACAAATAGATAAACAAAAGCTCACAAAGAAAAAAGAACTTGGAGATTTCTGTGAGCAATTTGGCTATTACTTAGATAGAAAAAATATGCCTGACTACGTAAAAAAGAAAAAGAAAAAATACAAAAAAGAAAAATATATTAAAGCCAAAAAGAAGAATAAGGATAAAGAATATTATAAAAAGTCAAAGAAAAAATTAATCAATAAATTTTTCGCAAATACAAAGAAAAGGAAAAAACTTCCAGTATGCTATAAGTGTGGTAAAATAGGACATTATAAACACCAATGTAAATTAAAAAAGAAAATAGACTCATTGAATCTAGATGATACAACCAAATTAAAATTAAAAAGTATAATATCATATGATTCTTCCTCCTCTACTTCTAATGGTTCTTATACTAAAGAAATAGAAAGTAATGATCTTGATCTTATAGGATCCGATAGTTCTTATACTGAAACTACTACAGAATCATCAGAGGACTGTAGTTGTCCATTACCTCAGCATAATGTTCACACACTCACTCAGGAAGATAACTTTATACTAGATATTATAGATAAAATAACTGATCCTGATGAAAAAAGAGCTATCATTACTCAATTTATTAATATTACCAAAAATAAATCAAAATCACCAATTATCAAAAATCCAGATGAATATAATTTCTCTGCTATTATCAAAAGAGTAAGTGATCAACACACTTCTCAAAAAGAACCTACAATCTCTGATCTCAAAAAAGAGATTAAAGAAATAAAAACTGAAATAGTACAATTGAAAGGAAGAATTCAAATATTGGAATTACAACAAATGTCTCAACAAGATTCTGAGACAGAAGAAATAGAATTCAATGACTTAATTACTGATAATCCAATAGAGACTATTGATCCAATAGAAATTATTGATCCAATAGAGAATATTGAATCTTCGAAACAACCAACAATACCCATTCCTTCAGTTAATTTGATAAATAAAATAGTTGTACAAAAATGGTTTGTCCAAGTCAAAATCATTGTTGCAAAAAACTATAGTTTTGAAACATCAGCCCTTATAGATTCAGGAGCTGATCTCAATTGTATAAATGAAGGACTTGTACCTTCAAAATATTTTTATAAAACTACTCAAATATTAAATACAGCAGATGGCAGTAGATTATTTATTAAATACAAATTATCCAATGCTTCTGTATGCAATAATCATCAATGTATTGATACACCATTTATTATGGTTAAGGGATTAAGTCAATCAGTAATCTTAGGAGTTCCATTCCTAACATTGCTATATCCCATAACTATTGATGAAACAGGAATTTCATCGACAATTCAAACTATTCCAATACATTTCAATTTCATACATAAACCAAAATTAAAGGAGCTAAATAAAATTTATGCCAAGCCTCTATGTACTCAGCATATTTGAAATACTTATAAGAAAATTCAGGATTTTGTAATTTTTTCCCCTGTGCGGGATTAGAACCCCACTCAGTATACGGATGAAGTTTCTTTATCTGTACTTTGGAATAGGCTATGATTCGGGTATTCTGCTGGAAGTAGTGGACAACAGAGATGAACCCTGTTTCCATTAAAATGGCTTCGTAATATTCTCGGGTCTTAACCCCATTAATAGGATTAAGATGATTTAAAAGATATAATGGTGCAAGCTTGCTTGGATCCATGTGAACCTGATGTTCATCAATGGTAATGTCCATTAGAAAAGCTCTTTCGATATATTCTGATCTTGGAATGGTAGTAGGAAGAGTGGATTTGGACTGGGCTGGTGAAAATGTAGGAGTTGAAGTTCGAGCTTCTGGGTAGGTAATCTGATGAACTGGTGATTGAGAAGGTGAACGAATATTAAGGGGTGAAGGTTCCCCTTCATATGGAATCAAAGAATGCATGGGTTGTTTTCCCCGGCGAGTATTGCCTCGGGAGCCCATATTTAAGGATGAAAGATCCTTATCGGATAGGTTATCTTGGAACAATTGAAGTGCAAGTGATAATGGTGATTCGTCGTTGGCGTCAGTGTTGCCCCCCCTGCAAAAATTCACGGGTCAGAAAATAGGGTAAAGAATTGGAAGACCCGGGAAGATGTTCTATAGAAAAGTCAAAGGCAGAGAGAATAGCCTGCCAGCGGGCAAATATTTGTTTGGAAATCAAATTTGCAACATCTTTTTGCAGAATATCTTTGGCTGCTTTGCAATCTGTTCGTATAAGAAAATGTTGATTTAAAACATCACTTTGAAATTTTGTAACACAATGGACTATGGCGTAATAATTGTTCTTTTGAATCAATTTGTTGTTTTAATATTCCACCAAGTCCTTTATCCGATGCATCACATTCAATGATTTTGAAAGCAGTGGGATGAGGAAGAGAAAGGCATTCAAGGGTTTTGACCTTACTCTTTATTACCTTTATTGCTTGAGTATGGATATCAGACCAAGGAGGAGGATTCTTCTTGAGTCTATCATATAATGGTTTGGAATCCAAAGCAAGATTAGGATAGAAATCACTTACATAATTGGGGCATCCTAAAAACCTTTGTAGTTCAGTTTTGTCAAGAATCTTATCAGGAAATTTATCAGCAAAAGCTATAGATCTATCTATTGGGATAATAGTACCATGGTGTATCATATGTCCTAAAAACCTAATATTCTTCTGTAATATTTCCCTGTTGTAAGCACATGTGAATATGAATAAGATGCTAGTGTGATTTTCTGTAAAATTTCATGCTTACTCGTTATGCAGTTTAACTTTATACTAGATATTATAGATAAAATAACTGATCCTGATGAAAAAAGAGCTATCATTACTCAATTTATTAATATTACCAAAAATAAATCAAAATCACCGATTATCAAAAATCCAGATGAATATAATTTCTCTGCTATTATCAAAAGAGTAAGTGATCAACACACTTCTCAAAAAGAACCTACAATCTCTGATCTCAAAAAAGAGATTAAAGAATTAAAAACTGAAATAGTACAATTGAAAGGAAGAATTCAAATATTGGAATTACAACAAATGTCTCAACAAGATTCTGAGACAAAAGAACCAGAATTCAATGACTTAATTACTGATAATCCAATAGAGACTATTGATCCAATAGAAATTATTGATCCAATAGAGAATATTATATGACAGTGTTTATCAATAGTATATGGTGTAAAAAGTATTTAATATCATATGTCATATATGACAGTGTTTACCTTCAAAATACTTTACTTTTTCATTTTTAACTTTTTGTACAAAGAGCATCTCCTTATGCTCGTATATTTTTTCCACTAGCACCTTTCTCTCTCTTGTCGTATTCCACCGACACTCCCTCTTGTCGCATTTGCCGACACCTGGGCCCCTCTCCTTTGTCAGGACGTGCCAACGCTCTCTTGTCCACATGTGCCGACGCTCTCTCTTTTGTCTTCTTTCGCCCACAGTGTGCCAGCTGTTCTCCTTTCTTCTTGGCTGTATGCTGCCGACACCTTTTTTCTCTTGTCCTTACTCATCCACTAGGCTGCCAGCTGTTTCACTTGAGATTCCCTTCGAGCCTTCGATCCTTATAAAAGGAAGACTCCTCCCTCGTCTTCAGCAGGGCCTCACTCCTCTCCTCTCCTTGCGTCAGTGTTGGCCCCCCTGCAAAAATTCACGGGTCAGAAAATCAGGTAAAGAATTGGAAGACCCGGGAAGATGTTCTATGGAAAAGTCAAAGGCAGAGAGAATAGCCTGCCAGCGGGCAAATATTTGTTTGGAAATCAAATTTTTAACATCTTTTTGCAGAATATCTTTGGCTGCTTTGCAATCTGTTCGTATTTAAGGAGCTGCAGGAGCAATTTATACAATACAATAATATCAATAATTCAGTTGACACTCACCTTTACTTTATGGCTTTATACCAAATCCCTTGGATTATGAAATGGGATTATACCATCTCACCCAATACTTCCAACGATTATACATACATCCCTCGTTTGGGAAAAACCATCTCTGTAAAATGGTGGGATATCTTTCAAATGGATCTCACCAAAGCCACTTCAAAAAGAATACCGCCCAAAGCACCTATATACCAGGAAAACCCAAATACTCCAAACACTTCTTTTGATTTTCCTACCTACCTGAGAAATATGCTTCAAACCAACCCACAGGCTTCCAAGGAAGAACTGGAGAAACAGATGAAAGAGATCTTTGCTGAAGCAGGAAGAAAACCCACCTCTTCCGAAGAAACAGTCCAGTCTTCTTCACTACACATCAATAGGTACCTCCAACTCAGTCAGAAGGATCCAGAAGAAACAGATCCAGATGAAACGGATCCAGAAGAAGATGATCCAGACGAATTCAGCCAGAGACCATGAATTGATCATCCATCACCATCCAGGAGCAATAACAACAATAGCAAGACATATAAGGGTCCCATCACAGACAGCAAACACTGCACTCATTGTAATAAGGCCAAAAGAGCCTAGATGCTTTACTTTTTCATTTTTAACTTTTTGTACAAAGAGCATCTCCCTATGCTCGTATATTTTGTCCACTAGCACCTTTCTCTCTCTTGTCGTATTCCACCGACACTCCCTCTTGTCGCATTTGCCGACACCTGGGCCCCTCTCCTTTGTCAGGACGTGCCAACGCTCTCTTGTCCACATGTGCCGAAGCTCTCTCTTTTGTCTTCTTTCGCCAACAGTGTGCCAGCTGTTCTCCTTTCTTCTTGGCTGTATGCTGCCGACACCTTTTTTTTCTTGTCCTTACTCATCCACTAGGCTGCCAGCTGTTTCACTTGAGATTCCCTTCGAGCCTTCGATCCTTATAAAAGGAAGACTCCTCCCTCGTCTTCAGCAGGGCCTCACTCCTCTCCTCTCCTACTAAGGGTCTCTTCTCTCCTCTTCTCCTATCCTAAACCTCTGAGCTTCTACCTGAAACCTCTAAGTCTTACCTGAAAACCTCTGAGCTTCTACCTGATACCTCTAAGTCTTACCTGAAAACCTCTGAGCTTTTCACTGAAACCATTGAGCTTCTCCCTGAAACCTCTGCAGTCTACTTCTGCAACTTACCTTGAACCTCAGACCCCAGACTTCATACCTCAGACCTCAGAATTCATACCTCAGACCTCAGAACTCATACCTCAGACTTCAGAACTCATACCTCAGACCTCAGATCCAAACCTCTGCACCCAGATCCGAATTCATACTCATCATCACAGCAACCTTTGAAGCTATCCTTCGCCCTCATAGCTCAAATCAGGTTCTCTCTTACCTTACTCTATAATTATGTGTGATTGTAATCTCACAAATTTACCTTCATACTGCCCTCATCACTGGAAACTATTTTCCAGTTACTGTATGTGTGCTCAGTAAGTTCTTCATCTCTTTGTTTATCCTTTCGGTTATCTCTTTAACAACTCTCAGTTTCATCTTTCTTTCCTGTTTTTATCTCCTGTTTTCACATCTTTCTTTCCTCTGTAATATTTCCCTGTTGTAAGCACATGTGAATATGAATAAGATGCTAGTGTGATTTTCTGTAAAATTCCATGCTTACTCGTTATGCAGTTTAAAATTTTCTTCAATATTAAGATAGGTAACACTAGTTACGCACAGTGGATAGTACTTGATATCTCAATAGTTCCTTTCATAGGAATACTAGGCATGGTTGAATCCAGCCTTTGTAGTGGTCCAATTTATTTTAACTGCTTTCCTAATTTTTCTGTTTCTTTAACCGACCCAAATATCCTAGATATATTGACAATAAATCTCAAAACACATGGATTCAATATGATCCATGGTTCACAAAATTTAGCTATAGTCTATAGAATATACTATAAGGTCATGAATACATTAAGTCCCAATACCTTAAAACTTGATCAAAAAGATCAAACAATTTTGTTCCAAACAAATATAGAAAAATCTAATATGATAGTTCCAAAAACCATAAAGTGGTCAGATATAATTCTACCTCAATCATGGGCATTACAAAATGCCAATCAACCACAAGAAATTCCTCAACATCATATTCCCAACCATACATACAGATGGAAATGTAGAAATACAATTTCAAACCACATGTTCACAAGATGATATTAACATCAATAGGAAGAGAAATAGTAAACAGAAAATACCAAGTAGAAAATCCATTTCTCACAACCCAAATATAATTATATTACCTCCTCCTGATCATATGTCTTCGTCTTCATCCAATAATCAAATAACTTCATCCAACTCAAACATACAATTTCAAGGAACACATAGGACCAGAGATAAAAGTGTAATTCCAACATATACATCAACATCTCATCCTACAATAGAAGAATTGCAGGACTTCCAAGTTTGTACCTTACAACTTGAAGAAAAGGATAATACTCAATATTCGGAAGAATATATCGCAGCTTATCTAGCCGCCAAGCTAGAAAGGAAGCACAGAAAAATAAACAAAGCTTTCATTAAAAAAGATTATTTATCAGAAGAAAATAAAAATATCCGAGAATGGTATGTAAAAAGGTTTCAGCCACCTAGACTATTGGAATTACTACATAAAAAATATAATAAATTTTTACATAAAGAAAGATTAAATATAGGATTTTTTCACTGGCTAAAAGATCTATGTTTAGAAAAAAATATTACTATTCCTTCATTTGATAAAACTCAAAAAATTCAAACAATAGAAGACAAGACATATATAAGTACTGATGGTACTACAATAGCTAGTATACATCCACCGGAGAAAAGTATTATACTTAAAGCAGGCATTCCAAAAAAGAATGAACCTGTACATTCCTCATCTTTCTATAATATAGTGGCTACCACATACAAAGCCATACCTAAAGAAATCAATAAAAAACAAGAGTATATACCTCATATTGTAGAACAAAATAATTATACAAACCTATATCTACAATCCCTTGGAAAGCAAACTGAAAGAATAGAAAGGATAGTATCCAAGGAAACACCTACTATATCTCTCATTCCTAAATCAGTATTATTTAAACCTCCTCCTGAGTTAAACAAGAATAAATTCCACATTGGAGAAAATAATAAATCCCTTATGGATCAATTAATCCAACTAGATCTAAAAGGAGTACCTTCACCTCAAATCAATATTCCTCTACCTACTATTACTTCTCAACTACCTGAGTCATCTGACAAAGGAAAAGCTGTCATACCTGAGCATGAAACAATGATGCTCACAGAGGAAGAACCCATAATCGAGGATACAATCCAAAATCAAGAAAAAGCATTTATGGATACTACACCTCTAATGGACACCATCAACAAAATAGCTTATGGAAAATATTGGAAACCCATAACAGCCTTACCATATCATAAGAGACCTACTCCTGTTGATATTCAAATGGAGGAAGATACAATACAATAGGCAGTATCTTATTCTGGAAGATCAATAGTTAATTGGCAAATAGATGGTCTATCAGAATTAAAAATATTAGATGTCATGAGACATATGACCATGTATGCCTCGGCAAATTCTATCTAAGTAATAGCCAAATTGCTCACAGAAATCTCCAAGTTCTTTTTTCTTTGTGAGCTTTTGTTTATCTATTTGTCTTTTTAATTTCATATCAGTGCATAGGGCTAAGCCTTCTGCACATATTTCTGCGGAGAGTTCTCCGAGTGTATATGATGAATATACTATTATTCCATTATGTTTTTTGCGAAGTCTTTCCTTGACTTTTTCTGCAAATAGATATGGAAGACCAGCTATGAATTTTTCCTTCCAATGGTCTAGCTGGCAATCTTCTCGTATTAGAAGCCTTGAGAAAAATACATCCTTATACCATTTATAATGAGATAAAGTAGGACAGCGTAAATTAGACAGCAGATCCTCTGATCTTGTTGCTAGTATTGAAGTACTGCCTACAAAATGTAGAGTGATTGTATATATCAGGGTATTAACAGCATCACTTTCTGTATATATAACTTCTTGATTTTGTTCATTTCTTCCAGTCCATTGTCTAGTATTGTTTAAAATTCTTTGCTTGGTATCATCATCCACATAAAAATTTCATCTGGATTTTTGATAATCGGTGATTTTGATTTATTTTTGGAAATATTAATAAATTAAGTAATGATAGCTCTTTTTTCATCAGGATCAGTTATTTTATCAATAATATCTAGTATAAAGTTATCTTCCTGAGTAAGTGTGTGAACATTATGCTGAGGTAATGGACAACTACAGTCCTCTGATGATTCTGTAGTAGTTTCAGTATTGAAGAACAAATACAAATGCCTTCCATACAACAAAAGATCCAAGCACTACAAAAACAAATAGAAACATCAATATGTAGTGACCATCCTAATGCTTTTTGGGATAGGAAAAAACACAGTATAAGCTTACCATATGAATCAAACTTTAGTGAAAACCAAATCCCTACAAAAGCTAGGCCAATACAAATGAATACTGTTTTATTGGAAATGTGTAGACAAGAAATAGCAGAACTCCTACAGAGAAAGCTCATACGACCAAGTTCTTCACCTTTGAGTTGTGCAGCTTTTTATGTTAAAAAAAATGCTGAAAAAGAAAGAGGAGTTCCTAGATTGGTTATAAATTATAAACCATTAAACAAAGTTTTAAAATGGATAAGATATCCAATTCCTAATAAGAAAGATTTATTAGACAGAGTTGCCCAAGCTTGTATATTTTCAAAATTTGATATGAAATCAGGATACCGGCAAATCCAGATCCAGGAACAAGATAAATACAAAACTGCATTCAATGTACCCTTTGGACAATATGAATGGAATGTAATGCCTTTTGGTTTAAAGAATGCACCATCAGAATTCCAAAAAATTATGAACGATGTATTCAACTCGTATTACCATTTCATGATAGTCTATATTGATGATGTCTTAATATTTTCTGAATCTATTGATCAACACATAAAACATATCAATACTGTCGGCAGCATACAGCCAAGAAGAAAGGAGAACAGCTGGCACACTGTGGGCGAAAGAAGACAAAAGAGAGAGCGTCGGCACATGTGGACAAGAGAGCGTTGGCACGTCCTGACAAAGGAGAGGGGCCCAGGTGTCGGCAAATGTGACAAGAGGGAGTGTCGGTGGAATACGACAAGAGAGAGAAAGGTGCTAGTGGACAAAATATACGAGCATAGGGAGATGCTCTTTGTACAAAAGTTAAAAATGAAAAAGTAAAGCATCTAGGCTCTTTTGGCCTTATTACAATGAGTGCAGTGTTTGCTGTCTGTGATGGGACCCTTATATGTCTTGCTATTGTTGTTATTGCTCCTGGATGGTGATGGATGATCAATTCATGGTCTCTGGCTGAATTCATCTGGATCATCTTCTTCTGGATCCGTTTCATCTGGATCTGTTTATTCTGGATCCTTCTGACTGAGTTGGAGGTACCTATTGATGTGTAGTGGAGAAGACTGGACTGTTTCTTCGGAAGAGGTGGGTTTTCTTCCTGCTTCAGCAAAGATCTCTTTTATCTGTTTCTCCAGTTCTTCTTTGAAAGCCTGTGGGTTGGTTTGAAGCATATTTCTCAGGTAGGTAGGAAAATCAAAAGAAGTGTTTGGAGTATTTGGGTTTTCCTGGTATATAGGTGCTTCGGGCGGTATTCTTTTTGGAGTGGCTTTGGTGAGATCCATTTGAAAGATATCCCACCATTTTACAGAGATGGTTTTTCCCAAACGAGGGATGTATGTATAATCGTTGGAAGTATTGGGTGAGATGGTATAATCCCATTTCATAATCCCAGGGATTTGGTATAAAGCCATAAAGTAAAGGTGAGTGTCAACTGAATTATTGATATTATTGTATTGTATAAATTGCTCCTGCAGCTCCTTAAAAGCAGAAGGTAAAATCACAGCAGTTGATCCCCACACAAAATACCAGTTTTGAAACCAGGTGGGGAACCTTTCAAAAATTGGTAGCCAAAATTGTAAATACCAGCTATGAGTATTGTTAGGGTTTTGATAATAGAAAAATTTATGCCAAGCCTCTATGTACTCAGCATATTTGAAATACTTATAAGAAAATTCAGGATTTTGTAATTTTTTCCCCTGTGCGGGATTAGAACCCCACTCAGTATAAGGAAGAAGTTTCTTTATCTGTACTTTGGAATAGGCTATGATTCGGGTATTCTGCTGGAAGTAGTGGACAACAGAGATGGACCCTGTTTCCATTAAAATGGCTTCGTAATATTCTCGGGTCTTAACCCCATTAATAGGATTAAGATGATTTAAAATATATAATGGTGCAAGCTTGCTTGGATCCATGTGAACCTGATGTTCATCAATGGTAATGTCCATTAGAAAAGCTCTTTCGATATATTCTGATCTTGGAATGGTAGTAGGAAGAGTGGATTTGGACTGGGCTGGTGAAAATGTAGGAGTTGAAGTTCGAGCTTCTGGGTAGGTAATCTGATGAACTGGTGATTGAGAAGGTGAACGAATATTAAGGGCTGAAGGTTCCCCTTCATATGGAATCAAAGAATGCATGGGTTGTTTTCCCCGGCGAGTATTGCCTCGGGAGCCCATATCAGTAACACAACATCAAGAAGACTTTCACCTACTCTCGAAAAAAGTAATAGAAAAACATAAAGAAAATAATTACAAATATTTACACATTGGCCTCATTCAAATAGCCGTAAAACCTTTGACCCGACCAGGGTTGAACACTTCTGTGCTTCTATGCCTAAGAGATACAAGACACAATATATTCACAAACTCGCTACTAGGCATGGTTGAATCCAGCCTTTGTAGTGGTCCAATTTATTTTAACTGTTTTCCTAATTTTTCTGTTTCTTTAACCGACCCAAATATCCTAGATATATTGACAATAAATCTCAAAACACATGGATTCAATATGATCCATGGTTCACAAAATTTAGCGATAGTCTATAGAATATACTATAAGGTCATGAATACATTAAGTCCCAATACCTTAAAACTTGATCAAAAAGATCAAACAATTTTGTTCCGAACAAATATAAAAAAATCTAATATGATAGTTCCAAAAACCATAAAGTGGTCAGATATAATTCTACCTCAATCATGGGCATTACAAAATACCAATCAACCACAAGAAGTTCCTCAACATCATATTCCCAACCATATTATTGAACATACAGATGGAAATGTAGAAATACAATTTCAAACCACATGTTCACAAGATGATATTAACATCAATAGGAAGAGAAATAGTAAACAGAAAATACCAAGTAGAAAATCCATTTCTCACAACCCAAATATAATTATGTTTGATTGTAATCTCACAAATTTAACTTCATACTGCCCTCATCACTGGAAACTATTCTCCAGTTACTGTATGTGTGCTCAGTAAGTTCTTCATCTCTTTGTTTATCCTTCCGGTTACCTCTTTAACAACTCTCAGTTTCACCTTTCTTTCCTGTTTTTATCTCCTGTTTTCACATCTTTCTTTCCCCTGTAATATTTCCCTGTTGTAAGCACATGTGAATATGAATAAGATGCTAGTGTGATTTTCTGTAAAATTCCATGCTTACTCGTTATGCAGTTTTCTCATTCTACAATAGAAGAATTGCAGGACTTCCAAGTTTGTACCTTACAACTTGAAGAAAAGGATAATACTCAATATTCGGAAGAATATATCGCAGCTTATCTAGCCGCCAAGCTAGAAAGGAAGCACAGAAAAATAAATAAAGCTTTCATTAAAAAAGATTATTTATCAGAAGAAAATAAAAATATCCGAGAATGGTATGTAAAAAGGTTTCAGCCACCTAGACTATTGGAATTACTACATAAAAAATATAATAAATTTTTACATAAAGAAAGATTAAATATAGGATTTTTTCACTGGCTAAAAGATCTATGTTTAGAAAAAAATATTACTATTCCTTCATTTGATAAAACTCAAAAAATTCAAACAATAGAAGAAAAGAAATATATAAGTACTGATGGTACTACAATAGCTAGTATACATCCACCGGAGAAAAGTATTATACTTAAAGCAGGCATTTCAAAAAAGAATGAACCTGTACATTCCTCATCTTTCTATAATATAGTGGCTACCCCATACAAAGCCATACCTAAAGAAATCAATAAAAAACAAGAGTATATACCTCATATTGTAGAACAAAATAATTATACAAACCTATATCTACAATCCCTTGGAAAGCAAACTGAAAGAATAGAAAGGATAGTATCCAAGGAAACACCTACTATATCTCCCATTCCTAAATCAGTATTATTTAAACATCCTCCTGAGTTAAACAAGAATAAATTCCACATTAGAGAAAATAATAAATCCCTTATGGATCAATTAATTTCCAAACTATCCCAACTAGATCTAAAAGGAGTACCTTCACCTCAAATCAATATTCCTCTACCTACTATTACTTCTCAACTACCTGAGTCATCTGACAAAGGAAAAGCTGTCATACCTGAGCATAAAACAATGATGCTCACAGAGGAAGAACCCATAATAGAGGATACAATCCAAAATCAAGAAAATGCATTTATAGATACTACACCTCTAATGGACACCATCAACAAAATAGCTTATGGAAAATATTGGAAACCCATAACAGCCTTACCATATCATAAGAGACCTACTCCTGTTGATATTCAAATGGAAGATGATTCAATACAACAGGCAGTATCTTATTCTGGAAGATCAAAAGTTAATTGGCAAATAGATGGTCTATCAGAATTAAAAATATTAGATGTCATGAGACATATGACCATGTATGCCTCTGCAAATAAAATGGCAGGCAACCGTGATTAGAATATACTATAAGGTCATGAATACATTAAGTCCCAATACCTTAAAACTTGATCAAAAAGATCAAACAATTTTGTTCCAAACAAATATAGAAAAAAGTAATATGATAGTTCCAAAAACCATAAAATGGTCAGATATAATTCTACCTCAATCATGGGCATTACAAAATGCCAATCAACCACAAGAAATTCCTCAACATCATATTCCCAACCATATTATTGAACATACAGATGGAAATGTAGAAATACAATTTCAAACCACATGTTCACAAGATGATATTAACATCAATAGGAAGAGAAATAGTAAACAGAAAATACCAAGTAGAAAATCCATTTCTCACAACCCAAATATAATTATATTACCTCCTCCTGATCATATGTCTTCGTCTTCATCCAATAATCAAATAACTTCATCCAATTCAAACATACAATTTCAAGGAACACATAGGACCAGAGATAATATTGTAATTCCAACATATACATCAACATCTCATCCTACAATAGAAGAATTGCAGGACTTCCAAGTTTGTACCTTACAACTTGAAGAAAAGGATAATACTCAATATTCGGAAGAATATATCGCAGCTTATCTAGCCGCCAAGCTAGAAAGGAAGCACAGAAAAATAAATAAAGCTTTCATTAAAAAAGATTATTTATCAGAAGAAAATAAAAATATCCGAGAATGGTATGTAAAAAGGTTTCAGCCACCTAGACTATTGGAATTACTACATAAAAAATATAATAAATTTTTACATAAAGAAAGATTAAATATATGATTTTTTCACTGGCTAAAAGATCTATGTTTAGAAAAAAATATTACTATTCCTTCATTTGATAAAACTCAAAAAATTCAAACAATAGAAGAAAAGACATATATAAGTACTGATGGTACTACAATAGCTAGTATACATCCACCGGAGAAAAGTATTATACTTAAAGCAGGCATTCCAAAAAAGAATGAACCTGTACATTCCTCATCTTTCTATGATATAGTGGCTACCCCATACAAAGCCATACCTAAAGAAATCAATAAAAAACAAGAGTATATACCTCATATTGTAGAACAAAATAATTATACAAACCTATATCTAAAATCCCTTGGAAAGCAAACTGAAAGAATAGAAAGGATAGTATCCAAGGAAACACGTACTATATCTCCCATTCCTAAATCAGTATTATTTAAACCTCCTCCTGAGTTAAACAAGAATAAATTCCACATTGGAGAAAATAATAAATCCCTTATGGATCAATTAATTTCCAAACTATCCCAACTAGATCTAAAAGGAGTACCTTCACCTCAAATCAATATTCCTCTACCTACTATTACTTCTCAACTACCTGAGTCATCTGACAAAGGAAAAGCTGTCGTACCTGAGCATGAAACAATGATGCTCACAGAGGAAGAACCCATAATAGAGGATACAATCCAAAATCAAGAAAAAGCATTTATGGATACTACACCTCTAATGGACACCATCAACAAATTAGCTTATGGAAAATATCGGAAACCCATAACAGCCTTACCATATCATAAGAGACCTACTCCTGTTGATTTTCAAATGGAAGAAGATTCAATACAACAGGCAGTATCTTATTCTGGAAGATCAATCGTTAATTGGCAAATAGATGGTCTATCAGAATTAAAAATATTAGATGTCATGAGACATATGACCATGTATGCCTCTGCAAATAAAATGGCAGGCAACCATGATCAAGAAGGTTCCAAAGCAATAGTAAATGGATTCACAGGATGGTTAAGAGGATGGTGGGATTTTTATGTGGATGATGATACCAAGCAAAGAATTTTAAACAATACTAGACAATGGACTGGAAGAAATGAACAAAATCAAGAAGTTATATATACAGAAAGTGATGTTGTTAATACCCTGATATATACAATCACTCTACATTTTGTAGGCAGTACTTCATTACTAGCAGCAAGATCAGAGGATCTGTTGTCTAATTTACGTTGTCCTACTTTATCTCATTATAAATGGTATAAGGATGTATTTTTCTCAAGGCTTCTAATACGAGAAGATTGCCAGCTAGACCATTGGAAGGAAAAATTCATAGCTGGTCTTCCATATCTATTTGCAGAAAAAGTCAAGGAAAGACTTCGCAAAAAACATAATGGAATAATAGTATATTCATCATATACACTCGGAGAACTCTCCGCAGAAATATGTGCAGAAGGCTTAGCCCTATGCACTGATATGAAATTAAAAAGACAAATAGATAAACACAAGCTCACAAAGGAAAAAGAACTTGGAGATTTCTGTGAGCAATTTGGCTATTACTTAGATAGAAAAAATATGCCTGACTACGTAAAAAAGAAAAAGAAAAATTACAAAAAAGAAAAATATATTAAATCCAAAAAGAAGAATAAGGATAAAGAATATTATAAAAAGCCAAAGAGAAAATTAATCAATAAATTTTCCCCAAATACAAAGAAAAGGAAAAAACTTCCAGTATGCTATAAGTGTGGTAAAATAGGACATTATAAACACCAATGTAAATTAAAAAAGAAAATAGACTCATTAATCTAGATGATACAACCAAATTAAAATTAAAAAGTATAATATCATATGATTCTTCCTCCTCTACTTCTAATGGTTCTTATACTGAAGAAATAGACAGTAATGATCTTGATCTTATAGGATCAGATAGTTCTTATACTGAAACTACTACAGAATCATCAAAGGACTGTAGTTGTCCATTACCTCAGCATAATGTTCACACACTCACTCAGGAAGATAACTTTATACTAGATATTATAGATAAAATAACTGATCTTGATGAAAAAAGAGCTATCATTACTCAATTATGATCCTGATGAAAAAAGAGCTATCATTACTCAATTTATTAATATTACCAAAAATAAATCAAAATCACCAAAAATCCAGATGAATATAATTTCTCTGCTATTATCAAAAGAGTAAGTGATAAACACACTTCTCAAAAAGAACCTACAATCTCTGATCTCAAAAAAGAGATTAAAGAAATAAAAACTGAAATAGTACAATTGAAAGGAAGAATTCAAATATTGGAATTACAACAAATGTCTCAACAAGATTCTGAGACAGAAGAAATAGAATTCAATGACTTAATTACTGATAATCCAATAGAGACTATTGATCCAATAGAAATTATTAATCCAATAGAGAATATTGAATCTTCGAAACAACCAACAATACCCATTCCTTCAGTTAATTTGATAAATAAAATAGTTGTACAAAAATGGTTTGTCCAAGTCAAAATCATTGTTGCAAAAAACTATAGTTTTGAAACATCAGCCCTTATAGATTCAGGAGCTGATCTCAATTGTATAAATGAAGGACTTGTACCTTCAAAATATTTTGATAAAACTACTCAAATATTAAATACAGCAGATGGCAGTAGATTATTTATTAAATACAAATTATCCAATGCTTCTGTATGCAATAATCATCAATGTATTGATACACCATTTATTATGGTTAAGGGATTAAGTCAATCAGTAATCTTAGGAGTTCCATTCCTAACATTGCTATATCCCATAACTATTGATGAAACAGGAATTTCATCGACAATTGAAAATATTCCAATACATTTCAATTTCATACATAAACCAAAATTAAAGGAGCTAAATAATGTCAAAAGCCAATTGAAAGACAAAGAAACATTTCTTTGTACACTTAAACAGGAAGTTAAATACAAAGTAATTGAAGAACAAATACAAATGCCTTCCATACAACAAAAGATCCAAGCACTACAAAAATAAATAGAAACATCAATATGTAGTGACCATCCTAATGCTTTTTGGGATAGGAAAAAACACAGTATAAGCTTACCATATGAATCAAACTTTAGTGAAAACCAAATCCCTACAAAAGCTAGGCCAATACAAATGAATACTGTTTTATTGGAAATGTGTAGACAAGAAATAGCAGAACTCCTACAGAGAAAGCTCATACGACTAAGTTCTTCACCTTGGAGTTGTGCAGCTTTTTATGTTAATAAAAATGCTGAAAAAGAAAGAGGAGTTCCTAGATTGGTTATAAATTATAAACCATTAAACAAAGTTTTAAAATGGATAAGATATCCAATTCCTAATAAGAAAGATTTATTAGACAGAGTTGCCCAAGCTTGTATATTTTCAAAATTTGATATGAAATCAGGATACTGGCAAATCCAGATCCAGGAACAAGATAAATACAAAACTGCACCCTTTGGACAATATGAATGGAATGTAATGCCTTTTGGTTTAAAGAATGCACCATCAGAATTCCAAAAAATTATGAACGATGTATTCAACTCGTATTACCATTTCATGATAGTCTATATTGATGATGTCTTAATATTTTCTAAATCTATTGATCAACACGTAAAACATATCAATACATTTATCCATACTGTAAGCCAAGCAGGCTTAGTAGTTTCTGCCAAAAAGATTACACTTTTCAAAACCAATATTAGGTTTTTAGGACATATGATGCACCATGGTACTATTATCCCAATAGATAGATCTATAGCTTTTGCTGATCAATTTCCTGATAAGATTCTTGAAAAAACTGAACTACAAAGGTTTTTAGGATGCCTCAATTATGTAAGTGATTTCTATCCTAATCTTGCTTTGGATTCCAAACCATTATATGATAGACTCAAGAAGAATCCTCCTCCTTGGTCTGATATCCATACTCAAGCAATAAAGGTAATAAAGAGTAAGGTCAAAACCCTTGAATGCCTTTCTCTTCCTCATCCCACTGCTTTCAAAATCATTGAATGTGATGCATCGGATAAAGGACTTGGTGGAATATTAAAACAACAAATTGATTCAAAAGAACAATTATTACGCCATAGTCCATTGTGTTACAAAATTTCAAAGTGATGTTTTAAATCAACATTTTCTTATACGAACAGATTGCAAAGCAGCCAAAGATATTCTGCAAAAAGATGTTGCAAATTTGATTTCCAAACAAATATTTGCCCGCTGGCAGGCTATTCTCTCTGCCTTTGACTTTTCTATAGAACATCTTCCCGGGTCTTCCAATTCTTTACCCTATTTTCTGACCCGTGAATTTTTGCAGGGGGGGCAACACTGACGCCAACGACGAATCACCATTATCACTTGCACTTCAATTGTTCCAAGATAACCTATCCGATAAGGATCTTTCATCCTTAAATATGGGCTCCCGAGGCAATACTCGCCGGGGAAAAAAACCCATGCATTCTTTGATTCCATATGAAGGGGAACCTTCACCCCTTAATATTCGTTCACCTTCTCAATCACCAGTTCATCAGATTACCTACCCAGAAGCTCGAACTTCAACTCCTACATTTTCACCAGCCCAGTCCAAATCCACTCTTCCTAGTACCATTCCAAGATCAGAATATATCGAAAGAGCTTTTCTAATGGACATTACCATTGATGAACATCAGGTTCACATGGATCCAAGCAAGCTTGCACCATTATATCTTTTAAATCATCTTAATCCTATTAATGGGGTTAAGACCCGAGAAAATTACGAAGCCATTTTAATGGAAACAGGGTTCATCTCTGTTGTCCACTACTTCCAGCAGAATACCCGAATCATAGCCTATTCCAAAGTACAGATAAAGAAACTTCTTCCTTATACTGAGTGGGGTTCTAATCCCACTCAGTATAAGGAATATCTTTGGCTGCTTTGCAATCTGTTCGTATAAGAAAATGTTGATTTAAAACATCACTTTGAAATTTTGTAACACAATGGACTATGGCGTAATAATTGTTCTTTTGAATCAATTTGTTGTTTTAATATTCCACCAAGTCCTTTATCCGATGCATCACATTCAATGATTTTGAAAGCAGTGGGATGAGGAAGAGAAAGGCATTCAAGGGTTTTGACCTTACTCTTTATTACCTTTGATGCTTGAGTATGGATATCAGACCAAGGAGGAGGATTCTTCTTGAGTCTATCATATAATGGTTTGGAATCCAAAGCAAGATTAGGATAGAAATCACTTACATAATTGAGGCATCCTAAAAACCTTTGTAGTTCAGTTTTGTCAAGAATCTTATCAGGAAATTTATCAGCAAAAGCTATAGATCTATCTATTGGGATAATAGTACCATGGTGTATCATATGTCCTAAAAACCTAATATTGGTTTTGAAAAGTGTAATCTTTTTGGCAGAAACTACTAAGCCTGCTTGGCTTACAGCATGGATAAATGTATTGATATGTTTTATGTGTTGATCAATAGATTCAGAAAATATTAAGACATCATCAATATAGACTATCATGAAATGGTAATACGAGTTGAATACATCGTTCATAATTTTTTGGAATTCTGATGGTGCATTCTTTAAACCAAAAGGCATTACATTCCATTCATATTGTCCAAAGGGTGCAGTTTTGTATTTATCTTGTTCTTGGATCTGGATTTGCCAGTATCCTGATTTCATATCAAATTTTGAAAATATACAAGCTTGGGCAACTCTGTCTAATAAATCTTTCTTATTAGGAATTGGATATCTTATCCATTTTAAAACTTTGTTTAATGGTTTATAATTTATAACCAATCTAGGAACTCCTCTTTCTTTTTCAGCATTTTTATTAACATAAAAAGCTGCACAACTCCAAGGTGAAGAACTTGGTCGTATGAGCTTTTTCTGTAGGAGTTCTGCTATTTCTTGTCTACACATTTCCAATAAAACAGTATTCATTTGTATTGGCCTAGCTTTTGTAGGGATTTGGTTTTCACTAAAGTTTGATTCATATGGTAAGCTTATACTGTGTTTTTTCCAATCCCAAAAAGCATTAGGAGGGTCACTACATATTGATGTTTCTATTTGTTTTTGTAGTGCTTGGATCTTTTGTTGTTTGGAAGGCATTTGTATTTGTTCTTCAATTACTTTGTATTTAACTTCCTGTTTAAGTGTACAAAGAAATGTTTCTTTGTCTTTCAATTGGCTTTTGACATTATTTAGCTCCTTTAATTTTGGTTTATGTATGAAATTGAAATGTATTGGAATATTTTCAATTGTCGATGAAATTCCTGTTTCATCAATAGTTATGGGATATAGCAATGTTAGGAATGGAACTCCTAAGATTACTGATTGACTTAATCCCTTAACCATAATAAATGGTGTATCAATACATTGATGATTATTGCATACAGAAGCATTGGATAATTTGTATTTAATAAATAATCTACTGCCATCTGCTGTATTTAATATTTGAGTAGTTTTATCAAATTATTTTGAAGGTACAAGTCCTTCATTTATACAATTGAGATCAGCTCCTGAATCTATAAGGGCTGATGTTTCAAAACTATAGTTTTTTGCAACAATGATTTTGACTTGGACAAACCATTTTTGTACAACTATTTTATTTATCAAATTAACTGAAGGAATGGGTATTGTTGGTTGTTTCGAAGATTCAATATTCTCTATTGGATCAATAATTTCTATTGGATCAATAGTCTCTATTGGATTATCCGTAATTAAGTCATTGAATTCTATTTCTTCTGTCTCAGAATCTTGTTGAGACATTTGTTGTAATTCCAATATTTGAATTCTTCCTTTCAATTGTACTATTTCAGTTTTTATTTCTTTAATCTCTTTTTTGAGATCAGAGATTGTAGGTTCTTTTTGAGAAGTGTGTTGATCACTTACTCTTTTGATAATAACAGAGAAATTATATTCATCTGGATTTTTGATAATCGGTGATTTTGATTTATTTTTGGTAATATTAATAAATTGAGTAATGATAGCTCTTTTTTCATCAAGATCAGTTATTTTATCTATAATATCTAGTATAAAGTTATCTTCCTGAGTGAGTGTATGAACATTATGCTGAGGTAATGGACAACTACAGTCCTCTGATGATTCTGTAGTAGTTTCAGTATAAGAACTATCTGATCCTATAAGATCAAGATCATTACTGTCTATTTCTTCAGTATAAGAACCATTAGAAGTAGAGGAGGAAGAATCATATGATATTATACTTTTTAATTTTAATTTGGTTGTATCATCTAGATTCAATGAGTCTATTTTCTTTTTTAATTTACATTGGTGTTTATAATGTCCTATTTTACCACACTTATAGCATACTGGAAGTTTTTTCCTTTTCTTTGTATTTGGGGAAAATTTATTGATTAATTTTCTCTTTGGCTTTTTATAATATTCTTTATCCTTATTCTTCTTTTTAGCTTTAATATATTTTTCTTTTTTGTATTTTTTCTTTTTCTTTTTTACGTAGTCAGGCATATTTTTTCTATCTAAGTAATAGCCAAATTGCTCACAGAAATCTCCAAGTTCTTTTTTCTTTGTGAGCTTTTGTTTATCTATTTGTATTTTTAATTTCATATCAGTGCATAGGGCTAAGCCTTCTGCACATATTTCTGCGGAGAGTTCTCCGAGTGTATATGATGAATATACTATTATTCCATTATGTTTTTTGCGAAGTCTTTCCTTGACTTTTTCTGCAAATAGATATGGAAGACCAGCTATGAATTTTTCCTTCCAATAGTCTAGCTGGCAATCTTCTCGTATTAGAAGCCTTGAGAAAAATACATCCTTATACCATTTATAATGAGATAAAGTAGGACAGCGTAAATTAGACAGCAGATCCTCTGATCTTGCTGCTAGTAATGAAGTACTGCCTACAAAATGTAGAGTGATAGTATATATCAGGGTATTAACAGCATCACTTTCTGTATATATAACTTCTTGATTTTGTTCATTTCTTCCAGTCCATTGTCTAGTATTGTTTAAAATTCTTTGCTTGGTATCATCATCCACATAAAAATCCCACCATCCTCTTAACCATCCTGTGAATCCATTTACTATTGCTTTGGCAACTTCTTGATCATGGTTGCCTGCCATTTTATTTGCAGAGGCATACATGGTCATATGTCTCATGACATCTAATATTTTTAATTCTGATAGACCATCTATTTGCCAATTAACTATTGATCTTCCAGAATAAGATACTGCCTGTTGTATTGAATCTTCCTCCATTTGAATATCAACAGGAGTAGGTCTCTTATGATATGGTAAGGCTGTTATGGGTTTCCAATATTTTCCTTAAGCTATTTTGTTGATGGTGTCCATTAGAGGTGTAGTATCCATAAATGCTTTTTCTTGATTTTGGATTGTATCCTCTATTATGGGTTCTTCCTCTGTGAGCATCATTGTTTCATGCTCAGGTATGACAGCTTTTCCTTTGTCAGATGACTCAGGTAGTTGAGAAGTAATAGTAGGTAGAGGAATATTGATTTGAGGTGAAGGTACTCCTTTTAGATCTAGTTGGGATGGTTTGGAAATTAATTGATCCATAAGGGATTTATTATTTTCTCCAATGTGGAATTTATTCTTGTTTAACTCAGGAGGAGGTTTAAATAATATTGATTTAGGAATGGGAGATATAGTAGGTGTTTCCTTGGATACTATCCTTTCTATTCTTTCAGTTTGCTTTCCAAGGGATTGTAGATATAGGTTTGTATAATTATTTTGTTCTACAATATGAGGTATATACTCTTGTTTTTTATTGATTTCTTTAGGTATGGCTTTGTATGTGGTAGCCACTATATTATAGAAAGATGAGGAATGTACAGGTTCATTCTTTTTTGGAATGCCTGCTTTAAGTATAATACTTTTCTCCGGTGGATGTATACTAGCTATTGTAGTACCATCAGTACTTATATATGTCTTTTCTTCTATTGTTTGAATTTTTTGAGTTTTATCAAATGAAGGAATAGTAATATTTTTTTTCTAAACATAGATCTTTTAGCCAGTGAAAAAATCCTATATTTAATCTTTCTTTATGTAAAAATTTATTATATTTTTTATGTAGTAATTCCAATAGTCTACGTGGCTGAAACCTTTTTACATACCATTCTCGGATATTTTTATTTTCTTCTGATAAATAATCTTTTTTAATGAAAGCTTTATTTATTTTTCTGTGCTTCCTTTCTAGCTTGGCGGCTAGATAAGCTGCGATATATTCTTCCGAATATTGAGTATTATCCTTTTCTTCAAGTTGTAAGGTACAAACTTGGAAGTCCTGCAATTCTTCTATTGTAGGATGAGATGTTGATGTATATGTTGGAATTACAATATTATCTCTGGTCCTATGTGTTCCTTGAAATTGTATGTTTGAGTTGGATGAAGTTATTTGATTATTGGATGAAGACGAAGACATATGATCAGGAGGAGGTAATATAATTATATTTGGGTTGTGAGAAATGGATTTTCTACTTGGTATTTTTTGTTTACTATTTCTCTTCCTATTGATGTTAATATCATCTTGTGAACATGTGGTTTGAAATTGTATTTCTACATTTCCATCTGTATGTTCAATAATATGGTTGGGAATATGATGTTGAGGAATTTCTTGTGGTTGATTGGCATTTTGTAATGCCCATGATTGAGGTAGAATTATATCTGACCACTTTATGGTTTTTGGAACTATCATATTAGATTTCTCTATATTTGTTTGGAACAAAATTGTTTGATCTTTTTGATCAAGTTTTAAGGTATTGGGACTTAATGTATTCATGACCTTATAGTATATTCTGTAGACTATAGCTAAATTTTGTGAACCGTGGATCATATTGAATCCATGTGTTTTGAGATTTATTGTCAATATATCTAGGATATTTGGGTCGGTTAAAGAAACAGAAACTTTAGGAAAACAGTCAAAATAAATTGAACCACTACAAAGGCTGGATTCAACCATGCCTAGTAGCGAGTCTGTGAATATATTGTGTCTTGTATCTCTTAGGCATACAAGCACAGAAGTGTTCAACCCTGGTCGGGTCAAAGGTTTTACGGCTATTTGAATGAGGCCAATGTGTAAATATTTGTAATTATTTTCTTTATGTTTTTCTATTACTTTTTTCGAGAGTAGGTGAAAGTCTTCTTGATGTTGTGTTACTGATAGACTTTCTTCTACAGTCTTGATGGCATAACCCATCTTTAGTTTAAAAGTTCCTTTATTATAGACATCATGTATTGATACCTTAGGAATATTCCAATTTTGGATATTTTCCTCAATATCATTTATAATAATTTGTTCTTTGTTCTTAACTCTAAGTTTTGAAGATGAAGGTACAGTTTTACCTTCAGTGATTGTATTAATAAACATATGTAAAAAGTATAATATCATATGTAAAAAGTATAATATCATATGTAAAAAGTATAATATTCAAAACACTGTCATATATTATATTTGGGTTGTGAGAAATGGATTTTCTACTTGGTATTTTCTGTTTACTATTTCTCTTCCTATTGATGTTAATATCATCTTGTGAACATGTGGTTTGAAATTGTGTTTCTACATTTCCATCTGTATGTTCAATAATATGGTTGGGAATATGATG
The DNA here is from genome assembly GCF_054954075.1 of Amborella trichopoda. NCBI lineage: Eukaryota > Viridiplantae > Streptophyta > Magnoliopsida > Amborellales > Amborellaceae > Amborella > Amborella trichopoda. The sequence continues at coordinate 46,686,363 of NC_142337.1, read as the reverse complement.
TTGAGGAATTTCTTGTGGTTGATTGGCATTTTGTAATGCCCATGATTGAGGTAGAATTATATCTGACCACTTTATGGTTTTTGGAACTATCATATTAGATTTTTCTATATTTGTTTGGAACAAAATTGTTTGATCTTTTTGATCAAGTTTTAAGGTATTGGGACTTAATGTATTCATGACCTTATAGTATATTCTATAGACTATAGCTAAATTTTGTGAACCATGGATCATATTGAATCCATGTGTTTTGAGATTTATTGTCAATATATCTAGGATATTTGGGTCGGTTAAAGACACAGAAAAATTAGGAAAACAGTTAAAATAAATTGGACCACTACAAAGGCTGGATTCAACCATGCCTAGTAGCGAGTCTGTGAATATATTGTGTCTTGTATCTCTTAGGCATACAAGCACAGAAGTGTTCAACCCTGGTCGGGTCAAAGGTTTTACGGCTATTTGAATGAGGCCAATGTGTAAATATTTGTAATTATTTTCTTTATGTTTTTCTATTACTTTTTTCGAGAGTAGGTGAAAGTCTTCTTGATGTTGTGTTACTGATAGACTTTCTTCTACAGTCTTGATGGCATAACCCATCTTTAGTTTAAAAGTTCCTTTATTATAAATGATATTGAGGAAATTATCCAAAATTGGAATATTCCTAAGGTACCAATAGAATTCTGAGGTCTGAGGTATGAAGTCTGGGGTCTGAGGTTCAAGGTAAGTTGCAGAGGTAGACTGCAGAGGTTTCAGGGAGAAGCTCAGTGGTTTCAGTGAAAAGCTCAGACCTCAGAACTCATACCTCAGATTATACATACATCCCTCATTTGAGAAAAACCATCTCTGTAAAATGGTGGGATATCTTTCAAACGGATCTCACCAAAGCCACTCCAAAAAGAATACCGCCCAAGGCACCTATATACCAGGAAAACCCAAATACTCCAAACACTTCTTTTGATTTTCCTACCTACCTGAGAAATATGCTTCAAACCAACCCACAGGCTTCCAAGGAAGAACTGGAGAAACAGATGAAAAAGATCTTTGCTGAAGCAGGAAGAAAACCCACCTCTTCCGAAGAGACAGTCCAGTCTTCTCCACTACACATCAATAGGTACCTCCAACTCAGTCAGAAGGATCCAGAAGAAGATGATCCAGACGAATTCAGCCAGAGACCATAAATTGATCATCCATCACCATCCAGGAGCAATAACAACAATAGCAAGACATATAAGGGTCCCATCACAGACAGCAAACACTGCACTCATTGTAATAAGGCCAAAAGAGCCTAGATGCTTTACTTTTTCATTTTTAACTTTTTGTACAAAGAGCATCTCCCTATGCTCGTATATTTTGTCCACTAGCACCTTTCTCTCTCTTGTCGTATTCCACCGACACTCCCTCTTGTCGCATTTGCCGACACCTGGGCCCCTCTCCTTTGTCAGGACATGCCAACGCTCTCTTGTCCACATGTGCCGACGCTCTCTCTTTTGTCTTCTTTCGCCCACAGTGTGCCAGCTGTTCTCCGTTCTTCTTGGCTGTATGCTGCCGACACCTTTTTTCTCTTGTCCTTACTCATCCACTAGGCTGCCAGCTGTTTCAATTGAGATTCCCTTCGAGCCTTCGATCCTTATAAAAGGAAGACTCCTCCCTCGTCTTCAGCAGGGCCTCACTCCTCTCCTCTCCTACTAAGGGTCTCTTCTCTCCTCTTCTCCTATCCTAAACCTCTGAGCTTCTACCTGAAACCTCTAAGTCTTACTTGAAACCTCTAAATCTTACCTGAAACCTCTAAGTCTTACCTGAAAACCTCTGAGCTTCTACCTGAAACCTCTAAGTCTTACCTAAAAACCTCTGAGCTTTTCACTGAAACCACTGAGCTTTTCCCTGAAACCTCTGCAGTCTACCTCTGCAACTTACCTTGAACCTCAGACCCCAGACTTCATACCTCAGACCTCAGAATTCATACCTCAGACCTCAGAACTCATACCTCAGACCTCAGAACTCATACCTCAGACCTCAGATCCAAACCTCTGCACCCAGATCCGAATTCATACTCATCATCACAGCAACCTTTGAAGCTATCCTTCGCCCTCATAGCTCAAATCAGGTTCTCTCTTACCTTACTCTATAATTATGTGTGATTGTAATCTCACAAATTTACCTTCATACTGCCCTCATCACTGGAAACTATTTTCCAGTTACTGTATGTGTGCTCAGTAAGTTCTTCATCTCTTTGTTTATCCTTCCGGTTATCTCTTTAACAACTCTCAGTTTCATCTTTCTTTCCTGTTTTTATCTCCTGTTTTCACATCTTTCTTTCCTCTGTAATATTTCCCTGTTGTAAGCACATGTGGATATGAATAAGATGCTAGTGTGATTTTCTGTAAAATTCCATGCTTACTCGTTATGCAGTTTAAAATTTTATTCAATATTAAGATAGGTAACACTATTTACGCACAGTGGATAGTACTTGATATCTCAATAGTTCCTTTCATAGGAATACTATTATTATGTTTAAATTATTATAAAATATTGCAATCAATAGTAACTTACAACAGCTTACTGTTCACATACTTGTTATAAGTCCTGAAAATCGCTTCCAAATAAACTTCAACACCTGAAACATAAAATCCAATAAATAAAACATAATCAAAACAAAACAAATGACAGTGCTATAGATCCTGGCGCAAAGTGGTATCAGAGCCATACAGTGATACACTGTCAACCAAATTACAACAGTAGAACTATTCCACAGTGGAACTGTGCAAACAGTTACAACTGTAGAATTTGTAAAACTGTTCTTTCTACTTCATAAGTTAAGATAAAAGATACATTATACCATAAGAAATTAAGTGAGGTTGACCACCAAGAAAGTTGGTCCGAGAGTTAAGACAAGAGACAAGTGAACGCCGATGCGAAAAGTACCGCCAAGGCCAGGAGAGCCGCTTAGGGAAAAAAGCTAAGGCCACTGAATGTCCAGATTGTCATTATCCGCAACCTACGGATGGCAAATCTCATAAGAAATCTTACTGGTAAAACTGTACCTTCATCTTCAAAACTTAGAGTTAAGAACAAAGAACAAATTATTATAAATGATATTGAGGAAAATATCCAAAATTGGAATATTCCTAAGGTACCAATACATGATATCTATAATAAAGGAACTTTTAAACTAAAGATGGGTTATGCCATCAAGACTGTAGAAGAAAGTCTATCAGTAACACAACATCAAGAAGACTTTCACCTACTCTCGAAAAAAGTAATAGAAAAACATAAAGAAAATAATTACAAGTATTTACACATTGGCCTCATTCAAAGAGCCGTAAAACCTTTGACCCGACCAGGGTTGAACACTTCTGTGCTTGTATGCCTAAGAGATACAAGACACAATATATTCACAGACTCGCTACTAGGCATGGTTGAATCCAGCCTTTGTAGTGGTCCAATGTATTTTAACTGTTTTCCTAATGTTTCTGTTTCTTTAACCGACCCAAATATCCTAGATATATTGACAATAAATCTCAAAACACATGGATTCAATATGATCCATGGTTCACAAAATTTAGCTATAGTCTATAGAATATACTATAAGGTCATGAATACATTAAGTCCCAATACCTTAAAACTTGATCAAAAAGATCAAACAATTTTGTTCCAAACAAATATAGAAAAATCTAATATGATAGTTCCAAAAACCATAAAATGGTCAGATATAATTCTACCTCAATCATGGGCATTACAAAATACCAATCAACCACAAGAAATTCCTCAACATCATATTCCCAACCATATTATTGAACATACAGATGGAAATGTAGAAATACAATTTCAAACCACATGTTCACAAGATGATATTAACATCAATAGGAAGAGAAATAGTAAACAGAAAATACCAAGTAGAAAATCCATTTCTCACAACCCAAATATAATTATATTACCTCCTCCTGATCATATGTCTTCGTCTTCATCCAATAATCAAATAACTTCATCCAACTCAAACATACAATTTCAAGGAACACATAGGACCAGAGATAATATTGTAATTCCAACATATACATCAACATCTCATCCTACAATAGAAGAATTGCAGGACTTCCAAGTTTGTACCTTACAACTTGAAGAAAAGGATAATACTCAATATTCGGAAGAATATATCGCAGCTTATCTAGCTGCCAAGCTAGAAAGGAAGCACATAAAAATAAATAAAGCTTTCATTAAAAAAGATTATTTATCAGAAGAAAATAAAAATATCCGAGAATGGTATGTAAAAAGGTTTCAGCCACCTAGACTATTGGAATTACTACATAAAAAATGTAATAATATTTTACATAAAGAAAGATTAAATATAGGATTTTTTCTTTGGCTAAGAGATCTATGTTTAGAAAAAAATATTACTATTCCTTCATTTGATAAAACTCAAAAAATTCAAACAATAGAAGAAAAGACATAAATAATTACTGATGGTACTACAATAGCTAGTATACATCCACCGGAGAAAAGTATTATACTTAAAGCCAACATTCCAAAAAAGAATGAACCTGTACATTCCTCATCTTTCTATGATATAGTGGCTACCCCATACAAAGCCATACCTAAAGAAATCAATAAAAAACAAGAGTATATACCTCATATTGTAGAACAAAATAATTATACAAACCTATATCTACAATCCCTTGGAAAGCAAACTGAAAGAATAGAAAGGATAGTATCCAAGGAAACACCTACTATATCTCCCATTCCTAAATCAGTATTATTTAAACCTCCTCCTGAGTTAAACAAGAATAAATTCCACATTGGAGAAAATAATAAATCCCTTATGGATCAATTAATTTCCAAACCATCCCAACTAGATCTAAAAGGAGTACCTTCACCTCAAATCAATATTCCTCTACCTACTATTACTTCTCAACTACCTGAGTCATCTGACAAAGGAAAAGCTGTCATACCTGAGCATGAAACAATGATGCTCACAGAGGAAGAACCCATAATAGAGGATACAATCCAAAATCAAGAAAAAACATTTATGGATACTACACCTCTAATGGACACCATCAACAAAATAGCTTATGGAAAATATTGGAAACCCATAACAGCCTTACCATATCATAAGAGACCTACTCCTGTTGATATTCAAATGGAAGAAGATTCAATACAACAGGCAGTATCTTATTCTGGAAGATCAATAGTTAATTGGCAAATAGATGGTCTATCAGAATTAAAAATATTAGATGTCATGAGACATATGACCATGTATGCCTCTGCAAATAAAAAGGCAGGCAACCATGATCAAGAAGTTGCCAAAGCAATAGTAAATGGATTCACAGGATGGTTAAGAGGATGGTGGGATTTTTATTTGGATGATGATACCTAGCAAAGAATTTTAAACAATACTAGACAATGGACTGGAAGAAAGGAACAAAATCAAGAAGTTATATATACAGAAAGTGATGCTGTTAATACCCTGATATATACAATCACTCTACATTTTGTAGGCAGTACTTCATTACTAGCAGCAAGATCAGAGGATCTGCTGTCTAATTTACGCTGTCCTACTTTATCTCATTATAAATGGTATAAGGATGTATTTTTCTCAAAGCTTCTAATACGAGAAGATTGCCAGCTAGACCATTGGAAGGAAAAATTCATAGCTGGTCTTCCATATCTAATTGCAGAAAAAGTCAAGGAAAGACTTCGCAAAAAACATAATGGAATAATAGTATATTCATCATATACACTCGGAGAACTCTCCGCAGAAATATGTGCAGAAGGCTTAGCCCTATGCACTGATATGAAATTAAAAAGACAAATAGATAAACAAAAGCTCACAAAGAAAAAAGAACTTGGAGATTTATGTGAGCAATTTGGCTATTACTTAGATAGAAAAAATATGCCTGACTACGTAAAAAAGAAAAAGAAAAATTACAAAAAAGAAAAATATATTAAAGCCAAAAAGAAGAATAAGGATAAAGAATATTATAAAAAGTCAAAGAGAAAATTAATCAATAAATTTTCCCCAAATACAAAGAAAAGGAAAAAACTTCCAGTATGCTATAAGTGTGGTAAAATAGGACATTATAAACACCAATGTAAATTAAAAAAGAAAATAGACTCATTGAATCTAGATGATACAACCAAATTAAAATTAAAAAGTATAATATCATATGATTCTTCCTCCTCTACTTCTAATGGTTCTTATACTAAAGAAATAGACAGTAATGATCTTGATCTTATAGGATCAGATAGTTCTTATACTGAAACTACTACAGAAACATCAGAGGACTGTAGTTGTCCATTACCTCAGCATAATGTTCACACACTCACTCAGGAAGATAACTTTATACTAGATATTATAGATAAAATAACTGATCCTGATGAAAAAAGAGCTTTCAATACTCAATTTATTAATATTACCAAAAATAAATCAAAATCACCGATTATCAAAAATCCAGATGAATATAATTTCTCTGCTATTATCAAAAGAGTAAGTGATCAACACACTTCTCAAAAAGAACCTACAATCTCTGATCTCAAAAAAGAGATTAAAGAAATAAAAACTGAAATAGTACAATTGAAAGGAAGAATTCAAATATTGGAATTACAACAAATGTCTCAACAAGATTCTGAGACAGAAGAAATAGAATTCAATGACTTAATTACTGATAATCCAATAGAGACTATTGATCCAATAGAAATTATTGATCCAATAGAGAATATTGAATCTTCGAAACAACCAACAATACCCATTCCTTCAGTTAATTTGATAAATAAAATAGTTGTACAAAAATGGTTTGTCCAAGTCAAAATCATTGTTGCAAAAAACTATAGTTTTGAAACATCAGCCCTTATAGATTCAGGAGCTGATCTCAATTGTATAAATGAAGGACTTGTACCTTCAAAATATTTTGATAAAACTACTCAAATATTAAATACAGCAGATGGCAGTAGATTATTTATTAAATACAAATTATCCAATGCTTCTGTATGCAATAATCATCAATGTATTGATACACCATTTATTATGGTTAAGCGATTAAGTCAATCAGTAATCTTAGGAGTTCCATTCCTAACATTGCTATATCCCATAACTATTGATGAAACAGGAATTTCAACGACAATTCAAAATATTCCAATACATTTCAATTTCATACATAAACCAAAATTAAAGGAGCTAAATAATGTCAAAAGCCAATTGAAAGACAAAGAAACATTTCTTTGTACACTTAAACAGGAAGTTAAATACAAAGTAATTGAAGAACAAATACAAATGCCTTCCATACAACAAAAGATCCAAGCACTACAAAAACAAATAGAAACATCAATATGTAGTGACCATCCTAATGCTTTTTGGGATAGGAAAAAACACAGTATAAGCTTACCATATGAATCAAACTTTAGTGAAACCAAATCCCTACAAAAGCTAGGCCAATACAAATGAATACTATTTTATTGGAAATGTGTAGACAAGAAATAGCAGAACTCCTACAGAGAAAGCTCATACGACCAAGTTCTTCACCTTGGAGTTGTGCAGCTTTTATGTTAATAAAAATGCTAAAAAAGAAAGAGGAGTTCCTAGATTGGTTATAAATTATAAACCATTAAACAAAGTTTTAAAATGGATAAGATATCCAATTCCTAATAAGAAAGATTTATTAGACAGAGTTGCCCAAGCTTGTATATTTTCAAAATTTGATATGAAATCAGGATACTGGCAAATCCAGATCCAGGAACAAGATAAATACAAAACTGCATTCAATGTACCCTTTGGACAATATGAATGGAATGTAATGCCTTTTGGTTTAAAGAATGCACCATCAGAATTCCAAAAAATTATGAACGATGTATTTCATGATAGTCTATATTGATGATGTCTTAATATTTTTTGATTCTATTGATCAACACATAAAACATATCAATACATTTATCCATGCTGTAAGCCAAGCAGGCTTAGTAGTTTCTGCCAAAAAGATTACACTTTTCAAAACCAATATTAGGTTTTTAGGACATATGATACACCATGGTACTATTATCCCAATAGATAGATCTATAGCTTTTGCTGATCAATTTCCTGATAAGATTCTTGAAAAAACTGAACTACAAAGGTTTTTAGGATGCCTCAATTATGTAAGTGATTTCTATCCTAATCTTGCTTTGGATTCCAAACCATTATATGATAGACTCAAGAAGAATCCTCCTCCTTGGTCTGATATCCATACTCAAGCAATAAAGGTAATAAAGAGTAAGGTCAAAACCCTTGAATGCCTTTCTCTTCCTCATCCCACTGCTTTCAAAATCATTGAATGTGATGCATCGGATAAAGGACTTGGTGGAATATTAAAACAACAAATTGATTCGAAAGAACAATTATTACGCTATACATCCAAGGCCTGGAATTCCACACAATTAAATTACTCTATGGTTAAAAAAGAATTACTCGACATAGTCCATTGTGTTACAAAATTTCAAAGTGATGTTTTAAATCAACATTTTCTTATACGAACAGATTGCAAAGCAGCCAAAGATATTCTGCAAAAAGATGTTAAAAATTTGATTTCCAAAATCCGCAACCTACGGATGGCAAATCTCATAAGAAATCTTACTGGTAAAACTGTACCTTCATCTTCAAAACTTAGAGTTAAGAACAAAGAACAAATTATTATAAATGATATTGAGGAAAATATACAAAATTGGAATATTCCTAAGGTACCAATACATGATGTCTATAATAAAGGAACTTTTAAACTAAAGATGGGTTATGCCATCAAGACTGTAGAAGAAAGTCTATCAGTAACACAACATCAAGAAGACTTTCACCTACTCTCGAAAAAAGTAATAGAAAAACATAAAGAAAATAATTACAAATATTTACACATTGGCCTCATTCAAATAGCCGTAAAACCTTTGACCCGACCAGAGTATGAATTCGGATCTGGGTGCAGAGGTTTGGATCTGAGGTCTGAGGTATGACTTCTGAGGTATGAGGTATGAGTTCTGAGGTCTGAGGTATGAATTCTGAGGTCTGAGGTATGAAGTCTGGGGTCTGAGGTTCAAGGTAAGTTGCAAAGGTAGACTGCAGAGGTTTCAGGGAGAAGCTCAGTGGTTTCAGTGAAAAGCTCAGAGGTTTTCAGGTAAGACTTAGAGGTTTCAGGTAGAAGCTCAGAGGTTTTCAGGTAAGACTTAGAGGTTTCAGGTACAAGCTCAGAGGTTTAGGATAGGAGAAGAGGAGAGAAGAGACCCTTAGTAGGAGAGGAGAGGAGTGAGGCCCTGCTGAAGACGAGGGAGGAGTCTTCCTTTTATAAGGATCGAAGGCTCGAAGGGAATCTCAAGTGAAACAGCTGGCAGCCTAGTGGATGAGTAAGGACAAGAGAAAAAAGGTGTCGGCAGCATACAGCCAAGAAGAAAGGAGAACAGCTGGCACACTGTGGGCGAAAGAAGACAAAAGAGAGAGCGTCGGCACATGTGGACAAGAGAGCGTTGGCACATCCTGACAAAGGAGAGGGGCCCAGGTGTCGGCAAATGCGACAAGAGGGAGTGTCGGTGGAGTACGACAAGAGAGAGAAAGGTGCTAGTGGACAAAATATACGAGCACAGGGAGATGCTCTTTGTACAAAAAAATAAAACATAGTCAAAACAAAACAAATGACAGTGCTGTAGATCCTGGCGCAAAGTGGTATCAGAGCCATACAGTGATACACTGTCAACCAAATTACAACAGTAGAACTATTCCACAGTGGAACTGTGCAAACAGTTACAACTGTAGAATTTGTAAAACTGTTCTTTCTACTTCATAAGTTAAGATAAAAGATACATTATACCATAAGAAATTAAGTGAGATTGACCACCAAGAAAGTTGGTCCGAGAGTTAAGACAAGAGACAAGTGAACGCCGATGCGAAAAGTACCGCCAAGGCTAGGAGAGCCGCTTAGGGAAAAAAGCTAAGGCCACTGAATGTCAAGATTGTCATTATCCGCAACCTACGGATGGCAAATCTCATAAGAAATCTTACTGGTAAAACTGTACCTTCATCTTCAAAACTTAGAGTTAAGAACAAAGAACAAATTATTATAAATGATATTGAGGAAAATATCCAAAATTGGAATATTCCTAAGGTACCAATACATGATGTCTATAATAAAGGAACTTTTAAACTAAAGATGGGTTATGCCATCAAGACTGTAGAAGAAAGTCTATCAGTAACACAACATCAAGAAGACTTTCACCTACTCTCGAAAAAAGTAATAGAAAAACATAAAGAAAATAATTACAAATATTTACACATTGGCCTCATTCAAATAGCCGTAAAACCTTTGACCCGACCAGGGTTGAACACTTTTGTGCTTGTATGCCTAAGAGATACAAGACACAATATATTCACAGACTCGCTACTAGGCATGGTTGAATCCAGCCTTTGTAGTGGTCCAATTTATTTTAACTGTTTTCCTAATTTTTCTGTTTCTTTAACCGACCCAAATATCCTAGATATATTGACAATAAATCTCAAAACACATGGATTCAATATGATCCATGGTTCACAAAATTTAGCTATAGTCTATAGAATATACTATAAGGTCATGAATACATTAAGTCCCAATACCTTAAAACTTGATCAAAAAGATCAAACAATTTTGTTCCAAACAAATATAGAAAAATCTAATATGATAGTTCCAAAAACCATAAAATGGTCAGATATAATTCTACCTCAATCATGGGCATTACAAAATGCAAATCAACCACAAGAAATTCCTCAACATCATATTCCCAACCATATTATTGAACATACAGATGGAAATGTAGAAATACAATTTCAAACCACATGTTCACAAGATGATATTAACATCAATAGGAAGAGAAATAGTAAACAGAAAATACCAAGTAGAAAATCCATTTCTCACAACCCAAATATAACTATATTACCTCCTCCTGATCATATGTCTTCGTCTTCATCCAATAATCAAATAACTTCATCCAACTCAAACATACAATTTCAAGGAACACATAGGACCAGAGATAATATTGTAATTCCAACATATACATCAACATCTCATCCTACAATAGAAGAATTGCAGGACTTCCAAGTTTGTACCTTACAACTTGAAGAAAAGGATAATACTCAATATTCGGAAGAATATATCACAGCTTATCTAGCGGCCAAGCTAGAAAGGAAGCACAGAAAAATAAATAAAGCTTTCATTAAAAAAGATTATTTATCAGAAGAAAATAAAAATATCCGAGAATGGTATGTAAAAAGGTTTCAGCCACCTAGACTATTGGAATTACTACATAAAAAATATAATAAATTTTTACATAAAGAAAGATTAAATATAGGATTTTTTCACTGGCTAAAAGATCTATGTTTAGAAAAAAATATTACTATTCCTTCATTTGATAAAACTCAAAAAATTCAAACAATAGAAGAAAAGACATATATAAGTACCGATGGTACTACAATAGCTAGTATACATCCACAGGAGAAAAGTACTATACTTAAAGCAGGCGTTCCAAAAAAGAATGAACCTGTACATTCCTCATCTTTCTATAATATAGTGGCTACCCCATACAAAGCCATACCTAAAGAAATCAATAAAAAACAAGAGTATATACCTCAAATTGTAGAACAAAATAATTATACAAACCTATATCTACAATCCCTTGGAAAGCAAACTGAAAGAATAGAAAGGATAGTATCCAAGGAAACACCTACTATATCTCCCATTCCTAAATCAGTATTATTTAAACCTCCTCCTGAGTTACAATTCCGGCTACCAATTTTTGAAAGGTTCGCCACCTGGTTTCAAAACTGGTATTTTGTGTGGGGATCAACTGCTGTGATTTTACCTTCTGATTTTAAGGAGCTGCAGGAGCAATTTATACAATACAATAATATCAATAATTCAGTTGACACTCACCTTTACTTTATGGCTTTATACCAAATCCCTTGGATTATGAAATGGGATTATACCATCTCACCCAATACTTCCAACGATTATACATACATCCCTCCTTTGGGAAAAACCATCTCTGTAAAATGGTGGGATATCTTTCAAATGGATCTCACGAAAGCCACTCCAAAAAGAATACCGCCCAAAGCACCTATATACCTGGAAAACCCAAATACTCCAAACACTTCTTTTGATTTTCCTACCTACCTGAGAAATATGCTTCAAACCAACCCCGGGAGCCCATATTTATGGATGAAAGATCCTTATCAGATAGGTTATCTTGGAACAATTGAAGTGCAAGTGATAATGGTGATTCGTCGTTGGCGTCAGTGTTGCCCCCCCTGCAAAAATTCACGGGTCAGAAAATCGGGTAAAGAATTGGAAGACCCGGGAAGATGTTTTATGGAAAAGTCAAAGGCAGAGAGAATAGCCTGCCAGCGGGCAAATATTTGTTTGGAAATCAAATTTTTAACATCTTTTTGCACAATATCTTTGGCTGCTTTGCAATCTGTTCGTATAAAAAAATGTTGATTTAAAACATCACTTTGAAATTTTGTAACACAATGGACTATGGCGAGTATTTCTTTTTTAACCATAGAGTAATTATTCAATATTAAGATAGGTAACACTAGTTACGCACAGTGGATAGTACTTGATATCTCAATAGTTCCTTTCATAGGAATTCTATTATTCTGTTTAAATTATCATAAAATATTGCAATCAATAGTAACTTACAACAGCTTACTGTTCACATACTTGTTATAAGACCTGAAAATTGCTTCCAAATAAACTTCAACACCTGAAACATAAAATCCAATAAATAAAACATAGTCAAAACAAAACAAATGACAGTGCTGTAGATCCTGGCGCAAAGTGGTATCAGAGCCATACAGTGATACACTGTCAACCAAATTACAACAGTAGAACTATTCCACAGTGGAACTGTGCAAACAGTTACAACTGTAGAATTTGTAAAACTGTTCTTTCTACTTCATAAGTTAAGATAAAAGATACATTATACCATAAGAAATTAAGTGAGATTGACCACCAAGAAAGTTGGTCCGAGAGTTAAGACAAGAGACAAGTGAACGCCGATGCGAAAAGTACCGCCAAGGCCAGGAGAGCCGCTTAGGGAAAAAAGCTAAGGCCACTGAATGTCCAGATTGTCATTATCCGCAACCTACGGATGGCAAATCTCATAAGAAATCTTACTGGTAAAACTGTACCTTCATCTTCAAAACTTAGAGTTAAGAACAAAGAACAAATTATTATAAATGATATTGAGGAAAATATCCAAAATTGGAATATTCTTAAGGTACCAATACATGATGTCTATAATAAAGGAACTTTTAAACTAAAGATGGGTTATGCCATCAAGACTGTAGAAGAAAGTCTATCAGTAACACAACATCAAGAAGACTTTCACCTACTCTCGAAAAAAGTAATAGAAAAACATAAAGAAAATAATTACAAATATTTACACATTGGCCTCATTCAAATAGCCGTAAAACCTTTGACCCGACCAGGGTTGAACACTTCTGTGCTTGTATGCCTAAGAGATACAAGACACAATATATTCACAGACTCGCTACTAGGCATGGTTGAATCCAGCCTTTGTAGTGGTCCAATTTATTTTAACTGTTTTCCTAATTTTTCTGTTTCTTTAACCGACCCAAATATCCTATATATATTGACAATAAATCAAAAAACACATGGATTCAATATGATCCATGGTTCACAAAATATCATACAAGACCTACTCCTATTGATATTCAAATGGAAGAAGATTCAATACAACAGACAGTATCTTATTCTGGAAGATCAATAGTTAATTGGCAAATAGATGGTCTATCAGAATTAAAAATATTAGATGTCATGAGACATATGACCATGTATGCCTCTGCAAATAAAATGGCAGGCAACCATGATCAAGAAGTTGCCAAAGCAATAGTAAATGGATTCACAGGATGGTTAAGAGGATGGTGGGATTTTTATGTGGATGATGATACCAAGCAAAGAATTTTAAACAATACTAGACAATGGACTGGAAGAAATGAACAAAATCAAGAAGTTATATATACAGAAAGTGATGCTGTTAATACCCTGATATATACAATCACTCTACATTTTGTAGGCAGTACTTCATTACTAGCAGCAAGATCAGAGGATCTGCTGTCTAATTTACGCTGTCCTACTTTATCTCATTATAAATGGTATAAGGATGTATTTTTCTCAAGGCTTCTAATACGAGAAAATTGCCAGCTAGACCATTGGAAGAAAAAATTCATAGCTGGTCTTCCATATCTATTTGCAGAAAAAGTCAAGGAAAGACTTCGCAAAAAACATAATGGAATAATAGTATATTCATCATATACACTCGGAGAACTCTCCGCAGAAATATGTGCAGAAGGCTTAGCCCTATGCACTGATATGAAATTAAAAAGACAAATAGATAAACAAAAGCTCACAAAGAAAAAAAAACTTGGATATTTCTGTGAGCAATTTGGCTATTACATCAGATAGGTTATCTTGGAACAATTGAAGTGCAAGTGATAATGGTGATTCGTCGTTGGCGTCAGTGTTGCCCCCCCTGCAAAAATTCACGGGTCAGAAAATCGGGTAAAGAATTGGAAGACCCGGGAAGATGTTCTATGGAAAAGTCAAAGGCAGAGAGAATATGTTCACAAGATGATATTAACATCAATAGGAAGAGAAATAGTAAACAGAAAATACCAAGTAGAAAATCCATTTCTCACAACCCAAATATAATTATATTACCTCCTCCTGATCATATGTCTTCGTCTTCATCCAATAATCAAATAACTTCATCCAATTCAAACATACAATTTCAAGGAACACATAGGACCAGAGATAATATTGTAGATCCAACATATACATCAACATCTCATCCTACAATGGAAGAATTGCAGGACTTCCAAGTTTGTACCTTACAACTTGAAGAAAAGGATAATACTCAATATTCGGAAGAATATATCGCAGCTTATCTAGCCGCCAAGCTAGAAAGGAAGCACAGAAAAATAAATAAAGCTTTCAATTGATCTTCCAGAATAAGATACTGCCTGTAGTATTGAATCTTCTTCCATTTGAATATCAACAGGAGTAGGTCTCTTATGATATGGTAAGGCTGTTATGGGTTTCCAATATTTTCCATAAGCTATTTTGTTGATGGTGTCCATTAGAGGTGTAGTATCCATAAATGCTTTTTCTTGATTTTGGATTGTATCCTCTATTATGGGTTCTTCCTCTATGAGCATCATTGTTTCATGCTCAGGTATGACAGCTTTTCCTTTGTCAGATGACTCAGGTAGTTGAGAAGTAATAGTAGGTAGAGGAATATTGATTTGAGGTGAAGGTACTCGTTTTAGATCTAGTTGGATTAATTGATCCATAAGGGATTTATTATTTTCTCCAATGTGGAATTTATTCTTGTTTAACTCAGGAGGAGGTTTAAATAATACTGATTTAGAAATGGGAGATATAGTAGGTGTTTCCTTGGATACTATCCTTTCTATTCGTTCAGTTTGCTTTCCAAGGGATTGTAGATATAGGTTTGTATAATTATTTTGTTCTACAATATGAGGTATATACTCTTGTTTTTTATTGATTTCTTTAGGAATGTACAGGTTCATTCTTTTTTGGAATGCCTACTTTAAGTATAATACTTTTCTCCGGTGGATGTATACTAGCTATTGTAGTACCATCAGTACTTATATATGTCTTTTCTTCTATTGTTTGAATTTTTTGAGTTTTATCAAATGAAGGAATAGTAATATTTTTTTCTAAACATAGATCTTTTAGCCAGTGAAAAAATCCTATATTTAATCTTTCTTTTTGTAAAAATTTATTATATTTTTTATGTAGTAATTCCAATAGTCTAGGTGGCTGAAACCTTTTTACATACCATTCTCGGATATTTTTATTTTCTTCTGATAAATAATCTTTTTTAATGAAAACTTTATTTATTTTTCTGTGCTTCCTTTCTAGCTTGGCGGCTAGATAAGCTGCGATATATTCTTCCGAATATTGAGTATTATCCTTTTCTTCAAGTTGTAAGGTACAAACTTGGAAGTCCTGCAATTCTTCTATTGTAGGACGAGATGTTGATGTATATGTTCGAATTACAATATTATCTCTGGTCCTATGTGTTCCTTGAAATTGTATGTTTGAATTGGATGAAGTTATTTGATTATTGGATGAAGACGAAGACATATGATCAGGAGGAGGTAATATAATTATATTTGGTTTGTGAGAAATGGATTTTCTACTTGGTATTCTCTGTTTACTGTTTCTCTTCCTATTGATGTTAATATCATCTTGTGAACATGTGGTTTGAAATTGTATTTCTACATTTCCATCTGTATGTTCAATAATATGGTTGGGAATATGATGTTGAGGAATTTCTTGTGGTTGATTGGCATTTTGTAATGCCCATGATTGAGGTAGAATTATATCTGACCATTTTATGGTTTTTGGAACTATCATATTAGATTTTTCTATATTTGTTTGGAACAAAATTGTTTGATCTTTTTGATCAAGTTTTAAGGTATTGGGACTTAATGTATTCATGACCTTATAGTATATTCTATAGACTATAGCTAAATTTTGTGAACCATGGATCATATTGAATCCATGTGTTTTGAGATTTATTGTCAATATATCTAGGATATTTGGGTCGGTTAAAGAAACAGAAAAATTAGGAAAACAGTTAAAATAAATTGGACCACTACAAAGGCTGGATTCAACCATGCCTAGTAGCGAGTCTATGAATATATTGTGTCTTGTATCTCTTAGGCATACAAGCACAGAAGTGTTCAACCCTGGTCGGGTCAAAGGTTTTACGGCTATTTGAATGAGGCCAATGTGTAAATATTTGTAATTATTTTCTTTATGTTTTTCTATTACTTTTTTCGAGAGTAGGTGAAAGTCTTCTTGATGTTGTGTTACTGATAGACTTTCTTCTACAGTCTTGATGGCATAACCCATCTTTAGTTTAAAAGTTCCTTTATTATAGACATCATGTATTGGTACCTTAGGAATATTCCAATTTTGGATATTTTCCTCAATATCATTTATAATAATTTGTTCTTTGTTCTTAACTCTAAGTTTTGAAGATGAAGGTACAGTTTTACCAGTAAGACTTCTTATGAGATTTGCCATCCGTAGGTTGCGGATAATGACAATCTGGACATTCAGCGGCCTTAGCTTTTTTCCCTAAGCGGCTCTCCTGGCCTTGGCGGTACTTTTCGCATCGGCGTTCACTTGTCTCTTGTCTTAACTCTCGGACCAACTTTCTTGGTGGTCAATCTCACTTAATTTCTTATGGTATAATGTATCTCTTATCTTAACTTATGAAGTAGAAAGAACAGTTTTACAAATTCTACAGTTGTAACTGTTTGCACAGTTCCACTGTGGAATAGTTCTACTGTTGTAATTTGGTTGACAGTGTATCACTGTATAGCTCTGATACCACTTTGCGCCAGGATCTACAGCACTGTCATTTGTTTTGTTTTGACTATGTTTTATTTATTGGATTTTATGTTTCAGGTGTTGAAGTTTATTTGGAAGCGATTTTCAGGACTTATAACAAGTATGTGAACAGTAAGCTGTTGTAAGTTACTATTGATTGCAATATTTTATAATAATTTAAACAGAATAATAGTATTCCTATGAAAGGAACTATTGAGATATCAAGTACTATCCACTGTGCGTAACTAGTGTTACCTATCTTAATATTGAATAAAATTTTAAACTGCATAACGAGTAAGCATGGAATTTTACAGAAAACACACTAGCATCTTATTCATATTCACATGTGCTTACAACAGGGAAATATTACAGAGGAAGGAAAGATGTGAAAACAGGAGATAAAAACAGGAAAGAAAGATGAAACTGAGAGTTGTTAAAGAGATAACCGGAAGGATAAACAAAGAGATGAAGAACTTACTGAGCACACATACAGTAACTGGAAAATAGTTTCCAGTGATGAGGGCAGTATGAAGGTAAATTTGATGTTTCAAAACTATAGTTTTTTGCAACAATGATTTTGACTTGGACAAACCATTTTTGTACAACTATTTTATTTATCAAATTAACTAAAGGAATGGGTATTGTTGGTTGTTTCGAAGATTCAATATTCTCTATTGGATCAATAATTTCTATTGGATCAATAGTCTTTATTGGATTATCAGTAATTAAGTCATTGAATTCTATTTCTTCTGTCTCAGAATCTTGTTGAGACATTTGTTGTAATTCCAATATTTAAATTCTTCCTTTCAATTGTACTATTTCAGTTTTTATTTCTTTAATCTCTTTTTTGAGATCAGAGATTGTAGGTTCTTTTTGAGAAGTGTGTTGATCACTTACTCTTTTGATAATAGCAGAGAAATTATATTCATCTGGATTTTTGGTGATTTTGATTTATTTATATATATATATATATATATGGGAAAAGTTTGTATAGGGCCGAGGCTCTAAACAATCAAATTTGAGCCTACCTTAAAAATTTCACTAGAAGATGTTGTTTTGATGCCCAAATATCCTCAAATTAATTATCTCGACATCAAGATGTATAGACATGAAAAAAATGGATTTCAAGTTTTGGAAATAGGGTATGTTGTAATGCATTTTTGAACCGTCAATTTTCATGATTTTCAAGTTTTCATAGATCTATTGATCTACACTATTTTTTAAGCTTTAAACTTTATAAATAAAGATGAAAATATATTTTAAAGCTTTCACAAAGATTTTTAGTATTGAAACCACATTTCTCGACACTATTTGAAGGTAGGCACTAATTTGATGGTTTAGAGCCTAGGCTCTATACAAACAGCACCATATATATATATATATATATATATATATATATATATATATATATATATATATATATATATATATATATAGATGGGTGGTGTGGTTTCTAAAAGGTTGCAACCTTAAACAATCCAAATAAGGAGCACCTCCAAATTTTATCATAACATGTAATTTTGTTGTAAAAAATTCTTAGGATTATCTTAAAATCTATTTTCATATCTAATTAGAAAATTCTAAACTCCAAAAATGGTTAAGGTCAAGTAGGATCGATAAATATATGAAAATCTTGAAAATGGACGGTCTAGATAATGTGTTGCAAGATGCACCATTTATGGGACTCAAAAAAAAAAAAAAGTTCATATTCATACATCTCGATGTCAAGATGATCCATTAGAGGGTTTTTCAATATTAAAACAACCTTTTCGATGGATTTTTTAGCTGCATCTGTAATTCTACATTTTAAAGTTGCAACCTTATATATATATGGAAAAGTTTATATAGAGCCGAGGCTTTAAACAATCAAATTTGAACCTACCTCAAAAAATTTCATTAGAAGAGATTGTTTTGATGCCCAAATATCTTCAAATTGATCATCTCGACATCAAGATGCATGGACATGAGAAGAAAATAGATTTCAAGTTTTAGGAATTATGTATTTTGTAACGCATTTTTGGACCGTCAATTTTCAAAAGTTTCAAGTGTTCATAGATCTATTGATCTACACTATTGTTTAAGCTTTAAAACTTTATAAATAAATATGAAAATATATTTTAAGGCTATCACAAACATTTTTAATAGTGAAAGCACATTTCTTGACTCTATTTTAAAGTAGGCTCTAATTTGATTGTTTAGAGCCTAATCTCCATACAAACCGCACCCATATATATATATATATATATATATATATATATATATATATATATATATATATATATATATATATATATATATATATATATATATATATATATATATATATATATATATATATATATACACGTTTTTGTATATTTTATATCAAGTCAACCTCCACCCAACCCGATAGGGTCCATGCCAGACCCGGAACCAACCCACCCGGGTCCAAGCCAGACCCGGAACCAACCCACCCGGGTCCAAAACATGACCCAGAACTAGACCCGGTTAGTCGATCTGATAGTCACCCCTAGCCATCAATGAATGAAAATATCGAAGAAAACGTATAAACAAAAAAACCCTAAACCCTGAACCCATAACCCAGAGCCCGAAACCCGAAACACCCTAAACCCTAAACTCGAAACCCGAAACCCAAAACCCTAAAACTCAGAACCCTGAACCCTGAACCTTAAACCCTAAACCCTGAACCTCTAAACCCTAAACCCGTTGTGAAAGATGATTTGGGAGTTGGTTGTCGGTTCTAAAAGAAGGCTAGGGAGTTTATGAAATTGATGTTTTGGCTAATCTAAAGAATTTGTTCAAGATTAGTAGAGTTAAGTGTAGGCCAAAAGTGAGGTAGTGTCTCCTGATGCATGGGTGCTATAAGTTGAATTTTGATGAAAGTTATATTGGTATTCCGGGTATGACGAGAAAGGGTGGGGTATTATGTGATTAGAATGGGGTTGTGGTCTTATGCCATGCGGGACCTTATGGGGATTAAATCGGCAAATGAGGCTGAAATGGCCTCATAGCTGCAAGGATTGAGGGTTTTAAAGAATAGGCAATTGAATGGGGTTTATATGGTGGAAGGGGATTTATTGAATACAATTTTATAGTGTAAGAAAGAGCAAAAAGTCCCATGGCAGTTGCGGCAATACTGGTTAGAAATTTTGGACCTAGCAGCAGTACTGAGGGTTTTGTCCTATCATGTTTAATGGGAAGTCAATGGTGTTGCAAATGAGTTAGCTAAAGGCTTCTCTTTCAGATTCAGTTATTAGTAATGACGTTTTGAGTGTGTTGGAACTATCCTATGTAATCTTTTGAATTATCAATAAAAAGCTCTGAATATTATCAAAAAAAAAAGGAAAGAAGCATGGGTGGCAATGGAGCAAGTGGCCTGGCCGTAAAAAAAATAGGGTTTAGGCCTACAAAATGTGGCCTGAGTGCTGGGATAGGACCCACTCTAGGGCCATGCTGAGCTTGGGCCAAGCCATAACACGGCTGGCTGGGTTCACCCAGCCCCACCTTAATAAGGCTATGGCCCGGCCTTGGCCACGGCCTCCTTTGGTTTGGTCCATGCCTGGGCCAGCCCTATATCAATTGGGCTCGGGCCAAGGGTGGCCCGACCTAGGCTCGTCCCATTGCCAACTCTTATCATAGAGGAAAGAGATCCTTCTCTAAGTGCATATGTGGATTGATAAAGCACGTGCACACATGCTAACACAGGACAAACCCAAAAAAATAAAATCATATGCATGCATTGTTCTCATGAAAGAAATTTAAAAAAAGGAGTATTACATTCAATATCCTATTTAGTTGTCCTATTTAGTTGAGAGCGAGTTAAAAGGACTCCTACATAAAGACAAAATACATATTGGATGCATAGATTAAACAAACTTGACTTAGATGTGGAACACTACTTTTACATGAAAAAATGTTTTCTAGAAAACATTTTCACATGAAAATGTTTTATCTAGAAAATGTTCTCACATGAAAATGCTTTCTAGTTTTCACATGAAAATATTTTTATATGACAATGTTTTCTCTAGAAAATGTTTGCTAGAAAATGGTTTCTAGAAAAATATTTTCTAGAAAATCTAATATGAAAATGTTTTTCATATGATAATGTTTACTAAAAAATGTTTTCTAAAAAATTGTTTTCTAGTGAAAATGTTTTCACATGAAAATGTTTTCTAGAAAAATACACTCACATGAAAATGTTTTCTAGAGAAAATGCTCTCACATGAAAATGTTTTCATATGAATAAAGTTCTCTAGAAATGTTATCTAGAAAACTATTTTCTAAAACATGTTTTCTAGAAAATGTTTTCACATGAAAATATTTTCATATGAAAATATTTTTCACATGAAATTCCACATGAAAATGTTCTCTGGAAAATGTTTTCTAAAAAATATTTTTACATGAAAATATTTTCACATGACAGCACTAATTTTACATGAACACTAATTTGGTTCGCGTGAAAATGTTTTCTAAAAAAGAATTTTACATAAAAAAATTCTCTCATACGATCAAGTGTGAGAATATTTTTACATCAATTAGTTGTCAATTGATATGAAAAGATGCAATAAGATCAATTGATATGAAAATATTCTCACACTTGACCTCATGATATAATTTTTTTATATAAATGTTTTCCAAAAAATATTTTCACGTGAACCAAACTTGCTATATCCCTTCGTTATATCAAGTCTTAATCAAGTCTAATGGAACATTTCATTGTTAGTTAAATAATACATTGCTTATTTTGTTGTCCTTTGCCAATTACCATCCAATACCAAAATAACTAAACAAAGAGCATTTAATTTTTAAAATTCTTTTGCGAATGTCAGTATATTCATAACTTTATGATGGACTTTGGATGGTGATGAGTCATAAGTGAAATACTATAAAAATTTTACTATGAAGAACTAAAAATGGAAATAAATTTTAAACAAAATATGCTTTACGCCAAAGAATCTCTCTATCAATAAACTTATACAAACATACAAGTTGCATGGGCATTCCTTACGGCAGCATGGTGCCAATCTTGGATTTCCATTATCCGTTGTGTACACTGTTAAGAGAGCCACAGTTGATTAGCATGCTATCCATTAGCATAGCAAAATGAATAAATTGGTTTGCTTGCTGGCAACCCATTTACAAATGGGCATCTCCAATTCAAAATAACAAATTTACATTTACAAAAAGATCATGCATACACATGCAGCCTTCCATCATCGCGCTCATCTTTGAAAATAATGCTCAATTTGGAGCCAGCCACGAGACTGATTACGGTTATTGTTGTTATTGTAATTGCTTTGCTTGGCACCAATCTTGCACCTCTTGGGAACCTTTTCCCACAATGACCCCTCATGCCCCACATCCTATATATTCACAAACAGAGCTCATTAAATGATAGAAGCAAGGTTCACAAAACATGAAAACGGTCGTTACAATTGCCAGTATAACAGTATTCGTGATTGACTGTTATATTAAGAGACATGCTATCATGTAAATTACTTTAGGAAAAAGTTTATATGAGGCAATAACTTTATGCATGATGATGGCAATAACTATCAAGACAATGATGTTAAGCCTTTGTATGAAACCAACAAAGAACTCTGCCACTTAAAAGGAGTGATGGCATGTGTGTATGTATTCTGTGTTTGAGCATGAGAGAGAGAGAGAGGAGAGAGAGAGAGTTGTGTATTTAAGAACATATATTATGCATGCCAAAGAAACTGAGCAGAGTATGAGTCTTCAAAACCAGAACATGGCCAGCAATAGCATAAACCAAGCAAAGAAAATAATAGAAGTAAATCAGAAAGCTGCAGGAAAAACTAAGATAACTAAAAGGGAACCTACAAAGAAGCTGTTCTGGGATCTTAATACTTTGATCCTTCCAACCCTGCCATCTGATCCAACAGCTACTAGATCACCACTGACCCCATGTCTTGGAATTGATGATCCAGATGAACATGTCTCACTTTAAGCTGGCCTGCACCACTTTGCACTAGCTCTCATGCTTGATGCCATCAAGCTAATAAATCCTGCAAATTAACTCACCTCTCCATTAAATGAATTTTATAACAGTGATTTCATTTCATATATTTTCTAGTTTCCTTAGTGACAAATTTTCCTTTTTAAACTTACTCCCAAGTTTTCTTGAGAATTTCTAAGAAAAACTAAAAATTGTGAAAATATCCTGTAGAATTCCTTGAAAAATTCCTAAATACAGGATTTGAATGTCAAGAAATGGAAAAAAGAATCTGTTTATTAGCTTTTATAATAACTAAAATGCATTTGCAAAAGACTGCAGTTCCTGTAACTCAAAGAAAGACTACCAGGAGTTGAAATCGAATCAATATGGACAACTGAAGGTTCCTTCTTAATGGGAATGAAGGAAGATATATTTTCTAAGCTTTCAGCAAAAAGTGATTCCTGCATGCTTGTATCAAGTGGCCTGTTAACTGCTCCATCTCTCTTATTCTCAACCACCTTTACATTCCCTGATTTGGGGGGCACATTTTTTGTCAATGGTCCTTACAAATTAGTTTTGTGGGCCTCAGTTTCCTTGCAAATATGTGCTTGAATTTGAGGTTCCAAGCCAGTGCTTGGAGTCTCAGGCACTGTAGAAGGATTCCCCCCATGGTCATCTATGATGAAAGAAGCATCAGATTCGACGTCAATTGAGATGGGTTTGATGGATTTCTCTTCCTTTTTAGTTGATAAACCACCAGGAGCAATTGTTTTCACTGAATTCAGCTCAAACCTGCTCAGATAAGCACCATTCTCTACACATTTGAAGATCGTCAGGGACCGTAATGCTTTGTTTTCTTTCTCTTCAAGAACTCTCTCTACTTGTACTCTTCCCTGATTCATTTCACAAAGCTATGTTACAATCAAATAGATTTGGAAATAATTTAGCTGTTTGATCAAATTTCTCTCATCAAATGGCTAGAAAGAAATTGTTTTGTTCACATAACAATGAAATATCTAAAATTGGTACAGATCAAAAAAATAAACAAAAGATGCTCAAAATCAGATGGAAATCTATCATCATCATCTATGTAAATACTAAATCAGTTCAAAGCAATTAAAACTGAAAACCTTTTTAACCAAAATGCTTTGAATGGGCTATTAGGGATTGACTTCAGCGGGATCACATTATACATCCAATCAGATTTCATCATGCTTCGTGATCTACATACATACATACATACATACATACATAAGTAGATATGTTTTTGTGTGTAAGCACACATGTATAAAATCAGACACAAAGAAATAAGACAACTGATCCAAGAGATCAAATAGGAGGGGAACCTTCAGCTTGTTAATCTTTTCAATAGCCTTCTGAAGCTTTTGAAGTGAATGACTCTCTTCCCGTCCCAGCAAGTTGCATTGGGCCATCAACTCTTTATATCTCCCATAGAAGGGCATTCAATAGAAAATTCCACAACACATTAAAAGATGCTAGACAACAGCAGTTGACACTCGCTCAGAGTATACATGATAAAATGAAAGGAAAGTCCATTCAAAGAGCATATTGTGCAGAAGGGCTTCTTGATACAATAGCAGAACAACATGGTGCAGTTTAACATATATTGCTTGAGTGCTTAATAAAAGCTTGAGGACAACTCAAGTGAGATAGAAAAGGTTATTAGCCAAAAAGTGAGTTAAGAAAAGGTGGTTACTATCAAGGAGGCCAAAATGCTTAGGTGGTGCCTAGGTGGGTGCCCTGGGCATCCTTGCCCCTAGGTGCTCGCCTAGGCAGCCGCCTCAAGCAGAATCATGGGCATCCTTGCTCCTAGGCGGCTGCCTCAAGCAGAATCGCCCACATTGCTCAAACGTTTTTTGGAGGGGACCATTCATGTTGAGAGCCAAAATCACATTGTGGGCAGAAAATTTTGAGCAGAAAATTTTAACCAAATTTTCAAACTTTGAGAATTTATGAAAATTTTGGCCCAGTGTTATTTCGTGTTATTGTGGGCATTTTTTAAAGTGAATTAGCTGAAAAGCCTTTTAAGTTTGGCCTTCGAGAGAGAGAGAGGGGGGGGGGGGGGAGCACCCTTGTTCTTAGCATGCGCCTGGCGGCAAGGCCGCCAATCCGCCTAGGTTGGCGCCACCGCCTTCTTGAACATTGGCTGTAGTCTTAATGGAGTGAATTGCGACTAAACAAGAATGTCTATGCCATGGCTTAAGTTTCATGAAGCTATGTATTCATCTTTCATTGCTAGCAGTCAAGAAGCTTGGTATGAAGCATATTATAGACTCGGTATGAAGCATATTATAGAATTATGCCCTTATATCATACTAATAGACAATAGGCTACGAAAAAATCATAGTCCATTGGGTCATCACTATCAACTGTACTATTGGATGTTATGAAAATAAGAAAGAATGTCACCCACCATTGGAGCCATGCCTTGTTCCGGTGGATCTCTCTCTCTCTCTCTCTCTCTCTCTCTCTCTCTCTCTCTCTCTCTCTCTCTCTCTCTCGTTGTGCCATCACCCATCTTGTAAATATGTTGGCTCTCTCTCTATGCCATCACCCATCTTGAAAATATGTTGGTAATGGCCAGACCTGGCCCTAAAAACTAGGACTTTGAGCAAAACATTTGGCCCAAGGGCCGCGCCAGCACCGTCTGAAGATATGGCAGGGCTGAGCTTGGGCCAGGGCTGAGACAGGTTTTGCCCATCCCAGCCCCTTTTGTACTTATTTTTATCCTTTTGTTTACTTCTATTCTATTTGGCTGGCCCAGCCCCAACAGGGCATGGGCCGGGGCCTCTGCTGCTCAATCCACTCGGGCTGGCCCTATAGGGACAAGGGGTAGGGCTGGCTGAGCCCACTGCTACTCCTAGTGTGAATGTCTATTGTTGCCAATTGACAATGGATTTCCCATAGTCCATTAGATTATGGCACAGGTTCCTGCTTGTTATCAAATAATCAAACCTTGCTTTTCTGGTATGGCCATATTTTTCTATACCTTTTCGCCTTTTAATATATGCTAAACACCCACAAAAACTTCCAAGGATGGACATCGAGATCAATAACCACAATGATAACATCAGATGCTAAAACTTTCAAGGATGGACATCAAGATCAATAACCACAATAATAACATCAGATGCTAATTCCTACAGATTCTACAGTTCCAGTGGTTTTTAAAGGCGTACTTATTATTACAAAGGACGAGATTTTTTGAGAGTTTCTATGATATCATTGCTCATTCAGATGCAAATTCTTACAGATTATACAGTCTGCCAATGGTCTAAGGGCTTACTTATTGCGAAGAACAAGAGATCTATTGAGAGTTTCAATGATATCATTGCTGTTTGACCCATGGCCGATCAATGCAAGCCTCAATACGTCCTCTTCATCTAAATCCAAATCTGACACCCTGTATGTCAAATAAGAGAAGAAAAGCACATAAGGAATAAGGAAACTAACAAACAAGGATGTATTCAGTGTGATAAGTCTCACAATTTGTATGATACAAGCTCTTTGACCAAAGCTAGACTCCTCTCCTGTAACCTAGAGCACTCAGAAGTCGATTTTGAAAGTTCCTGCAGATGTAATCAAACAAAAGAATTAAAAAGGTCTCAAGAAAAACAAAAAGAAAACTAATACAAGAGCTGAGACTAGGAAAATGGCACCATACTTTGTTAGATCTAGCTTTGCATATAAGTAGCAAACTATACAGCTAGACAGTCAACTTTGCGTGTTCATTATTATTCTTAGAACTTAAGAACATGACATTATGAATTTCAAATCATTACTTCAATTTTTCTTTGAAGCACTTGTTGTATGCTGATTTTCTCTTTAAGAATAGCATCTCCGGCAGCCTCAAATTTCTCAATGCAAAACTTGGTCACAGACAACTGCAACAAAAAGAAGAGAACAGTCAAAACTCTCACTAAAACAACCCCTGGCTATTTGCAAATTTGTAAATACAAGCCTGGAATGACAATTATTACAACAAATAGTCAATACAAAACAAATCATGACATCGGCGCAATTATAATGAACAAGTTTCTATACTTTTAGCTCTTTGAATTTAACCATGCAAGACTAACAAATATGTGAACCAATCAATAAATGTAGACAAGTCACAAGTGACATTTGAGTTTAATGCGTGAAATGATTCAAAATACATAAAACTTCAGTTTTACCTCCTCATTTAGCTCCTTAAGAGATTTCTGCTGCAAAGCAACGGCACGATTTGCAACAGCAAGCTGACCCTCCAATTTAGCCACATCTGCGCAATGCCTTTAGTACATGGTGCAAATGAAGAACATATTAAAAAAAAAAACATGGTGCAAATGAAGACTACAATTAAGCTTCCATAAATGCCATACCATCACAATTCCCAGCTTCTAATAATTTGAAAGGTGATTTGAAGCGATCAAGAGGAATTGTTCTTATTAAGCATTAGAATTAGGTCCTAATGATTTACATACTAGTGACACAGCCAAAACGCCTCGAAGTTTTACAAATAGCAACACAATTTTTCCCTTGGGAGTAGAATAATCAGTAACAAAATTTTGACACATCTCACTCAAACTGTACTATGTCAATGAGGGACAAGACTTCAAGAGATTGATATCATACATCATTAATAAATGAATTGATTTCTATGGTGGTTTGAGTTGCATGAAGTAGATAAGTCAACAGGTAATCTTCTCCCAGGCAAACCAGCAATTAAAAGTTGTGCTTAGTTTGATCATGGAAATTGGACTTAAAGAAACCCATACCACTAATACTATAATAAATTCATAATAAAAGGGATGGGGGAAAGCCAAATAGATGCATGAATGATGACGGGAGAAAGCATGAGGAAGTTAAAACGCATGCCTGTTTTGTGACACAGAGCACAAACCCAGAGTATTTCACTATCACACAATAAATTACCCTATACCAAGCCTCATTAGTAGTCTTAAAACTACAAAACTCTCTCTCTCTCTCTCTCTCTCTCTCTCTCTCAGACACACACAGCAGGGAAAATCCCAACAAAAATGATAGAGCCTTTTTAATGAAAGACAACTGAAAACACAGAGCTCACCTCAGCCTTCACATGATCGAGCTCACCAGAACCTGAAAGCAATGATTTTTTTGAAGCATCAGGATGCGTGCATTCAGATATTGACTGAAAGAAAAGCCTGGTAACATTCTACTGGCTACAGTGTTGCTTGCATATAGGGCAACTGTTCTTCTTCCCAATAGGGCAATACTCAAACCATTGGTGTAGGCTATGTCCAACAAAATACTCAAGTCACTAAAATCCCAACAAATAAATAAATAAATTTCTGAGAAAAAAGGAACAATTTTTACGTGCTCTCTGGGTAAAAACTCACGTCATCAAAATTCCTAAGAATATAGAAAGTGAAGAAATTTCTTAGACAAAAGGAAGCACCTGTGCATGTTTTTTCTAGCTGAAAATTGTTGGAATCCCAGCAAGGAATGAGACTCAGAAATTTCTGAGACAAAATGAACCATTTCTACCCTTCTTCACATCATCTGCTAAACTATTAAAAACCCAATAAGAACTAAACGAACCTTGAAATTTCTGAGACCAAAGAAATCACTTTTGCAGGCTTTTCTACCCAAACTCAATTCATTAGAAACCCAACAAGAAAGAAATTTCGTGAAAGAAGAAAAACATTGCTGCACACTTCACCAAGAAATTCAGGCCAGTGAAACCCAATAAGGAAAAATTAACGAAAATAAACTCCGGAGACAATGCATTTCCTAAAGCTATTAAAACCCCAATAAGAAATGAAAGCAAAAATCTCAAACAAAATGAAGTAATGAATTAAGGGCTTTTCCACCCAGTGAATTGATCCGTAAAAAACCCTGAAATTTCTGAGACCAGAGTAATCACTTTTGCAGGCTTTTCTACCCAAACTAAATTCAGTAGAAACCCAAAAAGAACGAAATTCAGTTAAATTTCTGACACCCAAAACATAAAAAAACATTGTTTCACACTTCTCCACCTGTTAATTCAGACCAGTGAAAGGCCAACTAGAAAAAAAAAACCTCCTGAGATAATAGTGAACATTTGTTTCGAGCTTCTACCCCCAACAACTCCATTCTTAAAAACCCCAACGTTGCAGAATCTTTTGATTCTGAGATTAAAGGAACAACCATTGCCATGAAAAATCAATCCATGAAGAAACCCAATAACCAAAAGCACAAAATTCGTTAAATAACACCCAATACAGTAGTAGCCATTTTCACTCAGTAGCTCAATCCATCAAAAACCAAACAAACGATTAAAAGGAAACAGAGAGGGAAAGGAGTACCAGAGGTCGTGAAAGACATAGCCGCATGTTGAGATGCATAGGAGATCCTCTGTGATGGGCTTGAATCTTCGAAGCACATGCTACAAGTGGTCTTCGCAAAACTGTTTTTATCGCAGTCTTGTGATGACTGCATTTTTTAGCTTCATTTGATGGGAGGTTTAGTTTTCATGGAGAAAATTTTGTTGTGGATTTTTCTGCACCTGAATGTGATTATGAAACGCGGGGATTCCAACAAATTTGAGGGCTTCAACGGCGGGAGAGGAGAGATATGAAAGGCACAAAGAAATAATGGATAACAATATTTTAATTTGAAATGAAATCATAACAATAGCCTCCCTAGCTCAGTGGTTGAGCGTCACTCTCGTAAACCAGCGTTTTAAAAATCGCCGAGTCGAACCGGACTCGCCCGGTTCGACTCGAAATTCACGAAAAAGGGACCGGATCGGTTCAAAAATCGGGAATCGTCCGGTTCTAGAGAGAACCGAACGATTCCGCACAGTGACTCGCCGATTCACTGTGCGGAATCGGCGAGTCCGTGAAGAACACGGGTTGCACAGTGTTCTTCACGGATTTTTTTCAAATTTGTCATTTTTTGATCATTTTTTTTGTTTTTTTCGGCACGTGATCTGTTTTTCAGGCTGTAAACAGCTTTAATCAGCTTTTTTAACGATTTAATGGTGGAAAAATTGGTTGTTTTTTGGATCAAGAAAAATTCGGGGTTTAGGGTTTCTGCCATTTCTGAAATTTCATGCCAAATAGGGCATGAATCTTTCAAAATTTGTAGGCATATTGATCTTAAAGCTGTGAATCAAAAGATTGTGTTACTAATTTGTGATAATCGTTGAGAAAAACAGACTTTTTTGGAGATTGAAGGCTTCGGTTCACAAAAACAGGTAAGAACTTTGGGTTTTTTTGTTTTTCCGCCATTTGATTTATTTCATGGCATATTTTGAACAAAATGAGTTCAATAATTAGGGTTTTTAATCTTTATTGTGTCTAGTATGATTTAAAATTTTCAATTTTACGTAATCTGGTCAATTACAGCAAGAAATTTGATATGAACAGTGAGATGTCTGCGGAACCAAATTCCGCTTTTTTTTTTTTTTTTTTCCGCCTTTTGATTTTGTTTTCATGATATATTAGAAATAATGTGTTAAAAATTTAGGTTTTTGATTCCTTATATTGTTGTTTATCAGAAAATATAGTCAATTGGATGTAATTTATTCACTTGGAGGTGAATTTTTGAGTTAAAATCGCTTATGTAAAACGACTCTGTGAAGAACAATTTTTTTTTTTTTTTTTTTTTTTTTTTTTTTTTTTGTAGCCCATGATAGAATTTTTTGTAATCTATGATCGAATTTTTTGTAATCCATGATCAAAATGTTTGTTTTTTTTTCTTGTAATCCATGATCGAATTTTATTTTTTATTTTTTATTTTTGTAACCCATGATAGAATTTTTTGTAATCCATGATCGAATGTTTTGTAATCCATGATCGAAATGTTTGTTTTTTTTTGTAATCCATGATCGAATTTTTTGTTTTTTGTTTTTTATGTAACCCATGATAGAGTTTTTTGTAATCTATGATTGAATTTTTTGTTATCCATGATGTAATTGTTTTTTTCTTTTTTAGTAATCCACGATCGAATTTTTTGTTTTTTTTTGTTTTTTTTTTTTGTAATGCATAATCGAATTTTATGTAATCCATGAACAAATTTTTTGTAATCCATGATAGAATTTTCTGTAATCCATGATCGACTTTTTTGTAATCCATGATCGAATTTTATGTAATCCATGATCGAATTTTTTGTAATCCATGATAGAATTTTCGGTAATCCATGATCAACTTTTTTGTAATCCATGATCAAAATGTTTGTTTTTTTTACTTGTAATCCATGATCGAATTTTTTGTGTTTTTTTTTTTTTTGTAACCCATGATTGAATTTTTTGTAATCCATGATGGAATTGTTTTTTTTTGTTCTTGTAATCCACGATCGAATTTTTTGTTTTTTTATGTTTTTTTTTTTTTTTGTAATCCATGATCGAATTTTATGTAATCCATGATTGAATTTTATGTAATCCATGATCGAATTTTATGTAATCCATGATCGAATTTTTTGTAATCCATGATCGAATTTTTAGAAAATTTATGAATTTTTTTTTTTAATCCATGATCGAACTTTTTGAAAATTTGTTAATTTTTTTTTTTAATCCATGATCGAATTTTTTGAAAATTTGCTGTACTTTTTTTTTATTATTTCTTTTTATCCATGATCGAATTTTTTGAAAAATGATGATTTTTCGAAAAGATGTGAAAATCGTGATAAAGTTTTGATTATCATGATGTATTAAACATTTAAACCTAATTTTTAATTTTTATTGTTTGAGTTTGCTGTAATTTTTTTTTTTTTTTTTTCATGATCGAATTTTTTGAAAATTGATGATTTTCCGAAAAGATGTGAAAATCGTGACAAGGTTTTAATTATCATGAGGTATTAAACCATATTTTAAATTTTTATTGTTAAAGTTTTTGTTGAAAAAATTGTATGTTGATGGATTATTTATGCAAAAAAATGCATGTTATTATATTTTCAATACAAAACTGTATTTTTTTTATCTGTTGTTCATGGATTTTTAAGTTGGAATAACTGATGTTAGCCGGCTCTTTGAAGAATTGTTTTTATTATTAATTTTTTAATGCAAAAAATGTATGTTCTTGATAATTGAGTTGTAGCCATGTTTGGAGCTTGCATTTTGTATTATTCTAAATGTTTGTAATTGACATGTACGAAATATTATTGTCAAAAAAGGTATTTTGCAATAACAAATAACAACGAATATGACTACATGAACTACCGCAACATATTATCACTACATATGGTGATTATTTTTCTTTTTGAACTGTCAGGTTAATTTAAACTTTTTACATCTTAAAACAGTTGAATCATGTCAAGATCTACAGAAGACCCTGCATGGCAACATGGGGTCAGACTTGATCCCAACAAGAAAGACAAAATTATTTGTAATTACTGTCAAAGAGTGATAAGTAGTGGGGTACATAGGTTCAAGCAACACTTGGCAGGGGTTAAGGGAGAAGTTTCTGCATGCACTAGTGTCCCTAGTAATGTAAAAAAACAGATGGTGGCAATTCTTAATGCTAGCAAAGGTAAAAAAATTGCCAAACATAGGATGAATGAGGAGATAGCTAGTTTATATACACCATCAAGCAGGAATGATACAGAAGAGCAATATAATTATGACCTAAAAGAGCAATATAATAATGAGCTGGACATGGCCACAAGATTGAGTTTATATGAACAATATCAGAGGGAATGTGGGTTTAGAATGCCTGGTGGGTCTAGCTCAGACATGCATGGTGGGCCTAGCTCCGATATGCATGGTGGGCCTAGTTCAGATATGCATGGCGGGTCCAGCTCGAGCATGTATGGCGGGCCCAGCTCAAATATGTATGGAGAGGTTGGTGGCAATATGTGTCAAGAAGAATCAGTTGTTGAAGAAATTGTTTCTAAGTTACCTAGGAGTGCTAGTATTGCAAGTCATGGTCGTAAAGACCCATTTCTCTCAAAGCCTAAGTCACAACAGATGACCTTAAAAGGCATGGTTAAAGGTACAAGAAACATGTTAGGGAGATATGTTGGTAAATGGTTCTACGATAAAGGGATTCCCTTTGATGCAGCCAATAGCCCATATTTTCCACCTATGGTTAGTGCAATCCAGAGAGCCGGGCCCGGGGTAAAACCCCCGACGGCATATGAGCTCAGTGGGCCAATATTAGACGAAGAGGTAGAGGAAGTTAAAAAGTGGATTGAAGAATATAAACAGAGTTGGCCAAGGACAGGAATTACTCTCATGAGTGATGGTTGGTTGAATAAAGTTAGCAAAAAGGAGTTTTTAAACTTCTTGGCCTATTCCCCAAAAGGTACAGCTTTTTTGTCTAGCAAAGACGTATCAGGGACGAAGAAGGATGCAAACTTCTACGTACGACTATATGATCAGATAGTGGAGGAGGTGGGGGATAAGCATTTAGTCCAGTTTATTACGGACA
Organism: Amborella trichopoda; assembly: GCF_054954075.1. Taxonomy (NCBI): domain Eukaryota; kingdom Viridiplantae; phylum Streptophyta; class Magnoliopsida; order Amborellales; family Amborellaceae; genus Amborella; species Amborella trichopoda. Next base: position 46,652,596 of record NC_142337.1, on the reverse strand, counting down.
ATGCGCGTGCATGTGTTTCTGCGGGCAGCAAGTTGATGGATAAGAGGAAGCATCTAGTATGGACCCCGTGTGCTGCACACAGCATCGATCTTATGTTAGAGGAAATCGGTGAGATCAAAATTGTGAAGGAGACTCTAGATGAAGCAAGGTTGGTGTCGAGATTTATATACAACCACTCGAAAATATTATTTCTGTTTAGAGAACACTCTAAGAAAAAAGAGATAATCAGGCCTGCCATAACCCGCTTTGCGACCGATTATTTAGCTGTGGACTCCATTCGACAATCTGAAGGTGCATTAAAGAGATTGTTTACTTGTGAAGAGTGGTTAAATGACCGCCTCTCGAAGTCCAGTACCGGTGTAAAAGTGGATAACATAATCTCAAATAGGCTCTTCTGGTCTCGATGTTCCAGTGTTGTAGAGGCCACTGCCCCTTTGGTCACGGTGTTAAGAATGGTGGATGCTGATAAGAAAGCTACCATGGGTATCCTTTATGAAGGTATTGAGAGGGCGAAATCAGCTATTGGGGAGAAGTGTTATTTTGCTAGCAAAGTGATCGAGATTATAGAAAAGAGGTGGAACACCAAATTCGGACGTCCAATTCATTATGCTGGTAAATATATATTTATATCATTACAATGTTTCAGTTTAAATCATTTTTTTATGAAATTGTAAATGACATTTTTCTACCTATATATTTTTTAGGTTACTACTTCAACCCAAAATTTTTCTATTTGACACCTGAACAACCCCACAAGATTATGGAAGGGGTCAGATACATTATTGCAAGGTTGGAGAGAAGCCATCGAAACCAAGTAGCAGCAATACAAGAGGTATTATTTAATGTTTGGGTAAGAACTTCATTGAGTTGTTATATTTGTGAGGAATAATGTACTAAAACGTAATATATTTGTTTTAGCTTGCTATGTATAGGGATGCTATAGGATCCTTCGGAACTAGACTTGCCAGAAATTCTCGAACTATGATGGATCCAGGTTATCCCCTCGCTAATATTTTGTTTATTCATATATTTAATCTTATGAATTGTTCTTGCCCTTACAATATTTTTTACATTTTAATCCAGCTGAATGGTGGGAGATATATGGTACTGATGCACCTCACCTAAAGAGGATAGCAATCAAGGTGCTCTCCCAGACATGTTCTGCTACTGGCTGTGAGCGCAACTGGAGTACGTTCCAATGGTTGCACACTACTAGAAGGAATCGACTCGCTTCTGAGAAGCTTCATAAACTAGTCTACGTTCATTATAATTTAAACCTCAGAGAGCGACAAATAAGAAGGAAGCTTGAAGACTATGGGCCGATAGACTTAGACACAATATTTGTCACAGACACAGCAGACCGATGGGTAGTCGAAGAGGAGGAGCCAGTGTTGCACAAGAGAGCGTTCCTTGAGGCTATCGGTGATGAAGATATTGAAGAAACTGATGAGCGGCATGAAAGAGGAAGCAGCCAGCCAATGTATCCACAATATGTCGATGTTATTGCACCTAATGAGGGAGAGTGGGAAGGGGGTCTAAGAGAAAATGAGAGAGATGATGATTCTGAGGCCACCCTATCCCAGCCATATTATTCACATATCGAGTCTCAACAGCAACAGTGTAGGGATGAGCACGACAGTGCAGGTGAGCAAGAAGGATGGACAAGCTTCGGGGATTTTGGACTGGGAACACAACAAAACACTAACACTCAGGGATTTGGGAATAGTCAGACGCCCGCTAATATCGATGATTCGTTTTTAGATCGAATCAATGAATTGTCAAACGAATTCAATCAATGGCACCAGCGTGACCAAGAAGAACAACAACGTCGGCTATCATTTTATTTTTAGATCGTATGTTATTAATTTTATGCTTTATTGTAGTCCATGTATGTTGATATACTTATTCCATGATAATTATATGTTTATCTTTTTGTGTGATGTAAATTAAATGCTGAATGGCGGTTCATGCAGGGAAAGAACATATCAATATTCGCATATTCATCAAAAAACATGAAAATTCTTAATGGAGTACCCTCATTTTTTATTGAATTCCTAAAAAACAATATTTATAATGAATTTTAATAATTTTTTCGGATTTTTTTGAAGCTTTATTCTGACCGATTCACCCGATTCCGATCCGGACCGCCGATTCACCGATCGGGATCGCCGATTCGCCGATCCGGATCGGTTTTTGAAAAGCTCGATCCGGGTCACTGATCCGGTTTTTAAACCATTGTTGTAAACTGAAGATCTGGTCTGTAGTTCGGTCCTGCTTGGAGGCAGAAAATTTTGAAATCCATTTTGTTTGAAAACTAGAAGTTATTTTTTTAAGGGAAAATATCCACTTTTTTTTTTTTTTTTTTTTTTTTAATCTCGGCAAATCAAAAATAAAAAATATGTCTTTATCTTTTCTATCTTCCGACCCCTAAACCATCAAATCAAAAATAAAAAATATGACTTTATCTTTTCTATCTTCAAACCCCTAAACCCTCTCGACCATATATTATTGATCTCAACAACTTATGAAATGACTTTATTTCTCTCTCTATTACTCCATCTCTCTCTCAAAATTCCATCTCTCTCCTTCTTATCTTAAAATTCAAACTCAAACTCTATCTCTCTCTAAAACCCAAACTTCATCTCTCTCTCTAAAACTTTATCTCTGTCACACACGTAAGAAGGTATGCTCTTGTTCGAACACAAGCTAAACCCCTTGACAGGTAAACTCACTGAGAAGTGGAGAGAGAGAGTGATGGAGTTTGAATTGGGTATCATTTTAGTATTTATTTGAGTCAAAAATTTTGGTCAAAAGGATCCAGAGGGTTATAAGATAGAAAAGATTAAGATATTTTGCTTACAAATAATATTTTCAATATTTAGGTCTCATGAGATATCGAAGTTAAAAATAAGGGATAAAGAGTTATTTTTCTCTTTTTTAAAAAAAAAAAATTTGAAGTGTTGATTTTTACTTTTTCTTTGGAGGACTATTACTATAGAGACTTTTGTTTTGGTGGACGGTGTAGATCTCCCGCCTGCATAGCAACAGAAGTGGGCTTGGTTGCACCAAAAAATTTCTTTCTATTTGCGAGTTCTTTGTTTAAAAGTACCTCTTTATTATGAATATTATGAACCCTAAAAACATGGATGAAAGATATCGTCAAAACTTTAATAAAATCAATAATTTACAACCAAAAAGAAACTAGCTTCCATAAAACTCATAACTCTCTCTTACACCATTAGATGACATTCAACAGATCACCCTCAATCATACAGATCACCCTCAATCATGCAAAAACTGCCCTGATTTTTGCTTTCAATAATTTTGACCCTGGAGAAGAGCAAGCAATCTAGTTTCATTTGCAGTAGCTTCTCCAATTGGTCCTACATAAGTAAAGATATTGTCCCCATTCCAATCACAGACATCTCCCAATACTTGACAGACCTGAGTTCCCTTGTGAACTTTCATTGAAAGGCAACTTAAAAGTCCTTAGAGATGGTGGAGTCATTGTATAAAAGTACTTTTGTTCTCAATAACAAAGGGAAATCATCGATGACTTCCTTGTTTAAAAGTTGTCTATATTCTTATATTCTACTTAGTGATGCAAATGTAAGTTTTTTTTTTGCCAATTAGTAAATATTTTTAAAAGGCATTTCTCATTTTCATAGTTTACATCCATGTCTCATTTTTTGTATTTTATATTCTCCCTCTAATACTATAAGTTTGGAACTAAAATATATGATCTAGCGCTTTTTTTTTTTTACTATTGATAAATGAGTTTGAAACTTCTTAAGGTTACAAATCAATTTTTTTTTTTAAAAAAAAAAAAAAGGCCTGAGTGGTTTGGAATTTCAAGTTCACAACATGTCACTCAAAAAAGGGTGCGGTTTGTATAGAGCCTAGGCTCTAAACAATCAAATTAGAGCCTATCTTCAAATAGTGTTGAGAAATGTGGTTTTCATATTGGAAATCTTTGTGATAGCCTTAAAATATATTTTCATATTTATTTATAAAGTTTAAAGCTTAAACAATAGTATAGATTGATAGATATGAAAACTTGAAAATCTTGAAAATTGACGGTCCAAATATGCATTGCAAAATACATTATTTCCAAAACTTTAAATTCATTTTTTTCTCATGTCCATGCTTGTTGATGTTGAGATAATCAATTTGAAGATATTTGAGTGTCAAAAGAACCTCTTCTAGTGAAATTTTTGAGGTAGGCTCAAATTTGATTGTTTAGAGCCTCCACTCTATATAAACTTTTCCCCTCAAAAAATACATGTGTCCTAGGTTCAAAACTTCAAGCTTTGAACAAGTGAAACTCTGCCTATGATCTACCTTAATTTTCAAAAAGGTATATTTGGAACATCAAGTATTGAACTTACATGTCATTCAGAAAAAAAAAAACCGATTGGGAACTTGGAGTTTCGAATCGGTTGTATTTTGAGAGAGAAGAACCAAAAAAAACCACAAAAGCGGAAAAATAAGTGTAAAATATAATTTTTAAAGACATGTAATCTCTAACATAGAGATCATGAATATGAATAAATAAATAAATTTAAAAAATTTAAATAATAATTCTATTAAGACCTAATTTTTAAAGACACGTAATCTCTAACATGGAGATCATGAATATCAATAATTTGTTTTTAGATAGATCACCTATTTACATCCATTTTTAAAATGGATGCTTTATACCTCGGGGACCATAAACGTAGAAATGCGGTCCCTGTCGCATGAAAATATTTTTCCTCTTGTTTTTGGGTCGTGCGGTGTGAGAGGGGTTTTTAAGCCCACGACAAGACTCTCTTGGGCTCACATAAAGCGATGGAGGAATTTGGGCTCATAAAGAGCGCATTCTCTTTAGGATGCGGTTAGCATGAGGGTTTATTTTAGAAATAAAATTTGGTCCTACTTTTTAGGGAATATAATATTAAATATGAAGATTATAAATTTGTATAAATAAATAAATTTTTAAAACTAAAAATGATTTTTTTTAAAGAAAAATTTTGAACTGTTAATTTTTACTCTTTCTTTGGAGAAGTATTACGAAAGAGACTTTGTTTTGGTGGATGGTGTAGATCTCTGGCCTGCATAGTAACAGATGTGGGCTTGGCCGCACCAAAAACTTTGTTTCTATTTGGAACTTCCTTGTTTAAAAGTACCTTCTTTTTTTTTTACTAATATTATGAACCTTTTATTGCTCAATGAAGATTTCACAAAAGCGATTATATCGTTAGAAATAACAAGAGAAGACAAAGAGGAGTCAAACTTTGCCAAAAAATCTACTAAAGAATTGGCTTCCTTAAAAACATGGATGAAAGAGACCGTCAAAACTTTTGCAAGATCAATAATTTGGGACCGAATAGAAACTAACTTCTACGGAACCCGTAACTGTCTCTTACACCATTGGTTGATATTCAACAAATCACTCTCAGTCATACAAAAACTGCCCAGATTTATGCTTTGAATAATTTTTAGACCCTGGAGAAGAGCACGCAATCCCGCTTTATTTGCAGTAGCTTCTCCAATTGGTCATGCATAGGTGAAGATAATGTCCCCATTCCAATCACGGACATCACCCAATAGCTGACAAACCTAGTTTCCCTTATGAACTTCCATCAAAATTCAACGTAAAAGTCCCTAGAGAAGTCCTTGTTTAAAAGTAACTGTGTTCTGAATAACAAAAAGAAATCATCGATGACTTCCTTGTTTAAAAGTTACCTATATCCTTCTATTCTACTTAGTGATGCAAATGTAAGTATTCTTAAAATGCATTCCTCATTTTCATATTTTACATCCATGTCTCATTTTATGTATTTTATGTTCTCCCTTAAATACTGTAAGTTTGGAACTCAAATTTATGATCTAGCGCTCTTCTTCTTTCTTCTTCTTCTTCTTTTTTTTTTTTTTTTAATGATTGATAAATGAGTTTAAAACTTCTTAATGTTACAAATGGACTTTCAAAAAAAAAGGAAAATGAACTTTTCTCCCCCTCCCCGAAATTTCCATCCCTATCAACCCCTTGGGATGACCAAAATCCCTTGTACCCCTCAAGTTTAAAACTTTCGGACTATTAGCCCTCTAATTATGTTTTTCTTTGCTCTTTTACAAATTTAATCACAAATGCCAAACTCATATATTAGTCATTCTTTTTTTCTTTTTTTTTGTGACTTGATACACAAATTTTATTGATCATGATGATGATGAAAATAATAATAACAATTATATTTAATAATAATTAAAATGATAACAATAATAACAACAACAATATATTAATTGTTAAATAATTCATCTCTTATACGTATTTTGAATATTTTATTTTATTAAATGAATAAATAAATAATAATAGTCCATTAACAATACTAATAAAGATCTTGATTAATCATTTTCCAAGTTCAAAAGATATTGATGCAATTGTAAAATAGGTCATAATATTAAAAATTAATAATTCATTTTCTTTTCATTTCTAAATTTATATAGTGGGGTCTACGGAGGTAAGATTGGTTTTACGCAACAGGTGAAAAAAGAAAGGAAGTTGACTAATGGAAGGGTTTGGCATTTTATAAAATAAAAATATCAAATTTGTAAAAAGAACAAAAAAAAACATAATTAGGGGGCTAACAGTTCCAAAATTTTAAACTTGACGGGGTACAAGTGATTTTGGTGAACCCAAGGGAATAGGGACGTAAATTTCAAAGAGGGGGTTAGAGGTCATTTTCCTTACAAAAAAATTAATCTTGAGTGGTTTCGAACTTCAAGTCGACAATATGTAACTCAAAAAATAAATGTGTCCTAGGTTTAAAACTTCAAGCCTTGAACAAATGAAACTCTGCCTCTGATCTACCTTAAATTTAAAAAAGTATATTTGGAACATCAAGTATTGAATTGACATGTCATTCGGGATAAAAGAGAAATAGAAAACAAAGAATGATTGGGAACTTGGAGTTTCAAACCAGTTGTATTTTTGGGAGAAAGGGCAAAAAAGAAAAAACACAAAAGCAGAAAAATAAGTATAAAATATATTTTTTAAGGACATTTAATCTCTAACATGGAGATCATGAATATAAATAAAAAATTAAATTTTAAAAATTCAAATACTAATTTTATTAACACCTAATTTTTAAGGATATGTAATCTCTAACATGGAGATGATGAATATCAATAAATAAATAAATTTTAAAAATTAAAAAAATGATTATATAAAAAGAACATTTGGATTGTTAGCTTCAATTGTTTTTAGACATATCACCTATTTTCATCCATTTTTTAAATGGATGCTTTATACCTTGGGGACCGCAAATGTAGAAATATGGTCACCGCTGCATGAAACATTTTTCCTCTTGTTTATGGGTCATGCGGTGTGAGAAGGGGGTTTTTTGGGCTCACGAAGAGACTCTCTTAGGTTTATATAAAGCGAGGGAGGAATTTGGGCTATGAAGAGTGCATTCTCTTTGGGATGCGGATAGCATGAGGGCCCCCTTAATAATTTATATTAGAAATAAAATTTGATCTTACTTTTTAGGAAATATATAATATTTAATATGGAGATTATTACTTTGTAAAAATAAATAAATTTTTAAAACTAAAATTGACTTTTTTTTAAGAAAAAAATTGAACAGTTGATTTTCACTATTTCTTTGCAGGAGTATTACTAAAGAGACTTTATTTTGGTGGACGGTGTAGATCTTCGGCCTGCATAGCAATAGATGTGGGCTTGGCCACACCAAACAATTTCCTTCTATTTGGGATTTCCTTGTTTAAAAGTATACTTTGTTTTTTACGAATATTATGAACCTTTTATTGTTAAATGAAAATTACCCAAAAGGGATTACATCGTTAGAAATAACAAGAGAAGACAAAGAGGCGTCAAACTTAGCCAAAGAATCTACTAAAGAATTGCCCTCCCTAAAAACATGGATGAAAGAGACCGTCAAAACGTCAGCAAGATCAATAATTTCTGACCAAATAGAAACTAACTTCCACGGAACTCGTAACTCTTTCTTACACTATTGGATGATATTCAACAAATCACCCTCAATCATACAAAAACTGGCAAGATTTCTGCTTTGAATAATTTTTAGACCTTGGAGAAGAGCAAGCAATCTAGCTTGATTTGCATTAGCTTCTCCAATTAGTCCTGGATAGGTAAAGATAATGTCCCCATTCCAATCATGGACATCACCCAATACTTGACAAATCTGTGTTTCCTTGTGAACTTCCATCAAAATTCAACTTAAAAGTCCCTAGAGATGGTGGAGTCCTTTTGAAAAGTACTTATGTTCTAAATAACAAAGGGAAATCATCGATGACTTCCCTGTTTAAAAGGTACCTATATTCTTATATTCAACTTAGTGATGCAAATGTAAGCTTTCTGGTACTTAATAAGTTTTCTAGCGAATAGTAAATATTCTTAAAAAGCATTTATTATTTTCATATTTTATATTTGTCTCATTTTTTGTAGTATATGTTCTCCCTCAAATACTGTAAGTTAGGAACTCAAATTTATGATCTAGCGCTGTTTTTTTTTTCTTTTTCTTTTTTTTTTTGTACGATTGATAAATGAGGTTGAAAGTTAAGGTTACAAATCGAATTTAAAAAAAAAAATATTTGAGCGGTTTGGAACTTGAAGTTCAAAATATATCACTCAAAAAATACACGTGTTCTAGGTTCAAAACTTCAAGCTTTGAACAAATGAAACTCCACCTATGATCTACCTTAATTTTCAAAAATGTGTATTTGGAACATCAAGTTTTGAACTGACATGTCATTCAAGAAAAAAAAAAAAAAAAAACCGATTGGGAACTTGGAGTTTGGAACCGATTGTATTTTGAGAGAGAGGAAAAAAAAAACAACACAAAAGTGGAAAAATAAAGTGTAAAATAAAATTTTAAAGGACATGTAATCTCTAACATGGAGATCATGAATATCAATAAATAAACAAATAATTTTAAAAAATTTAAAAATAATTCTACTAAAAAAACATTTGGACTGTTAGTTTCCATTGTTTTAGATAGATCACCTAGTTACATCCATTTCTTAAATGGATGCTTTATACCTTAGGGACCACAAATGTAGAAATGTGATCCCCACCGCATGAAATATTTTTCCTCTTATTTTTGGATCGTGCGGTGTGAGAGGGGGCTTTTGGGCCCACAAAGAGACTCTCTTGGGTTCATATAAAGCGAGGGAGGAATTTGGGCTCATGAAGAGCGTATTCTCTTTGGGATGCGGTTAACATGAGGGCCCCTTAATAATTTATTTTAGAATAAAATTTGATCATATTTTTTAGGGAATATATAATATTTAATATGGAGATTATTAATCTGTAAAAATAAATAAATTTTAAAAACTAAAAATGATTTTTTAAAAAATGAATTGTTGATTTTTACTTTTACTTTGGAGGAGTATTACTAAAGAGACTTTGTTTTGGTGGATGGTGTAGATCTCTGGCCTGCATAGTAACAGATGTAGGCGTGGTTGCACCAAAAAATTTCCTTCTATTTGGAACTTCCTTGTTTAAACGTACTTTTTTTTTTTTTACCAATATTATGAACCTTTTAATTGCTAAATGGAAATTACCCAAAAGGGATTACATCGTTAGAAACAACAAGGGAAGGCAAAGAGGAGTCAAACTTAGCCAAAGAATCTGCTAAAAAATTGGCCTCCTAAAAACATGGATGAAAGAGACCGTCAAAACTTCAGCAAGATCAATAATTTGCGACCAAATAGAAACTAGCTTCCATGGAACCCATAACTCTCTCTTACACCATTAGATGTCATTCAACAAATCACCCTAAATAATAGAAAAACTACCAACATTTCCGCTTTGAATAATTTTTAGACCCTAGAGAAGAGCAAGCAATTCATCTTTATTTGTAGTAGCTTCCCCAATTGGTCCTGCATAGGTAAAGATAATGTCCCCATTCCAATCACGAACATCACCCAATACCTGACAAACGTAGTTTCCCTTGTGAACTTCCATCAAAATTCAACTTAAAAGTCCCTAGAGATGGTGAAGTCCTTGTTTAAAAGTACTTGTGTTCTAAATAACAAAGGGAAATCATCAATGACTCTCATGTTTAAAAGTTACCTATATTCTTATATTCTACTTAGTGATGCAAATGCAAGTTTTTTGGGAATTAGTAAATATTCTTAAAAAACATTTCTCAGTTTCATATTTTTCATCCATGTCTCATTTTTTTGTATTTTATGTTCTCCTTCAAATATTGTAAGTTTGGAACTCAAATTTATGATCTACCGCTTTTTCTTTTATTTTATTTTATTTTTTATTTTTTATTTTTTATTTTTTATTTTTTATTTTTTATTTTTTATTTTTTATTTTTTATTTTTTATTTTTTATTTTTTATTTTTTATTTTTTATTTTTTATTTTTTATTTTTTTATTTTTTTATTTTTTTATTTACGATTGATAAATGAGTTTGAAACTTAAGGTTCCAAATCGATTTTTAAAAAATAATAATTTTTGAGTGGTTTGGAACTTCAAGTTTACAATATGTCACTTAAAAAAAGGAAAAGTTTTATATAGAGCCGAGGCTCTAAACAATCAAATTTGAGCCTACCTCAAAAATTGCACTAGAAGAGGTTGTTTTGATGCCTAAATTTCCTCATCATCTCAACATCAAGATGCATGGACATGAGAAAAAAATGGATTTCAAGTTTTGGAAATAGTGTACTTTGTAACGCATTTTTGGACCATCAATTTTTAAGATTTTCAAGTTTTTATAGATCTATCGATCTACACTATATTTTACGGCTATCATAAATATTTTCAATATTGAAACTACATTTCTCGACACTGTTTGAAGGTAGGCTCTAATTTGATTATTTAGAGCCTAGGCTCTATACAAACCGCACCCCTTAAATACATGTGTCCTAGGTTCAAAACTTCAAGCTTTGAACAAATGAAACTCTGCCTATGATCTACCTTAATTTTCAAAAACGTATATTTGAAACTTCAAGTTTTGAATTGACATATCATTTAGGAAAAAAAAAAAAAAAGACCGATTAGGAACTTAGAGTTTCGAACTTGTTGTATTTTGAGAGAGAGGAAAAAACAAAAAAACACACACAACAATCAAAAAATAAGTGGAAAATATGGAAAGTGTAATCCAGTTTTTAAATACCTAAAAAACTAAAAAATATTTATGATAATTTCCCTAATTTCTTTTATTGTTGACCACTTAAGAGAGGAAAAAATTAAAGTCGGTGTCAACATTCTACTATAAAGCAAAACGTACCTAATAAATCTAGTGGAAAAATGTTATTCTATGGAAAACCCTCTAATCAGTTGATGAGATCGAGAAAGAGGTTTCATGATATAGAATCGATTGGATTGTGCACTATGACACCATTTTATCTTTGTTACAAGGACGTCACAATTATTGATAGTCATTAGATATCAATTTTGACAGCTTGGATTTATCATGAAGTATGAGAATTGCGTTTTGATTCAAGTCTAGATAATGACATTCTTACAATCACCTGATTTGAAATTTGATGGATAAGTATGATTGTGAACTTCTAGCATCAAAAGTAAATAGTATGTTTTGTATACTTTTTCAAAAGTAATATGTATTATAATACATTATTTAGACAATCAATTTTCAAGTTTTCATGACGCTTATAGATATGCTTGATGTGCAAAAAAATTTAAAGTCATAAAATTTACAATTGGATGTCGAATTAAATTTTCAAACTACCATATGAGTTTTGGACATCTTCCAACAAGGTCTGACAGTGCCCCTTCCCTAACCACACCAAAATGGAAACTATCTATCAGACAATGGGGCTGCAGCCATACCTATTGAAGCAAGGCTGAGAGTCGAGACGGATCTTACAATTCATTGTCCAATAAAGGAAAAAGATTGTATACGATGTCGACTTTTCTTAAAAAGAATACATCTTATAATAAATCATATGGATAATCTATTATCAATATTTTCAAATGTTTGTACATCTACTTGACTTGTACTATTTTAAAAAATTTCAAATTCATCAATTTGGATAAAAAGAGATTTTCAAGCTATCATAAGGTTTTTGTCACCACAAAACAATAGAGGTGCAGCTTATTTCCAAGTATTAGGTGGGCATCTTACATGGACCTCACACATGGTAGGTGGGCCCATCTTCCCATTTAATTAATCTAAGAGCACACATGCTATTACCTTAATTGGAATACTTACTTCGGATGATTTTTTTCAATCTAAAATTTTAGCAACCATTTAAATAATTACTAGATGATTATTTTTTAAAAAACAATTTGAAATTTGTGTTTTCTTATACTTAGATCTCACCATCTAAAAATTGGATGGTTCAATCTTGATAAATTATTATTTTTAAAGTGTATAGAGGGTACAATTAGGTAGTTTTTGTTATGGAGGTTAATCTATGAGCTGAAGAGGTTATATCCCCAAAATTTATGGGTCCTAGTGACCGCTTACTCGAGAGAGTATATGGATACTACACTCCAATGGGAGTATAATATATTTCACTATTAATTCAACGATCAAAATCCTAAGCGTCATGGCATACGGACGCAATAAGGAGCTATTAAAGATTAAAGTTTTTATGAGTTCTATGATTCATATGTAAATATCATTGGAAAAAAGTCAGGCCACCGGCTGCCGGCTTGGCTGACATACAAGGTGGGGTATGAGCAGGCATGCCTAAGGCAAGCGCCTAGGCGGTGTGGGTGTCCACCTAGTGCCATCTCTTAAAAAAAATTATAAATCCACCCAAACAAATAAGTTATGATATTGCACTTCTCTCTCTCGAGATCCATGTGCTCTCTTTATTTATGACAAGAAGAAGGACTCGAAGTGTTCAATGTACGACCTCACTTTCTCACACACATGCACACACAAAGATACACATGCACCCATATGCTCATTTTTTATACATAAGAAGTAGAAAAGGAAGAAGATGACCTCCAAGTGTTTGATGTGAGGTCTATCTCTCCATATACTCTAAGTGTTCTTTGAGACCTCTCTTTCACAAATATAGATTCAAAAGGAAAAAAAAGGATAATCTTTAATAATTTAATGTGAAACTTCACATATACACATACGTGCACATACATACACATACATTCACAAAACCCACGTACACAAAACAACATATGCCCACACCCCAATCCCCCTTCCCTTTGGGCTGTCCAGGGCGGCCTCCAAACACACACACATACACAAAATAACATATGACCCCCACCCCAACCCCCTTAAGGCTGCCCAGGTACCCCTAGGTCCAAACCATTGGCTGCCTTTGCCTATCATATCTTTTTTCCATTTTTGAGATAGATTTTGGACGAAAAGTTTTAGGTATAAAAAATTCTCTAACATGGAGAATATGAATATTAAAAGATGCAAGCTGTATAAGATTGCAATATTATTTGTAAAAATATGGTTGCCATACTCTACAATGTTTATTTTATTTGGATGATGTAGATTTAACACATTTTTATATGGACCGTATTTTAAAGATAGGGAGCGGTTTGTATAAAGCTGAAGCTCTAAACAATTAAAGTAAAGCACACTTTCAAATACAATCGAGAAATGTGGTTTCAGTATTGAAAATATTTGTGATAGCCTTAAAATATGTTTTCATCTCTAATTATAAAATTTAAAGCTTCAAAAATAGTATAGATCGAGCAAATCTATGAAAACTTGAAAATCTTGAAAATTAATGATAAAAAAAATATAATGTATTATTTTCGAAACTTGAAATCCATTTTTTTTCATGTCTATGCATCTTGGGGTCAAGATGATCAATTTGAGAATAGTTGGGCATCTAAACAACATCTTTTAGCCCTAACTTGATTGTTTAGAGCCTCACACTTATATAAACCAAAATAAAATGGACAATGAGGATAAATGTAACTTTATTTCTATAAAAAAAAGGAAAAAGATTGCAAGAACTTTTCCAAATTTAAAGGCTAACTATTTTATTTTTTTTGAATAAAAATTTCACACCATTGATTTTGCCAGGTACGTCCCGCTACGCAGAAACATTTCAGCATTCCCAATCGCTCTTGCTTTTCGCTTGAGCTTCGATTCACTCTCTCATGCCTCTCGCTTCACTTCCCCTGTTTCCCTCTCACCTCTCTCTCTCTCTCTCTCTCTCTATCCATGACTCAGCTTGAACACACTCTCTCTAAATTCACCATTCAGCCTTGAACTCTCTAAATTTACAGTTCAGCTTTGAAGTCTCCCTCTAAATTCACGGTTCAGATTTGAATTATTTCTCTCTCCGCCGCCCCCACACCAGAAAGCTACAAAACAAATATTTGAAGAAATTCTCATTTTGGTTATCTGTTGTTACAGTCGTCTTCTCTACACAGAGAATATAGAAGCCAAGCTCTCTGATAAATTGCAGGCTTGTAGCAGCGATTGAGTAGCGGACTGTTTTACAAACTAGAACCCACCCCATCACCACCCATGGCCTTATCCTGTGGTGCTCTGGCACTTGCTTTGGGGGGTACACCGTTCAGTGGCCATGCGTTAGACGCCACTCACATGCAGAGGGCTGCGGGCATCGCAGATAAGTCGGCAGGGTGCACATCCCCGCATCCGAATTTTGGTTGCGTGATTGCGAGGGGAGAGCGTGTAGTGGGGGAGGGGTTCCTTTATGCACAGGGCACCAAATGTGCGGAGCTGCAGGCGGTGGAGATGTCAGGAGGGGAGCTGTGCAAGGGTGCCACTGCATACCTTAACTTGGAGCATGGTGATTGCCATGGCGATGACAGTGCCTTATCTGCTCTCATCCAGGTTTCTTCTATTACTTCTTTCTCCCTAACCTGATCTGAACCTCCATTTTTCTCTGTCTGCTATCGTCTCTGTTCTATTGTTTATCTCTCTCACTTGTTATACTCTGTTCTCAATAATATATTCACACACACAACTTTGTTTGGCAAGATACTACCATTACAAAATATCATGACATCAATTACACATTTGCACTTTCTAGGATCTAAATATGAGGTAACAGGAGCGGGACCCTAAACATCGGAATGAATCAAACTAAAAATAGATAATGATTTTCAGTCTGAAGTTTTAAAAGGAAATCTGATTTGCTTAGCATAACGCAAATATCGCAGTCTTTAGAATCCAAGTGTAAACTAGGAAATAATGAACCAAGAACTTTGTCTGATGGGTGGCCATAACGCCGATGCCACATATGACAATCAGTTACCTACTCCTTTGAAGTCACCAAAGCCTTGCAATTTGTATCCAAAATGTATAGACCTCGTTCCAACTGTCCCTCACCAATATTCCTCGCTGTGGCTCGGTCCTAAAAAGTAACATTGGTCGTGTAAAGATGACATCACAATTGTGAGTATGAGTAATTTTACTGACTGAAAGAAGATTTGATGAAAATTTCGGTAAAAACAGAACATTTGAGTTGGAAGAATTAGTGAAAAGTTGTATTTTTCCATTTCCTTCCATAGCTATAATAGAGCCATTGGCAATGGTGACAGGACCATTTTTAGGAGATTATCAAAATTGGATAAAATTGTATCAGTGCCAGCCATGTGGTCGGTGGCACCTGAGTCAATAATCCAAGAATCAAAAGACTGAGAGAGCAATGCTGTATTATCTAGAACATTGATGGAATCTTGTGAATTTGAAGCAACAAAAGCCTTACCAAAATTTTGAACAAGTTGTGCCAGCTTCTCAAGGGTTTGTTGGGCATTATTTTCAGCAATGTTGGAAGCGTTCTTTTTTTGAAGAAATTGTTTTTTCTTCTCTGGGTGGAGTTTCCAACAATTATCTTTAGAGTGTCTTTTTTTTTGCATTCATGACAGTAGGGACAATTTGAATTACATCCTTTACCATGCGTAATAAAAACCTTAGAACTAGAAACTTTTTCAGTGTCTTCATTAGCTTCAGATTTCAAGGCTGATCTGTCAAGATTATCTTTTGGAGTTTCAGTCATAACTTCTTTACAGTTTCTTCTCTTGACACAATTTTGAAAACAGTGTTGAAATTAGGCATGGTGGATGTGAGGAGAATTTGACTCTTAAGACTTTCATATTCAGAACCAAGAACAGACAGAAAAGCAAATGTCATCTCTTGATCTTTTCTTATAGTAAGTAGTAGGCAAATAGTATTTAAGTTGATCAAATAAACCATGCACAGGACCAATTAACTCTCCAAATGTTTGCTCACCCTTTTTTAAATTCATTATTTCTTGCCTAATTTGATATATTTTGGAGGCATTATTTATTCTACCATAAACATCCTTGGTTTTATTCCAAACTGCAGCAGTAGTAGGAAGAAACCAAGATTTGACTAAGTCATTATTGGTTTGCCAGTCTTCATAGGATGGTTCATCTCTTTCAAGAGGTTTCTTAGAGCTGGTCAAATACCCCAACTTGTTTTTTCCACTTATAAATAATTGGGCTGAGTTTGACCAAAAATGATAATTTATTCCTCCTTTCAAGACCTCAGTAGTAATTTCGAGGTTTGGATTTGAGTCATTTGGGTTTGAATTTTCAGCCATGATGAAAAAAATGAATGTAGTCAAAATAAAATCACTGACCTTAGGAGAGGCACACAAAAAATAAGGTTAAAGGAATACCTATTGCTGATCTCTTTAAAATACCAAAACACCATTCAAATATGAAAAGTTTGCTCCAACATACTTTTGATATAATATGGTCCCTATGGACCACCTCTTTCCCTTTTCAAAAAAGTATACCTCTTTCTCCTTTTGATGTATACAGGAAACTTTGCCTTTCCTGTGCATAGCAACTTTACCTGGGAAGAGAAATGAAAGAGAGAGAAAGGGAGACCAGAAAAATTTTGGAGGCCAAATCACAAATCAGAGAGAGCATAAAACCGCAAATGCCTCAGAAGAATGAGACCAAACTGCTCTACCAAAATCTGAGAAGAATGAGACCAGCTGCTCTACCAAATAAGTTCCCAAAAATCTTGCTCTGATACCAAGTTAAATAATTCATTTACAGAAAAGAAGAAGAAAAGAACTTAGAGAATATACGTCGTTCGGCTATACACAGCCTACTTCCACGAGGAAGGAAAACTATGGTTTTTTTTTCTTTTTTTTGATAGCTTCCTTACAATTTATAAGTTGATGAGAAGATCTCAAAAATAAAAGAAACACCCAGGCATACGATTTTCACACGGTATGCCAGCTCTACACGGTATGCCAACTGTATACCGTGTTAACGGCCTAGTATGCAAAGTTAAGCTCTTCCTTAGAAAAATATAATTTTAAAAGATATAATGCAGATTCATCTATGTTTGTAAAAAAAGGGGAAAATGGAAGTGTTGTGGTTCTTGTTTATGTCGATGATATCATTGTCACTGGGGATGATGCCCAAGGTATTACTCATCTTAAGAATTTCCTTGACCATGTTTTCGACCTAAAGGATTTGGGCAAATTAAGGTATTTTTTGGGAGTTGAAGTGGCTTATTCAAGAAAGGTTATTTTTCTCTCCCAAAAGAAATATACTCTTGATCTTTTGAAAGAAACTGACAAATTAGGAGTTAAACCTAGTGAGACTCCTATTGAAATGAATTCTAAGTTAACTATTGAAGACGGTTAACCTCTTAAAGATATTGGAAGGTATCAACGGTTGGTAGGAAAATTAATATATTTTACCATCACAAGACCGGATATAACTTATACTGTAAGTATGGTGAGCCAATTCATGCATGCTCCTTGTGCTTCTCATATGGAAGCTGTCGAGAAGATCATAAGATACCTCAAGGGTTCTCCTGGTAATGGAACTTGGATGCATAAAAATCGTCAAGTTGATATTCTTGGGTATTGTGATGCTGATTGGTCTGAGAATCCCAGATAGAAATCGACTACTGGTTTCTGCACATTTGTTGGTGGAAATCTTGTTACTTGGAAAAGCAAGAAACAAAATGTTGTGGCTCGTTCTAGTGCTGAAGCAAAATATCGAGCTATGACATCCATTGCATGTGAAGTTATATGGCTTAAAGCTCTCCTCCAAGAACTTGGTTTTATACATGGTTCTCCAATCAAAATGTATTGTGACAATCAAGCTGCAATCCACACCGCTTCCAATCCAGTTTTTCACGAAAGAACCAAACACATCGAAGTTGACTGTCATTTCGTCAGGGAAAAAGTTCAAGCTAAAGTAATTCAAACTCCATATATCAGCAGTGAAATCAACTTGCGAATATCTTTGCCAAAGCTGTTGAAAAAGGGAGGCTTAAACAGATTCTTACCAAGTTGGGTGCTTTAAATCTATTTGCACCAACTTGAGGGGAAGTGTTAACACGGTATATAGTTGGCATACCGTGTAGAGCTAGCATACCATGTGAAAGCCGTGTGCTTGGGCATTTCCTTTATTTTTGGGATCTTCTCATCAACTTATAAATTGTAAGAAGGCTATCATAAAAAAGAAAAGAAAAAACCGTATTTTTTCCTTCTTCGTGGATGTAGGCTGTATATAGGCGAACTACGTATATGCTCTGAGTTCCTTTCTTCTTCTTTTCTGTGATTGAATTATTTAGCAATCTATATAACATGATGGAATATGGATCCCATATGATTGAGAAGTAAATTAGCCGAATCTGATTAGTTGGGAAAAGGCTTTGACGATGATGACGATGCTGATGATGATGATGATTGAGAAGTAAATTAACATAACACAGCTTTCCTATTTTTTTCCGGCACTTCGTTAACATTGTGAGGATGTTTGATTTTCAATCCTTCACTGTCATTTAAAAAGTTTAGAATTTATTTTTTACTGTTTGTAGAAATGAGACATACATAATGTTTGATTTTCGATCCTTCACTGTCATATAAAAAGTTTAGAATTTAGTTTTTACTGTTTGTAGAAATGAGACGTACATATCAGTGCCATGGTTGCTTCCCAGATTCCTCTTACTTCCTATTGCATTTGGCTTCTTGATACACTTGGTTATCTGTGCATACTTGCAGCGCCACTAATGAATAATATGATTGACTATTGTTCCTATCCCCAATGTGATGCTACACCCAGCAGAGTTAGACTCTCTAGTTCTTCTCGATCACCTCATTTGCAAGCGTCAATCTATTCATCCTCTACCTTCTACTATTATATTACGAGTTCTATGAAATTGAGTTGTTCAAGTGCAAATTCTTTTCCTTCAAGCATGTTTAAAGAAACAATATTGGCTTGTACTGAGTCAACTTGCTAAGTCGCAAATTGGCGATTCTCTTTCAAAGACAAAAAATAGTGTTTATAATTTAGAGTTAAGAGAAACAAGAATTTAAGCATTTATAAAGATTATAGTCATAAGCAATTGCATCTGTGATGGAATGGAATAGGGATGGAATAGGGATATGTAACTTATCGTTCACAAAGTTCCTTGCAGAATTGAACTGGCTGGTCTGTTGTGATCCTTGTAGCATTTATTCACATTATCAGCCAGTTTTTTTTCCTGGAAACAGTTACCTGTTGTATTGTGTGTATGAGTTACAAAAAGAATCAGGCAGCCCACAGGATAGGTGGTCTTTACAGCTCAAAAAATGCTTTCTAGCTGATGCTATACTAAATGGTTGGGAGACCCTGTACATCGGAATAAAAAACAAAGATAACACTCTTGTCCAAGGATGGGCTGATAACACATTATGAGGCAGTTATGAGGAACATTCTGCTCAATGATTCATGTATTGCAATCTTGTGACAGTTCCCAATTCAAATTTTGTTTGTCACAATTGCACAAATCGTTCACACTTTCATCTACTTGTCTGTCCTTTTGCTGTGTTTGCTACAATCCTTTGTACTTCCATGGATTTTACTAAAATACCTTGCAATTTTTTCGGATATTTATCATACTGCTGTCTCTGAGACATTTTAATTTTCACTAGAGTGGATGACATCCTGCTGTCTGAGGTTCATTCAGTATATTTAGAGTTTTAGTAACAATTTGGGACCTCAGAACTTATTATTTTCTTCAAAAGCTTGGCATCTTTTGAACATCAGGTAGCTTGGGGAATGGGGACTGATGCAATCTTAGGATAAGCTTGTCATGGTCGTTAAAAATATTTGTCTGTAATGATTCTATGCAATTGAAATGGTGGTTTAGCTTATTGGTGTTTAAGAGAGTTTATATGATCTTAATGCAGTGGTGTTGCATTTGAACAATTAAAGTATTTCCTACATGCCTCCGCTAAATCATTAACAGAGAGATCTCTCATGTATTAAGATGACATATTCAGAACATTTTGAAGTCACAACAACCCAAGTAATAACTATTGCACAGTTGGACTTTTCCAACATTGTATAAAGAATACTCTGCAGTAATTTTCTGCATGTTCTTTCTGCTTGAAATGCTCCTCATTTGTGCTGTTGAAATTGACTCGTTATTTTAAGCCAGCAGTCTTTTTAATGACCATTGTGATATAAATGCAGTCTTCAATCTCCCATAATTTATTTTGAAATCATCTGCATTTATATTAAAATTACGGTTAGTAATATAAATTTCTGTTGATTATGGTTTGCATACATGTGGTAACAACTTTAACATTTAATATATTTCGGCATTATATACTATTCCTGAGCATAATAGATCATCATCATCATCATCCAAGTCATATCCCAATTATTTGGGGTCGGCTACATGAATCATGTTCTTCTATTATAGGTTCAGGATTCATGTTGAGATGTGGCAAAGTTTTATGCTGGCTGCCTACCTGACGCAACCCACATCCTTTAACCGGGCTTGGGGTGGGTTAAGAGAAAGTTTAAAGTCCTCACTCTTATTAGACCTACCTGAGCGTAATAATGAGATCGTCCAGTTGAACTTCAAGTTTGTGGAGGGAGTACTGAGCTTTTTTTTTGCAGTTAGGTATCTTTAAATAGTTTAAAAGAGTTGCAAATTTAATGAATGGATTATGCTTCATTTCTGAGGGCTAGTGTGGTTGCTAATGTTTGCTTGTTAGGCAAGAGTTTCGAGAGTTGTTGTGGGTCTCAGGCATCCTTTGAGACATTTTCGAGGGAAGGCAATCCATTCATTAAGAAGTGAAGGTCTGCTGGTTGACGTGCTGGGGGAAGACATGCGAAGTAAAATTATTGAGGTGGTCGACTCATTAAGTATTATATTCTTTGATAATTTTAAATCCGCTAGATATTACATATAACTGTTTGTAACTTCTGCTATTCCTGAGTGGAAGAATATTGATACATGTGTATGCTTTAAAAAAGTTTAGTTCCCTCATGCATTTTAGTCATCAAGGTATCTCTTTGTCTTGGGGTGTCTTATAGGGGTCTAAGCTACTCCACATTTTGATGACAAATCTTATCTCATTAATAGGTTTCTTTATTTTCATGTGTTCCAAGGAGGTTATTGACTCACTAATCTTCCAAATCTGTGGTGAGAATTGCACCTTGATGAGGGGCAGATCATCCCACAAAGTGGTTAACATTTCCCTGAAAGCTGAGACAAGAAATATATTCAATAACTACATCTTAATGTAGTTTCTCTAGAAGGGAACTCGTGAGCATGTGTAATTGTTGCTTGGGTTTCTTATGTGCTTATGGAAATGAAAGACTTGACCAGACAAAATAAGGTACATGCAACACTGGCTTGTAGATTTATTCTCTATGGTAGCTTGAATAACTTAAATTTGTATGTTTATTCTCTATGATACGTACGCTTGAAAACTTTGGTGTGGCTTAACCAACTGTTTAAATTTCATATCTATGTTATGTGTCCATCTTAAATGTAAAAATGTTTAATCACTGACTACAGCTATGATCAGGAGCACGTAAAATATTCTTTTGGTGCTCATTATGATGCTTTGAGTCTGCAAAAGTGGAGGAACACATATTTAGACTTCGAATTGGAGCCATGGATGGTTTTATTGGAGAAACTGTACATGTGGCTATGGAGCACCACATTCAACAGTTATCTATGTGTAAACATGCTTTCTAAATGTACTTGTGTCCACTAGAGGGAGTGATGTCTGGGGGATTGACATAGATGCATAGATATGTATGTAAACTGGGTTTGGGCCTCTCTTGGCTAATTAGTTTGAATAGAGTTTGTTGTAGGAGCCTTTCTGTTAAGGCATTCTGTAAACTAAGGGTGGGGGTCATTTCACAGATGGTGAAGGTGTCTTATTTTCTTCTAACGGGTATGGTGTAATGCCTAATATAGCTTTGTTGCATGTAAAGTGCAATATGGAGGACATAAATAGAATGTGCTCTCTTCCAAGAGGTCTTAAGCACCTTCCAGGTTCATATTTGTCCTTTATGTATTGGATGACACTCTTTGAACGTTATGGGATTGCTAGCAAGATGGAATAGTCTTGGAGAGTCAATTGTTTAAGCCCTTCTTTTAGTGTAAACATGAATTTGAATTTAGAGACAGGTTAGCAAATAAATGTGTGTTGAAGATAGTTTTGAGCCTCAATTCTTTGCTCCCTAAATATTATTGACTATCCTAGAAAAATGTCACATCTTCTCAGTTTTGATGATTTTGCTTGAATAGTAGAGGTGCACATTGAGCTTTTTTATTGTTATTATTACTAAACGTACTACTGCTACTACTACTACTACTATTAAAACTAAGGGTTCTGCATTTGCAGTGGTCTTTGCAAAAAGTTTGGACAATGAAGTAGTTATGGATGATTTCGCAAGCCTACTTATGCTTTTCTAATATTGACAACCATCACGTGGTCGTGTGCAAACAATGTGATGCTGAATAAGTGGTGCATCATATTTAATCACCTTCATTGTTGCTTCTACATACGTGTGCTTCATATACCCAGTGATCAATGTGCCACTCTCTATGAACGTGCATGTTATACCTGGCGATGAAGCATTCTCTATAAACATGCATATTATACCTGGTGATATATCACCCTCGATGAATATGCATATCTCCAAATCTATATAAACATGCATGATTATAATATTTCTGCTGTTGTACTGACCTTTGAATCCTGAGAGGGTTAGGAAGTAACTGACAAAGATGGGGTTTCAATTTGCAAATAAGATCCAGCATATGTTTAGAAGGCAAAAGAGGGCATAATACTTTGTGATATGTTCTAGGTTCCACTATTTCTCTAATTAATATTTCAGTCCAGTATTGAGGAAATTATTCTGCAGGGATTAATAAGAAATTAAAAGTTTTGGCAACATGATTGTCTCTAGAAAGCTTTCAGTCGATAGTAATTATTTCAAAACTATGTACAGTTCACCTTATTTGGAAGTCTATTAAGTTGTGTTTGATTTTGGTTCTTTTCTTTACAAAATCAAGGTCTATCTTCTTATAAGAATGTCATACCCATACTATTTAGTGTTGTACTAAGTCCAACGAATTAGAAGAATTTGTTGCATGACTTTCTCTTTGGATTTCCTTTCTTTATGATAATCTCCAATCTTGGGACATAAAAATAACTCATAAATGTGCGTCATTCTGATTCACTTAATGTTTCCAATAAATATAGCAGGATGCTCTGAAATCCTGCCTTGTAGTAAATGCTCCTTTACTCTATAGAGCTGCTTATGGAATTCCATATTCTGTCCTCAAATACGCAATGACCCTAGATGGTGAGTGATACCATGGTTTTATGGACTGTTTGTCTCTTGAATTTCTTTGTCCTCTATTTCTAACATCAATTTTTGTTATTGTTTTACCATTTCACAATTTTTTTGTCTTACAACTAGCTTTAGGTGGAAAGTCTCAAAAGTACAAATATGATATTACTGTCATAACATAATATGTTTTCTTGGTTTATCACAGGAAAGATTGCATCAAGCAGTGGCCATGCATCATGGATTAGCAGTAAGTTCTCCAGGTAACGAGTATTTGAATTACGAAGCAGAAGTGATGCTGTCATTGTCGGTGGCAATACAGTGCGCCGTGATGGTATACATGTTATACACATTGTTATTTGGTTGCATTTCCTTTGAAGTGGGTAGGCATTTATGTTGATCCTTGTTTTATATTTCAGATCCAAGATTAACGGCTAGGCATGGGGGTGGCCATTTGCCTATAAGAATTGTCATGTCACAATCTTTGAATCTTCCTGAAGTTGCAAACCTCTGGGATGTCTCTGTTGCATGTACAATAGTTGCGACGCAAAGAGGGGCTCGCAAGAGTTTCCAGAAATTACTCGCATCGGTGTTGAAGTAGTAGAGTTTGACATCTTAAACCCTAGGGATGTTATGGAGTATTGCTATGATCGTGGTTATCTTTCTATTTTGTGGGAATGTGGAGGTGGTTTAGCTGCTCCTACTATTGCATCTGGTGTTATTCACAAGGTTCATTTTAGCCTCTTACTATTCATGCATGGAGTTAATTCATTAATTTTCACAACTGAGGAATGTATAAACTGATCTTACAACCATATTTCAGTGCTCCATGAACTCGGTTTTGTTTGTTTGTTTATGGTTTGCTTCTGAAGGTACCTAATCTTCATCGTGTGAAATGTTCAGTGAGACTGCTGGGTGTGCTTTGTTCAGAAAGTGTGGCAATCCTACATAGAAAAGTGAATGGATACTTGCTTCATTTTGGTGATTGATGCCACAACTTAATTGGCCCTAGAGGCATATCCTTGATATTTTCTTTGAGTGATAAAAAACTTGATGCCCTAATTTTCTGTCCTAATTGCAACCCAAAATTCATTGTGAATATCTACTTTTCTTCTTTTCTAGCGTACTTTGAGCATTACTTAATGCTCACAGGCACTTCTTTTTATTTTTCATTTATCATTAATGCTTAGGAGTAATTTAGGGATTCAATGCATTCATTTGGGTTGAAGGGGATTTGTCTCAAGCCTGGTAAGGTAACAAGCTTGTGTGAGGGACGTCAAGGGCTGATCCTTGAAGTTTGTCCCAAAAACCAAACCAAGCCAACCTACCCTTTTCTCATTGACCTACAAAAAGAATGATAGTTTATATGAAGATCAAGGGCAAGAACTGCTTAAGACCTAGGTTTTAAGGGTTATGGTTTATTTATAAGCTGTTGGTTGGAAGTGAAGGAGGGGGAGACCTCATATTTTCAAAAATGCCTAGATATCCTTCTGAGTTAGACCTCCTTGTTCATTTTATGCATATATATTCTTCTTTGTTATATACAGGGTCTTTTTTTTTATGTTTGTTCTTCATGGCTCATGCTTTTTCCTCTTCTTTTTATGCCAGGATATCTGTCCGTCATATACTTCCTCTAGATTTTCATTGTTTTCTTCATGGGTTGTGGTGTACTCTTCTTGACCTGTTGCACCTGCAGCTTCATATGTAGCATCCTCTAGTTCCATGTCCAGCAATCAGAGTCCTAACCTTGTAGACTAGTACCCCAATGAAACACTAAAAGAAGAAAGTGGATTAAATTTGAAATTGCTGTATAAATAAAAATATTTCAAGCTGCATGCCTCTTCAAAAATTTGTGATTGACCTTGTGCCTGAAATCCTTTCTTCCAAAGGACGCATGATCGATGTTGTGAACCAAAAATGGGGAGATTCCTCAGGGTTTTTTTGTTTGTTTCTTTTGTCTCGGGTATAAAACAGCTATTTTAGTCATTATTTATCCCAATGGTTTCTCTTCTTCACGTGCATTTTATCAAATGTACCGAGTTCTGTTTGCAAACTAAATTACCTGTCTAGCTCAAAATATAGGGTGGCTGTTTTCTGTGAGGTGGGAGCAGCATTTATGCCATGCATTTTCTAACATAAGCTGGAAATGTAAAGTGACTATTCCCTAGAGACCTTAGATGTTTAGAAATATCGTTAAGGAATGCCAAAATTCATGTCAAACCTTTAATACGTATCAGTGAGGCAAATTTGAATCGGTCTATTGTGCAGTCCAGTTCTTATTTCACTCAAGTGCTTTGATAAGTTCAACATGAGACCTTAAAAAGTGGTAGTAGTAGATCTATATAGTATCACAGTGTAGGGCATCAAATGGAACACAGGATTAGATAATACCTGCCATGTGCATACTTGTGTAGTCTGTATCTCACTAGCTATTTTGCTTCATACGAGCAGTGCATATATTTTAGCCTTTTTGCTACTTGATGCTGAGCAGGTAAATGACACCCAACAGATGTGAAAGTTAACTTTTGGAAAAGCGTCGATAGTTGAATTGGACCATAAAATAGTAAGAGTAGATTCCTCATGGTAGATCGGTAGGTAGGTATGCATCTAGTTATGTACTTATGCATCTTGGGGCCCTCCTCAGAGAAATCCCCATGTATATTTATGTTCGTATATATGTGCGAATTGTCCATATTTGCTTGCTTAAACAGATGGTGCTGCATGCAGATTATGAGAAGTGGCATACCTTTGCAGGTGTGTGCATTTGTTTGCCCAAAGATAATTGGTGGACTGAAGGCACCTACTCCTGTTGGTGAACTTGGAATGGTCAAGATGTCTCAAGCACTCAATTTGACTGATGTTTCTTTTGAGCAGGTCATTCTGGTGGTACTGAAACCAAATACATTTGACTTCATGGCCTTCTCTTTAATTGTTGCAATTTTATATTTTCACATGAAAGCTGTCCTTTGGCTTTTACATCAATGGGAGCTAGAGTTTATTTCTTTTCTTGTATTCTGTGGATTTAATGGATTTTCCTGGAATATATCATTCTTTTTTTTTGCATATTTGATGCATCTGAGAATGTCAATGCAAGGGTCTTGTAAGTTTTGCTGTTTGTGTAAAAAGTTATTGTTGTTGAATGTTCATTGTAATCTTTATGGCTAGGAGTAATTCTTGGCTAGCCTTCCTCTGTTACATAGTAACAAGTCACACTTGCAACCACAAACAAGAGAAATACATGGTAGGGGACCTTTTAGAAAGTGCCTTGAACTGCAAATTCAAAGATCTGATTGCTGTTGAAACTCTGAAGTTGGACTAAGGCAATATTATTTCTACCCACATGAAAACCCCTTTCGATATTCCTCCACTGCTCCCTTCAAAATATTATTTCCCCTTGCCTCTTTTCTGTGTCAACACTATTCTGCCCATAGAAGACCCATTCCCAGTTCTCTCCCTCCCCCCCCCCAAAAAAAAAGACAAAAAAGAAACAAGAAATAAAAATGAAGTTCTCATTGTTATAGGTTCCATTCATTCAATGTTTTCATTGAATATAGTTTGATAAAATTTTATCCCACGAGTCTCTATAAAGATTAGATATTTTAAATTGCTCACTGAGATAAATGTATTTTGTCCCATGAGTCTCTGTAAAGATTAGATATTTTAAATTGCTCACTGACATAAATGTTTATGTGTTTTATTACTTTCTTACCCAAATCCTTTCTGCTACATAAGCTTGGTTTCATTGGGACATTACCAAGATTCCTGTATTCTACCCTCATGTAGCACTGGGCACATTCTGGCAGCCCTGAGTTGTTTATCTCCCTTGTTTATTTTATTATGTCTTTTGATGCATTTGCCTGGACATCCTAGGTGCCATACTTTCATAAATAGGTCAGTCCTAAATACTCTAATTTTTCCTTATGCATGGCATAGATGTCCATTAATTATATCGGTATATGGGATTTTCTGACTCCTTTTCGAAGTCAATATTAAGGGCTAGTCTGATGCCAATCCAGAACATATTTCAGCACTATTGGGGTGGCATTTTAGCTGACACCAAGTTTGCGGTTAAGTGACTCCTTTTGATGCCACTTTACCCCTTTTGGGATGTGGGTGCACACAGAAAATGCTGCAGTGTTTTGAGAGATGAAAACAGAACATACCAGTTTTCAACCCACTTGCAAAACATGGCATTTTCCTAGAAATCAAAACACACATTGACCGGGGGCAAATAATGCATCCACAAAAGAACAGAATATGTCAATGTCACTACTATGTTAAATACAACAAAGGCAGTGTTTGTACTTGAAAAGTATAGAGGACGCTTGCTGTTAGTACACTAGAATGCTTTGTTATATTTTCTTTCTAAATTTTCTTGAAATTATAAAGAATTGAGGTCATCAGTTCGACAGGATTCTTTTGGTACCTTTTTGAGCTCTTGATGTCTGCAATTTTTGTATATCTACACCTCAGCTGCATTTTTTTGGTTCTATAGCTCTCTTCTTTTTTGGTTGTATCTCAGTTTTGTATGGAGCACCCAACCTGTGGGCTGCTTCTCTCTAAATCTTTCATATATTTCTTTCACTCAATATATTAATTGCTTCAAAAAAAAAAAAAGGATCAAGTAGTATCAACAATGAACGTGTTCATTATTGGTTTTTTGGTACTTGTTCATCTATCTGCCATTGAACTATTTGAGCAACAACTGATGCCAACTTCTTTCTTGTGACTTACAGATTGGTCCAGACATGCTCATAAGTGGATTCCTGCAGCCCATTCCTGATTTGACACCTGTGATTCCATCTCTAGATGATACATCTTCCATAGATCCTACATTAAATCCCTATGATTCTAACATAATTTTCTTTTACAAGACATGGGATCCATATGGAGCTTTTTCAAACTTCTCTTCACATCCTTTGCACATGCCTGATGAGAATGGAGTCTATATCACTTGGCAGAGTGTGGAGCATTATTATCAGGTTAGAAATAGAAAGCTTGATTGATTAAAATTTTATTTAGTATATTAATATATATATTTTTTACCCTTTGTGATGCATGGATGTGTCTAAACTTAGTGATAAAGTTATATCTTGTTTTGGTAAATTATAAAGTTATAATTTGTACCATATAATTTCTTGGTTACTGATAAACAGCCAATTGTTTTTGGACTATGTACTTTTAACTATTTTGTCACAGACTCATGGCTAATTCATTACCCTTCTAGAAGCCACCTAAAGTATCTGCTTATCTCATTTCTTATTCAGCTGTTGTTTTTTGTTAGGTTTTGGGCATTTATGATTGAGTTAACATAGTTAAGTGGTCGGATGCTCTAAAACCTGGGCTGATCTAGCCATTAAAAAAAAAAAGGAACTATAAATAAAATATATTGTTTTGACAATTATGGCATTACTCATCTTTTTTGTACAGAGCACCCAGTGTGTGGAATGCCTGAGACTCACTTCTTGTGAGAACTTTTGTATATTGTATATACCAGTAATATATTGTGAATAGTTTCAAAAAAATAATGACATAACTCTTTTGTGAGTTAGCAAATTCCCTTCATGTGTGTTTGCCCACTCCTCATTGGCAGGCGAACAAGTTTGTGGGCGTTGATTATCCAATAGCAAGAGCTTGTGTGGGAGAAATAAAATCCACAGGAAGCCCAGAGGAAGCGGCGCGCATTGGAAGGATATCAGAGAGACACACCCTCATTTGGTATTCCCTTTTTTGAGCATTTGATCTCTTTATGCTTGTCTTCACATCCGTGGTGCGTGACATTTGCAGTCAAGCAAACTCTTATTAATCAAGTTAGATGGTATTAATGCGACAAGATTTAGTCCAATATTTGAAATTTTGTTGAAAATTTCAAGCTCAATGTTGTACATGGCGGAGTGAGAATGACTTAAAGACAGGGAACATAGCGACAAATTCTTATTGACTCTTTTCTCCCAAAAAAAAGAAAATCTTATTGACTCATGCAAATGGAAAAGCCTATAGTATTTCCACTAGGGAAAGTAATTCATGAGTTCTTAAGTTTCCTACAGTTACTTGACGTCACCTCAGCCACCAGATGGCAACAGGAGATGGCTGGGGGTTATGTCAAACAGCTGTAGGATATTTTAATTCATGCATTGTATATGACCCATTCTGCTATACTTCAAATACTTTTCCTTACCAAGAATGGGAGTTATTCGTTGCTTTCCCCTTTGTTAGATTGTCAACTAGGTAAGGTGTTGCATGATTACATGGCCTAGAGGAGCAAATCTTGTAATGAAATTCTCCAGGATGAACTGGCTATCAATTTAATTCTACTTCATTCTTTCATTGATGAAATACATGAATAGAAGCAAGCTTAATATCACTCATCTTGTCGCCATACATCAAAGTGATGTTCATGTAAAGATTATTCATCTCCCTACTCTCATATTAACATTCATTATGTTGTTTACTTAAGAAATTAAGCGACCAAATTTACTTCCAGCATCTTATATTTGTCCTTTTCCCGTTGTTGCTGGATAGGTTAACAATCTTATATCCTTATCCTTTCTCCGCCAGATGAGAGCTGACTGGGATACTTTGAAGATCAATGTCATGTACAGGGCTCTAAAGTGCAAGTTCTCCACCTACCCTCATCTTAAGTCTCTCTTGCTTTCTACTGTTGGATCTGTTCTGGTCGAAGCTTCACCACATGATCTTTTCTGGGGTGGGGGTCGAGAAGGAGAAGGGTTGAATTATCTTGGCTGCTTGCTGATGCAGATACGATCTGAATTTCTTGGTGAGGATCCCCCACCCATAAATTGCTAGCTCACACTTGCACATGCGTGTGTGCATTCATCTGTATTGGTATGTACTTGAGAGCTAAAAGAAGCAATTCTTTTTTTTTTTTTTGTTCAAGTTCTCATGGTTCATGAATTATATATTCTGATATGTAGCATCCTGAATTGTTATTTATAATTTATCAGAATTTGGGAATAATAATGGCCATGCGAAACTCTCTCTCTCTCTCTCTCCCCCACCCAGAACATACACTAATTATTTATGCTCCAGATGTTCAAACAGTGATTGAAACACTTGTATAAATCATGAAGGTAGACCAAAAATCTGTTATGTATTACTAGTACAATAACAGGTCCTTCCTTTCCTTTTATCATTTGACACGTCTAGTGTTCTATATTCAGAAATTTTGTTGTGTTAAATAGAAAATAAGGAATCTTAATACACCTTGACTTTTATAAAAAGTTGACCTTTTAAACCCCTTTGACACAGAAATGGCACTGGCATAAACTTCAGCTGTGTTGCTAGCCATACTAGTTAAAACTCAAATGCCAGCATTGCATACCCTATCTTTGCATCCGCACATGTTGACAGCTTATTGGTGTATTGCATTTCTGAGTAAACTTTGCTTCTACTTTCTTCTTAGGGAAAACATACGATAGGATACCTAAAGAGTTAATTTGGTGGGTCTTGGAAAAGAAAGTAGTATCTAAAGGATGTATTAACATGGTGAGAGATTTGTATGAGGGAGTGCTAACTAGTGCGAGAACAACTAGTGGAGAGACAAGTGAGTTTTATTGGCAATATGCTTGCATCAGGGTCGATGTTGAGCCCATGTCTCTTGTTTTGGTTATGGACGAGCTAACTAGGCATCTATAGGATGAGGTACCATGGTGCATTTAATTTGCGGATGACAGTTTTGATTAATGAGATTAGAGACAATTTCAACGCAAAGTTAGAACTTTGGAGGGATGCTTTAAAACCTATAGGTTTTAGATTAACTAGACTAAGATACAATATATGGAATGCAAGTTTAGTTATAATAGAAGTCGAAACGAGGAATTAGTTAAGATTGATGGCCAAGAAGTACCTTACAGAAGAGATTATTTTCAATATCTGGGGTTAATAATCCATGAGAATGGTGAAATTGAGGAAGTTATCGTGCATAGAATTAGAGCTGGGTGGACGAAGTGGAGATGCGCTTCTGGAGTCTTATGTGATCGTTGCATACCAATGAAACTGAAATGAAAATTGTATAGGACAACTGTAGGACTGGCCATGCTTTACGGGACGGAATATTGGGCGGTCAAGAAAATCATATTCATAAAATGAGTGTAGCTAAAATAATGATGTTGAGATGGATGAGTTGTAAGACAAGAAAGAATATATTTCAAAATGAATATATCCGAGGGAACTTAGGGATGGTTCCATTTGGCGATAAAATGAGGGAAAGTAGACTTAGGGGGTCTGGTCATAAACAACATTGACCTAGAGCAACACCAGTTAAGAGGGGCAATTCGGTTCAAGTGGAAGGCACTAAAAGGGTAAGTAGAAGGCCCAAAATAACATGGATGGAAGTAGTGCAACGAGATATGGTGAACAGTGGTCTGACGGAGGTTATGGCCTATGAAAGAGCGGAATGGTGGAAAAAGATTCATGTAGCCAATCTCAAATAGTTGGGATAAGGCTCAGATGATGATGTGACAATGATATTCTATTTAGTAACAATAAGTAAGATGCATCTTTCTTTACTACATGGATCAACCTTTCCAATGATAGATGTCTCCTCTTGGTTCTTATGTTCTAAAGGGAGCTAGGTATGCACCAAGACATCAATATTGTTATCCTTTTCATGGATTATCCTCGTCTTTATTTACAGAAACCCAAGCCTCCAGCAGTTTTTCCTCCTTCCAATGCTTCGCTGATCAGAGTAAAATCAGAGATTTAAGACCATAGATTTGGGGGGTTCATCTCTCTAGGAAAGTTTGAGTTTTTGGCTCTCTCTCTCTGTCTCAGAAAACCAACATGCAGAAGGTCCTATTTTCTTCACAAAAATCAGCAACTTTAGGGCAAGTTTTGTCGTGTCGTGAAGCATTGGATGAGAGATAGAGAGAAGGGAGGCACAAACTGCCAAATTTTGGAGTGGAGGGAAAGTTAAGCAGCTTCATGAGGGGAAGAAAGTCTGCTGTGCAGTGTTATAGAGGGTGTCTCATTCCCTCCCCGTTTTCATTGGCCTGATGTCCTCCCCTCTCCAATCTCATGAAACAAGAAGAAATCCATGAAGGATATGTGGAGGGATTGCCTGCCCCTTTCTCCACTAGAAGGAAGAGAGAGAGAGAGAGAGAGAGAGAGAGAGAGAGAGAGAGAGAGAGAGAGAGGATTTAAACCCATGCATTTCCATGTTCTCTCTTGCTCCTGACTCAGGTGATTCCCCAAACTAATTTGAGACTCGGGAATTTCCTGATGCTGGCTGGTTCAGTTCATCTGAGGGTGATTCCTCGTACAAGAGTCATATGGAAATCAGGACTCCTCAATCTGGGTTGACGTGGGTGATTTGGAGTCAAGTTCCCCGAGTTGACCCAATGATTTTTCAATTATTGTGACTATAAGTTATTAGTATTTGTAGGTGTGTGCTATACCAATGGATGCCTCATGCCTATAGCATTTCCGCCAGGCTGGAGGGCTTCTTTAGAAAGAGAAGTTTGATCAATTCCTAGGATTGTATCAAGTGAGAATTTATCTAAAAAGCTTTTACTTGGGGGGAATCACTTTCACATGATATAATTATACACAAACACTACAAGTGGTGAGATGTAAAATTGGATGGCTGGGTGTGTTATTGTTAGCATAAAAATTGAGATGAGATGATTTTCTGGGGGCTTCAAATCAATGGCACACCTCAAGCTGCGTGATTTCATGTATGATGTTTAGATAACTGCAACCTTTTTGTACCAAAGTAAACAACTTTATCACATACCTTTTGTTTTGAAAAAAAATTCAGCCTGAACTTTATAGGCCTACAATTGAGAGTGCGAGCCTTGTGTGGCCTTATGTGTCACCGGTGCCATCTTTTTGTTTCTCTTACTAGTTGGAGATTGTTGCCTGTTCTGGCAGTGATTTATCTGCATAGCGGGTTGTCTAATTGATTTATTTATCTTCTTATTCATGGAATTTTTCTTAGAGGTTACTATTTTGTGTTACTTTTGAACAAGCTTAGGAGCCGATAAGATAAAGTGCTATTGTTTGTTTCCTGTAAAGAAAGGATTTGGAGACTGGATTAGGTTGATACTGTGCCAAAGCATTTCTATTGTATATTCACTCACTTCGGTACAACTTTATGTAGGAGTACGCTTAGACATGAAATTTTTATGATGTAACCTTCTTGACTTCGAGACAATATCAAATTATTATTATTTAAAAAAAACAAAAAAAGGAAATTTGAACAGATTTTATGTACCTGAGAAGGATAATGTCTCAACATTGAATTGAAAAAGATAATGTCTCACAATTGAAGATAGACTATACAAATTATGGTTAGTTAGATTTAAGCGTTTAAGCACTCAAAATTATTTCTTAGTGGATCCCAAAATTCCATATAAAAACCGGCCTCCTAAGTAGATCATTTACACATAGGAGTAAGAGTAAGTGTATAATGGCTCCACGGGGGCATGGCCCTGGTTATATACAGTTAAATACTTCAAAAGCATTCGAAGCATGCCTTGTGTGAGGGAGAAGTACAGTGAAATAAAGGGAGACAATCTGCACTAATAAATGGTCAAAGATCCTCGCCCACTGTCATACGCATATATATATATATATATATATATATAGAGGGTTTATCTAGAGTTAATTACCCTTCAAAATGCAAAGGTTAAAGTTATAAGGGGTTGTGATGAGTGTATTTATCAAAAAAGATTGTTACTTTTTGTTTAAAAAACTATTTTAATATGTACTTTAATCTTTAAGCAATAGTAAATTTGAAAGTTTTACAAATATACAATGGCATTTTGGAGATTATTGTTTTGAAATTTTGTTTGTAGAGTGCCGTTGTCTTTTAGTAAAAATTTTAACTTTATCTTTTGTGGAGATGACAAAAGTACCTCTTGTCTTATAGTAATATTTATAAAATTTCTTTTACTTAATAACGAAGATATCACAAAGAGTAACTTTTTTTTAAAAAATAAACTATAAAATTAATAAATCCACCATTCACAACTCTATCTATTTTTAACCTTTGTAATTTGAAAGGTTGTGAAGTTTAGATTATCCAATGTATATATTTTTATATATTACACAAATGGCTACGGTTTGCTAAGGTGTCAAGCTCAAATAATTTCATCAACGTCTACCTCTAAATTTTATCGAAAGATGTAGTTTTGCTGTTGAAAATTTCAATTATGACTTGAAATTCTATATCGCATCTAATTATGATTTTAAAACTAAAAAATTAGTGTGGATCAAGGAGATCTGCAAACACTTAAAATTTTTTGAAAAGAGAGTCTAGATAATGTGTTACAAGATGAATCTTTTCTAGGAGATATGACCATCCATCTGTTGATTACCTTATATATGATTCATTAATTTGAAGTGACACATAGATGTTGAAATTGTGCTTTGAAAGAGGGAAAATTTCAGGATGCCTAATCACTATGCACTTTGCTAGAAACACACTGTGAAGAACTGCTCACTTTGTTAGAGACGCTTCGATGATGATGAGAGAGAGAGGGTTCAATCCAATGCAAATGCTCATGAGGAGAGAGAGAGAGAGAGATTTAGATCAAGTTGTCGTTTAGGTAAATGCTCACTAATAGAGACAAAGGGGAAGCGAGGGGAAGAGGGAGGCACGAAGAGTTCTAATAAGTGCCTCGATAGGTATGTAAGGTTACCTTAAAATGTAGAATTAAAAATGCATCTAAAAAATCCATCTGGAAAGATTGTTTCAATATTGAAAAACCCTCTAATTGATCATTTCGACATCGAGATGTATGAATATGACAAAAAAAGAAAAAGATTTGAGTCCTACAAATAGTGCATCATGCAACATATTATCTAGACCGTCAATTTTCAAGATTTTCATATATTTATAAATTTACTTGGTTTTAACTACTTTTGGAGTTTAAAATTTTATAATTAGATATTAAAATAGATTTTGAGATAATGTTAAAAAAGTTTTACACCAAAATTACATATTATGATAAATTTTGAAAGTACGTCTTAATTGGATTGTTTAAGATTGCAACCTTATCGAAACCACACCTTTTATGTCATAATAACAAATAGTGTGGGAATGGGTCGTCGTCAAGGTGGTAGCACATTGACTTGGCTTTTGGTCTCAGTTTCTATTCATACTGATGCCAACCCCTTTTGAAAACTGCCAACCGTTTCAAAAATAGTTAAACT
This sequence comes from Amborella trichopoda, assembly GCF_054954075.1. Taxonomy (NCBI): domain Eukaryota; kingdom Viridiplantae; phylum Streptophyta; class Magnoliopsida; order Amborellales; family Amborellaceae; genus Amborella; species Amborella trichopoda. The sequence continues at coordinate 46,616,875 of NC_142337.1, read as the reverse complement.
CACTATTAACAATTAATGTTAAAAAAATAAAATAAAAAATAGCGATATTAATGATAAATCAGGACCTTTTTTGGGTGAACGTAACAAATCAGGACCTTAGGATTTGAATAGTCTATGTTTTTTTGTTTTTGTTTTTTAGATAATTTAGTAGGGAAGAGGTTCATGCCTGGGAATAAGATGTCATATTGTGACGCTTTGCTACCATGACCTCCAAACCATGAGCCCAATCCTTGGTTTATTTTATGGAAAAAGTTTATATAAGGTTGCCACCTTATAATGTAAAGCTATGGATGCATCTCAAAATCCATCAGAAAAGGTAGTTTTAATGTTGAAAAACCCTTTGATTGATCATCTCGACATCGAGATGTATGACCATGAAAAATAAAAAGATTTTAAGTCTTAGAAATAGTGCATTTTACAACATATTATCTACACCATCCATTTTCAAGATTTTTAGATGTTTATAGATCTACTTGTTTTTAACCATTTTTGAAATTTAAAATTCTATAATTAGATATAAAAATAGATTTTGAGATAATCTTAAGGACATTTTACATAAAAATTATATACCATGATAAAATTTGAAGGCGCACCTTACCTCCACAGCTATGGATGCATCCGTATGCCGACTGCACCCCTATTGTGGATGATTTATTAGTCCTATGGAAAACTTATTTGATTGATCACTTTCAACCATATTCCAGAAGAAAGCAATTATCGATGTCTTTATCAATCAAAAGAAACACACTCCTAAGAAAATCTCATCAAGACTGTCAAATCTAAGCAATAGTATGAGAAATCATTTTACGAGCCAAATTTGGTATTGGTTGTTTGGGTTTGGTCAATACTAGTTTGGCTCTACCCTTGGGAGTTGATGGGGTTGTTACCCAATTGTCTTTACCACCTTGACCAAAGGTAGGCAAAGCTTTGTGGTGTATTGCGAAAGGTGTGATCCTTTGGGAGGTTTGGAAAGAAAGAAACAGATAAACTTTTGAAGGTAAGTCACTTTCATTAGATTGTTTGATTCATTCAATCAAACTGTCTATCTGGTCCTGGCTATCTGTCTCTAAAGTTGGTTGGGGAATTTCCAAAATTGATGTGATGGCCAACTTGGGCAATCTCTTTCTCCTTGGTACCAGTAGTGGTCGACCTAAAATTAGTTGGGTGGCCCCCTCGTTTGGTACTTTAAAACTCAATTTTGATGGCAGTTCGCTTGGTAATCCGGGAAGGACTGATATTGGCAGAGTGGTAAGGGATTGCTATGGCAACACCATTTTTCTTATGCATGACCAATTGGTTGTGCTATTGCAAACTACGCTGAGATATGTGCGCTCTATATGGTCTGAAGATCTTTAGGGAAAGAAATTGTGGGGATCCTTGTTGGATTGAAGGGGACTCTCTAAATATTGTTAAGTGGTGCAATAAGGAGCAACGGATCCCTTGGGACCTTCGTCCTCTGTGGTTACGCATTATGGATCTGGCCGCACTTATCACGGTTTCCTTTAATCATGTTTACCGTGAAGCTAACTTGATTGCTGATGAGTTGTCTAAGGGGGGCGCACACCTTCTTTTAATCATGTTTACCGCGAAGCTAACTCGATTGCTGATGAGTTGTCTAAGGGGGGCGCACAACTTCTTTTAATCATGTTTACCGCGAAGCTAACTCGATTGCTGATGAGTTGTCTAAGGGGGGCGCTATTTTATCTTCTCTTGTTATTTCTGATGATGTAATTGACTTTTCGTAGTTTTAATAAAAGTAGTAATATTTGTCAAAAAAAAAAAAGTACAAGAAATCATTTCCCATTCACATGTAAATCAATTTTCTGGGAAATAATTTTAGTGAAAATTATAAAAAACCCCCCAGAAACAGCTTTTTTATCAACTTACCCCCCATCAAAACTTTCATTACTATCTTTTTATAAAACCTATCTTTTCTAACAAATAACCCCCCAACGAACAAAAATACTAAACTAAAGACGATACTACCCCTCGTTCTCTCTTCCCTTTTATAAAACCTATCTTTTCCCTTTTTTTTACTTCTCACTCTCATTATCTCTCTTCATTGTATTCTTCTTTACTCTCGTTCTCTCTCTTCGCTGGACAAACAGGCACCTTGTCTTCACTGGCTCTCTCTCTTCATTGTCTTCTTCCACCGGCTCTCTCTCTTCACTGTGGTGCTTTCTCTCTTCATTGTAGTGCTCTATCTCTATTCACGATTTACCCTTCAAACCAAGCTCCCTCAAACTAGGCAGAAGCAACCGAGCTCGATTTTAGCCCTAAATCAGGCCACAGGTAGGAAAGAGAGTTTACTATTGTAAAAAAAAAAATATATATATTGCCCTCTCTATAAAAATAAAATATAAATAGGGCTAGTGGTTTCTAGATGGTTTACTCTAATCCTTCATGTAATTTAACTTTTGTGGATTTTATTTAGGTACATTGTTGATGATATATATTTTGTGACAATCTTTTCCTGGCTAGATAGATTCTTTGTGCATGTAGTGAAGATTTAAATATGAGAAATTAAATTGATCAAAGAGAATAAATTAAATCCATGTGTATTTGTTTGTCAATCTTGATTATCCACTTTGTTGAGATTATCTAAAAGAATAGAGATTGGTTTGAATGTGGTATATTTAAGGCTTGAATGTTATTGGTAGTTGTAACTTTTTGTTTGAAACTGTTTACTTTTGTATAAAAAATTGAATGTGGTATCTTTAGGGCTTGAATGTGGCATCTTAGCAAAGATGAGACTCACTGTGAAATTAGCTGTACAAAAAATTGACTAGAGGAGAGAGCTTGTTACAGAGAGAAGGTCGGGATTATAGAGTTTCCACTTTTACAAAAAGGATAGAAAAAAAGAAAAGATCAAAACATGTGTTCCCTATGGTCCGCTACAAATCAGAGAGAATAAATTGTCCCCTTTTGGTAGTTGTAAATTTTCAGTCCTTATTGTAAATTTATTATCTACTGGCTAGAATTGAGTTTGTTTTGTTGTAGCTTTTTGAAAAAAAATCTAATAGCTTGCTAAACTTCCGCAAGTTTAAGGCTAGTATTAAGATGTTGTAATGTAATGTATGGAGTGTAAATTTTTACAAATCTTGTGCAGGACAAAAGAAAATGGGTTATAACAGATTGGGTTATTGTATTTTTGGTGGAGAACTGCGAACAAGTGTCGATGGAACCTTGGATTATATTGGTGGTAATGCATGTACATTTATGATTGATAAGAGTACTAGGTTAGACGACATGCGAAACTACGTAACAAAGCGGTTCTCACTTGACATCCACTTAATATCTGTGAGATACTTTGTCCCAAAAAATAAAAGATTTATTGTGAACATATACAATGATGACGATATTATTAGGATGTTGAACGTCCATGAAGGTGAGAATAAAGTGCTTGTCTATGTATTTGATGGAAGTAAACATAGGGATGGAAGTACTTCATATAATCCTATGACAGTCAAAGAGGTCAGACCCCCATAATCCTTTAATGTTTTAGTCTCTGTTTTCGAACAAAGCATTGCACCAAGGTTGCTAAGCACATGGGAGAATGCATTTTTTGGGATAGGGCAACAGTTTGAATCTTTAGAAAATTTTCGAGAAGCCATTGGTAAGTTTGCTATAGCAAACCATTTCACATATCGTTTTACTAAAAATGAGGGGTATCGCGTAAGGGCAAAATGCAAGGGTGAATGATGCAAATGAGAGATATATGCTGGGAAGCTTGGTAAGACGAATGTTTTCATAATAAAAAACATGGATAAGATATCACTCATGCAATATTGGGACAAGCAATGATGTACAGAGAAGAGCTTTAGAGAAATTTGTTGCATCATTAATCAATAATAAATTAAGTGACACTGCACATTACAAGGCTAGAGAAATCATGAGTGATTTGTCTTGAGATTATGGATTAGAATTACCCTATTGGAAGGCTTGGCAAGGAAAAGAAACGGCCATCAAAGACCTACATGGTTCACAAGAGGATGCATACAACCAGTTACTAGCATATGTGAACCGTGTGATGGAGACAATCCTAGTAGTTATACGACAGAACAAGTATGACCAGGCGATAGATTTCGTCGATTGTTCTTAAGTTTTTACGGGTCAATACATGACTTCAAAAATAGATATTGTCCACTTATATTTCTCGATGGGATACTATTGAAGGCACGGTACCTTGGGACTCTACTTGCTGCTAACTCACTCGATGGGGAAGGACAAATGTTTCCTGTTGCATTTGCAATTGTGGATGCCGAAAATACCGATAAACTGGTTATAGTTTATAGAATCGTTAAAGGTTGCTATTAGGACGGATCGTGAAATTATTTTTTTATCAGATAAACACCCTGGTCTAGTTGATACTGTTTGTCAAGTCTTTGAGAATACGCATCATGCCTTTTGTGAGCGTCATTTAGCGGAGAATTTCAAAAAAGAAACAAAACAGATACCTAAAGATGTTAAGAAAACAATTATATGTGCCTTTATCAGTGCATGTAGAGCATATAAGCAGCAATAGTATTTTGATAAGATGATGAAAATTAGATCACTTTTTGAGGACGCATTCCAGTGGTTCATGGAAGCCTCGCCAAATCGTTGGGTCACATCATAGTTCAAGGGTAATCGATATGACCAAGTAACAATTAATATAGCTGAGTCATATAACAAGTGGATTCTAGAAGCACGAGATATGTCAATTCTCCAGTGCATTGATTTGATTAGGAGACAAATCATGGAACTAATGGTCATTCGCAGTTTGAAAGCTAAAACCTGGACCACACCACTTACCCCACAAGTATAAAATGAACTAAAAAAAATCATAAAACAATCCCTTTCCGTGAGGGTCACTGTGGCATCAAATGAAGTAGTTTATGAAGCTAGGGGTGATCGCATGAATTACAAGGTACATATTATTGTACGAGAATGTGAATGCCGGGTTGGCAAATAACGGGTTTGCCTTGCAAGCACGCTTGTAAATCCCTTCAAGTAATGAATAGGTAACCCGTTGTCTATTGTCAAGAATATTTCACATTCGTGAAATTTTGTGAAACATATTCTGTAGCTATCATGCCTTTTTACCTTGATCGACTTGTCTGGGCATAGTTTACATGAACAACTTCATCTGGAAGGAGTAAGAATACTTCCACCTTACTCAAGGCGCCCCCTAGCCGACCTAAAAAGAAGCGCATCAAGTGACAAGATGAATCAGTGTGACCTATTCACTGTAGTCGGTGCAAAGGAACTGGTCATAACAAGGCAACTTGTAAAGCACCCACTTGAAGGCATAAACTTGTACTCAGCTTAATTATTTTGGTTAAAGCACCCATTTTTTATGTATTTTGGTTAAAGAACCATACTTTATTTACATTTTCTTCACAAAAGCATATTGTATTTACATTTTCTTCTCTTTTTAATTTGATTGCTATTATTGTACTTGTACAAGTCTAAATTTTGCAGTTGTTATTTTTGCCAAATCATATGTTGCACACATATAAACTCTGATAATATATAAATATATTTAGCAATGCAAGACCCAAAACAGTCAAGTGGAACAAGGGGCCCAATTTTGTGATTGTGTACTAGTATAAGTGTAATGTACACATTTTGCAGCCCTTTCATTTTGACTTCTCTTTTTAATTTGATTGCTGTTATTGTACTTGTACAAGTCTAAATTTTGCAGTTGTAGTTATTTTTGCCAAATCATATGTTGTGCACATGTAAACTCTGATAATATAAATAGATTTAGCGATGCAAGACCCAGAACAGTCAAGTGGAACAAGGGGCCCAATTTTGCAGTTGTGTACTAGTATAAGTGTACTGTACTCGTACAAATGTAAATTTTGCAGCCCTTTCATTTTGACTTCTCTTTTTAATTTGATTGTTGTTTTGTACTTGTACATGTCTAAATTTTGCAATTGTAGTTATTTTTGCCAATTCATATGTTGTGCACATGTAAACTTTGATAATATAAATAGATATAGCGATGCAAGACCCAGAACCGCCAAGTGGAACAAGGGGCCCATCCACTTCCTCCGATCAAAGTGAAAAGGTATGATACTCTATTTACTTTAGTTCATGATTTATATTAATTAGGTAATTATTATATTGTTAATAATTATTGACATATTTTATTGAATCCATTTCAGGAGAAAAACAATTTTCGTATTAATGAATCAACAAAGGCCCTGGGAAAATGGGCGCTGGATCCACGACAGGTAGCTTTGGTTGAAAAAACCAATTTGAGCTCCTTGATAGACGTAGGGATCTATCATATCGATTGCAATCTACTGAGGACCTTTATAGGAAAGTGGTGCAAGGTGACAAGACCACATGTTTAACTGTTGGTGAGATGACTCCAACCCTATACGATGTGTGGCACATATTAAGGATACCTGTGTCAGGAGCCTGTAACAGGCATCAGGCTTAAAGACTATAGGGCATTCATCATGGAGTATTTGGGAGATTGCCTTAATGGTGATAAGTTGAGCCGACTTAAACGTACTTAGTTGATGACAAAATTTGAGCAACTACCAAAAAAACCTACCAAATTAAAATTGCTTCAACACACTAGAGCTTATCTTCTATATTTAGTTTGCACAACTATATTTGCTGATACATCTCAAGGATCGACGCTGAAAAGTTACCTGCAACTGTTCCGAGAACTTGATGAAACAGGGAAGTATGCATGAGGTGCAGCAGCGCTTGCATTCTTGTATCGTTCTTTATCTAAGGTCATAGATACACATTTTAGTGGGTCAGCAACACTACTACAGGTAACTTCTATCGTTCATTAATTTTTATAGTCAATATTGTAATATTTACAATTCCTTTGGCTTCAAAGTAATTGCTTCTTGCTATATTTTTACATTATAGCTATTTTTTTTTGCAGTGTTGGATCTATGAGCATTTTTCAACTCTAGGCAGCAAGCCTACAACTATCACTATAGAAGTGCCTAGAGCTTACAAATAGAAGAAACAACAACGTAGGAAAGACCCATTAACAACATTTGACGACATCTCAATTGACATGGTTTGTTATTTGCTTGTGTGTTTATATAATTGTCGGTAAATACAAATACAAATAAATTATTATTGTGTTATGTTTTTGTTGTAGGTGACTTGGCAACCATATGAGGAGTACAGTCCATGAGATACACTAAGTAAAGAAAACGTGTTGTGTCGGTCATATCTGATATGTTTTAATGTTGCAGAGTACTATATGCCTGATCTTGTATTGCAGCAATTTGCGATGATGCAAGCCATTCCTGTTGGGCCACCCAAGTGCGATAGGATGAAAAAAGTCGGTTTACATCCCATAAGTTGGATTGACGAGTTGAGTACCGAGATAAGCGACTGGCGGCAACGAAAATGCAACATTGTCGAGGTAGACATGAATAAATATGGTAGAATGCCTACAAATGAACATATGAGCTGGTACAACATGTTCACCCATAGATATAGAAATACTCCTATGTGCCCCTCATCGCAGTCGCAATCAAATTATATAAATACTCCCATGTGCCCCCCCTCGCAGTCACACTCCCATGTACACCCCATTGCAGTCCATCATGACGAGAGGACATTGGTATATTATCTAATTTATGTATTACATTTTTTATTGACTTAATATGCCTTCAAAATAAATTTTGATTTGTTTTTCGTTGTCTACTTGCAACGATTAACCTGTATAAGGATGCTACAAGCTGTACTTAGGGGTGAAGTATTAGCAGGTGAATCAAGACATTATGTATAAGCGGCACATGATTTTCTATTGCAGAATACTCCTATGGAGACATGCCGAGGAGACGGTGGAGGGAGATGGTGGAAACGAGCGTGAAGAAAGAGATGGTGGAGATGATGAAAGTGAGAGCGGGGAGAGAATGATGAAGATGAGAAAAGCAAGAGCGAGGAGGCATATGTGGAGATGATGAAAGCGAGACTGAGGAGACTGAGGAGGGAGATGAGGAAAGTGAGAGTGAGGAGGGAGATGATGAAAGCGAGACCGAGGAGGGATATGAGAGGAGAACAAAGAGCAGAAATGACAATAGCAGAAACCTACAAATTCAAGTTATGCCAGCCTTACGGGAGTAATCAAGACAGCATTTGCGATCACGAAGAGAGGGAGATGTCCAGGAGGAAAGGACTAGAGAGGAACCCGTTGGAAAGGGAAATGGTATTACAAGCTGGCTAAAAAAATGGTTGAGGCGAAGAAAGTGATTCAATTGTATTTTTCAATTGATATGCATTTTTGAGTATGATATGTATGTTTGAAACATTCCTTTAATACTGAGTTTCTAAGAGTAAAATGACCATTTTTTGAAGTGGCTTGTATTTCTCTTAAGTGGCCTTCTTCTTCTTGGAAATTTATTTTCATTGTCTTTTTGAATTTAATTTGTATCACAGTATGTGCATCTGAGGGCATGATTAAGTGTGAATATTGTATGTTAAGTTATGGGCATCTGAAGACAAACATTGAAATCATAGGGATATATATATATATATATATATATATATATATATATATATATATATATATATATATATATATATATATATATATATATATATATATATATATATAGGCTGCTTGAAATGTTCCATTCTAATAGATTTTTGTATTTTGAAGTGGCTTGTCTTCTTCTTAAGTGGCATGTCTTATTCATAGTATTTTATTTTCATTGTCTTTTTTAATTTAATTGATATTATAGTATGTGCATCTGAGGACAGGATTAAGTGTGGCTATTAGTTATGGACACATTAAAATCTCTACAATGTATAAATGACATACAATGCATAAGAATCCCTGCAGTCTGAGGGGCACTCTGTCATTTAAAAGGCACGGCCCGACGGTCATGAGGAGCCAGTCCGGCATTTAAAAGGCGCGGCCTGGCGGTCAAGAGGAGCCAGTCCGGCATTTAAAAGAAGTAGTTCAGCTTTTTTTTGGAGCTGTTCGATAACTCTAGGGCATTCTGACGTCTTAGGTCAAACGTGGTGTGGAAAAATAGGGAGAAAGGGGTTTTATAATTTTTCCATAAATTTACCCTCCATGACATAGCAAACGGGCCGTGGAAAGACGGTTTGACGTCGTGTCCAGGAAAGAGTGGAAGCAAGAGGAGAGAAAATAAGAAAAAAAAGCAAAAGAAGAGAGGATGAAATAGAGTGAGAGGAGAGAGAAAGAAACGGGAAATCCAAGCGGAACCCTTTTTATCCAACTTGCACCGTGCTCTGTGCATAAGATCATGGAAGCTTGTCCTTTGGGCTTCTCATAGAGCGCGTCATTTGAATTAAAAAAAACGGAAATAATTTAAAAAACTGTGAAGAGTTCACTACCAAATCAAATAAGCATATCTCCCAATCCTGCAACCAAAATGATAGCATCATCAGGTTCAAGTCCATATATAACCAACCTCTCTCTCTGTAAACTAATTTTTCTTTTATTTCTCTCTCTATCTTCATCTAATTTACCTTGCTCTCCATCTCTCTCTAATTGGTTTTTGCATCCAAACACTAGTGAACGTACATTAACAACTCTTAATAAAATGGCTGCTTCTATGGTTAGCTCGAATTCTTCTGCCATTAAGCAAGGGATTTCTCTCTTTTGTCCTCAATCTCCATTTCTTAAACAATCTTCCTCTCGCTCTGGAATGAGCTTCTCAAGCTTTAGGAGGAGAACCATAGTCACTACTTGTTCTGTTGCATTTGCCAACAAGAATAGAGAGTATTTTGTTTATTTAGGCACCTGCTTATCTCTACTGAAGGATTGATTTCTTATTTGTTCTAATTGGCTTCATATTGATTGATAGTTGATTATTGTTTCTCATTGCTTCGAATGATCTGGATCTCTGTTCGAGATGGTATTCAGTTTTCAAATTAGTTTTATAGTTTATATCACGTTTTCCTCAGGGATTTACTTATGAAAGACTGATTAAAGGAGTTTGAACAGTTTCAGTTTTCGATGAACTTATTGTTTTGGTCCATTTTGTGATTGTAGACTTAGAAGATCGATCAAGCTAAGTATAGGATATTTTTTATTTTGTTCCTTCTTGTGACAATAATTTTATGCTTAGAGGATTGCTTAAAATAGGTTTAGGATAGCTAATCATGTTTTTTAATACTTTGTTCCTGTTTGTAGTGATAATATTCATGCTCAAAGAATGTTTTCAAATGCAGCAGTGTCTTGTACAAAATAAAAACAGCCTAAAAAATAAAAAAAGTAAAAATTTATTAATGTTCATGTAGATAGGGATGTACTGGTAAAAGTTTTCCACTAACTGCCAACCTAATACAAATACATAACCGTCATTTCTAATCCGGGCTTGGGACTGGCAACGGTGGAGTTAAAATACAAAAGAATAAGTAGAATGCTATTAAAAAATAAGAAAGAGTAAAATAACTAAAAAAATCATTAGAAGTCCATAAAAGTCCAAAAAATTATATAAAAGATGGATTCTTGAGAAATTTGATTTAAAACTTGAAGTATTCAGAAAATAAAAAAAATTGAAAAATAAAAAATTGGAGCATGTAACAAGAAAAGCTCCCAAATCATCTTAAAAACCATGTAAATCATGTAAAAAAGCATTTTTAAATCATACATTTATGATTGCTTAACAAACATTGGGACTTTCTAATAGTTTTAAACAGTTACAGGTTGGCTTTTGGAACTCGCCTTGGCCATCGGTGGAGGCCAAGGTACTTGACTGAGTCTGAGTGGACTTAGTTGAGACTTAAAACACTGTGCTCAAAACACTGATTAAAGTAGGTGTAGAAAGACTAGAATATTTAATTATCTAGCATAGTTAATCTTGCTTTCTTTATTCGCTCATGTTTGTTATACTAGTTTATGTTTATAAGTTTGATTAAATTGCGTCCTGAATGACTAATTTTGCTTTTCGTCTTTTGTTCGTATTTGTGATGGTAAATTTATGCTCTGAAGATTTGATTAAACTAGATATTAGGATGGTTGATTTTGCTTCTATTACTTTATTGACAGTTTTATTCTCTAAAGATTGATTAAACTAGGTTTATAACACACTTATTGTTGATTATGCTTTCATAATGTTGCTTTTGATTTGATGCATAGGTTTGTTGGGGGTGGCTGGTTACGCTGCACGAGCCTTTGTAGAGTATGGACTTGCAGATGGGAGGTTTTGTAGCATATCAAAGGAAGTGTGTGTAGATGTGTTTGATATTGAATTATCTTCAAATATGTCTTTTAAATTGCTCAATGTACTTCGAATTTTGTTGGGATACATAGACTAGATCAGTTATGGCCGAAATGATATAATATAGATTGTAACTTTCTCATATCAAATTAATCATAGTTAGATTCAACTCAAGTTGAGAGCTGCATTACCTTGAAAACATTGATGCAAATACGAACTGCCAAGAAAAATAATATAGATATTCCTTTTGTTTCTTGGCAAACAAAAAGAGTTCTGAATAAATCAAGTCCAGGTTATGCAGTTATTATTACATGTATGGCCTTTACATACCATGCCATACCATGACACATTTGCTCAAATAGTTGCATCCTTATTCATGCAAATGCTTTGACTACTTTATTTTCTTGTTTTAGGAGTTGTAATATTTTGGAGGAACTAGGAAGCTGATGTCTGATATAATGTTCCTTGTTGCTGCTGTACAGGCCGTTGTACCCTATGAGCGCTCGGCTTTGACCAAAGCTTATTTGTTTCCTCTAGATAAGAAACCTGCGCGACTTCCAATTAGAATCCCAAGCTGTTTCAACAAATAAGAAAATCCCAAGCCAATTTTGGGTGCATGGCATATACTTATTGGCATTCACATTGTTGTTTTGTGACTTTTTATATATAAAAATGGGTGGACACACAAAATAGAAAAGTTCCTTTTTTTTTTTCCTATTTATTAAATCGAACCGGGTTTGTGTTGCATGTATATTTGTTAGAAAACCTTTTTGACTCTTAATTTTGCCATGGTTCCACTACCTAAATTCTTCAATGTTACCATTTAGTGATGGTTTCTTATGTGCTTGATGAAGTTGCATACATCCAGGCAGGTAGCGAACATTGTATTTTTTTGTTTGCATATTTATTTTCAAACTTGCACAATATTTGATAGAACATTATACATCCACGTGCTCTTTATGTGATTATTTGTCTCCCTTTCTGAGCATTATGGATAATCTTTTAGGGTTTCCACACGTGTGTTGGATCTGGTGGTGAAAGGCAAACACCAGAGTGGTCTGAGAAGCAAGGAATTGAGGTATTTCTTGACCAGATCTTTTATTTATTATTTTGTTACAAATATCATGGAAGAGGTTTAAATGTAGTTCTTCAACCATCAGTTGTGCTTGATAGTTGTACCTTATGTGTTGTATATCATTTCATGGAAAGTTTTAGTCCTCTTGTACTAACTGATGTTGTGGCAATGTGACACTTAGGTTTTCCTTAATACTCTTAGGTCTAGATTTTTCTCGTCTATGGTTTTATCAAGCAAAGTTGTTCAAGTGTAGATTTGATTTGTGATTCATTCATTAACCTTGGGTTTATCAAACTTCTTTGTGAGGAATATTATCTTTGCTTGTGTAGCTTTGGTGTGTTACTTGAGAGAAAATATACCAGAAAAGAATTGTTCCTTTGATTTCCAAAAATTTTGCAAGTTCCACATCTAGATGAGTCAAGACTTGGGTTTTTGAATTTCAGAGTTGTTCGTGACCTAGGACTATAGTAGTGATTTCTTTCCAAGTTTCAAGATTGTTACTGACTTGCTTGATAACATCAAGAGATTGAACTCATGATGCCCTTTGATACTGGATTATAGTTTTTATTCATGTATGATTATAAATTTGAATGCTGATTCTTGCAGATGTTGAGACGAATATTATTGAAATCCCTGTCTTGTCATGTTTGTGTTGTCTTTGATTTTAAATAGTTCACAGTGAACATCATATTTATGATTTTTTGAGTTCAAGTTCTTATTCTATTAATGGGGCTGTTAATCAATGTTTCCATCCCCTAAATTTACCCTTCTTGATGGATATAATTGTTATTGGCATCTCCAAAAAACTATTTTCTTCCAAGGGAGCAGGTGTTATGTATATAACGAGAAATGTATTAATCATCTCAAAACATGCAGGGTTATTAGTAATGTGGACATTGTGATATTGTCACAATATTTGAAAGCAGTAATCATCTTGTCAATAAATCGAATTCATATGGAGATTTTATTTAATCGACTCACTCTATCATATTCAAGGATATCTGATGGCAATTCAAAAACAAGATAGTTCTCTTAAATTTTCACTTGATTTTAGTGAATTGGTTTTGATTGATGCTGCCTATCTAAAGGAAGGAGCTAATGTGTTTATGGCATCTCATAGCTGGAACTCTCTGCTACAGTGTTTCCTTTCTTCATCCATTACTGCAACCAGTGTTTTAAAAATCGTCGAGTCCGCAGGGAATCGGCCGATTCGAATCGGGAATCGGTCATCTCGTGTCGGTCCTTTTGTAAAGCCAAGAATCGCCTGGTTCTAGAGAGGAGCCAATGATTCTGCACAGTAAATCGCCCGGTTCTTCGCATCGTGACGTCAAGACCTGCAGTCAAAGGGAACTTTTGTAAAATTCGGGAATTTTCTTCGCATCATGACGTCGGTTCTTCGCGTCATGACGTCAGGACCCGCAGTCAAAGGGAATTTTTGTAAAATTTGGGGAATTTTGAGGAAAAAATCATCAGAGACAAGGAAGCCCACGGGTCCCCGCACGCTTTGCGCAGCCCTAAGTTCTTTCACGCACGTGTGCTCACAATCCACGCGCTTCACATAATCTCATTGCTTCACACATGCTACGAACGGTGAGTACAAAGAACTATTTATTCATATAGATTTGCTTCTCTCTCTTCGATGTGGGACTATGTAAATAGGTAATACGTTAAAATGTTCATATATTATATATTTTGTTAACGGTTTTATAAACATTAAGGTACAAGTGATATATCGATTGTTGTGTGTCCGCATTGTGAGATGGACGTGGGTTTGATTCCTCTCGTTGAGGAGCTGTTTTTTTTTTTGTCAAATTATTTCTTATCCAAAAAATTAAAGGTTTTACAATTTGTCAAATTATTTTCTTATCCAAAAAATTAAAGCTTTTTTGTAAAAAATAAAAATAAAAGGTTTTTATCAATTTCGCTTTTTGTCAAATTTTTTTCTTATCAATAAAATAAAAAGTTTCGTATAAAAAAAATAAAATTTTTTGTCAAATTTTTTTTCTTATAAAAAAAATTAAAGGCTTTTTCTAACAAATAAAAATAAAAGGTTTTTATCAATTTCGCTTTTTGCCAATTTTTTTTTTCTTATCTACAAAATAAAAAGTTTCGTATAAAAAAAATGAAAGGTTCTTATCAATTATTTTTCTTGTCAAAAAAAATAAAAGATTTTTGTCAACAAAAAAATAAAATCAAAAGTTATTGTCAAAAAATTAAAAAGTTCTTATAAAAAAAAATACAACAAGTACTTTTGTAAAAAAAACTCATTTCTTATTTTTGTTAAAATAAGTTCATATTTTTGTTAAAAAAACTCATTTATTATTTTTTTCAAAAATACAAGAAGTATTTTTGTTAAAATAAATTCATACAGAGAAAAAAGACTCAATATTCACATATTGATGAAAAATGATAATTAATAATATAGTACTTTGATTTCTTATTGGATTGTTAAAAACACATTTATAATGAATTTTAATAATTTTTTTAGATTTTTTTAAAGTTTAATCTGACCAACTCGACCGATTTTCGTTCTAGATCGCCGATTCACCGATCCGAATCGGCTTTTGGAGTGCCTGATCCGGGTCACCGATCTGTTTTTTAAACCATTGACTGCAACACTTGTATACTTTTGTTATTTATGGCCCAGGTTTGCCTTCGATTGATGATATGCTTCATTAGAAATTTTAGTTGAAGGAACTCTTTTTTTGCCAAAATTGGCTTTTTAAAAGCTTTTGATATGCCTCGTGGAGGTGCGATTGTGGGGGATCAACCGTTCTCCTTGTTTTTGGTTAAGAGACTTGTGTTGTACTCGGTGACCCTCCAGTCTTTTGCTCATTTTTGTAGACATTGATTGCCATTTAAAGTCACTATCCTAATTAATATCTAGAAACATTATGGATTGCTTTGTCTTAAATATGCGTGCTCTTTTGGGAAAGAAATGAGATTATGCTTCAGTGCTTCATTGTGCATATATATAGAGCACAAAGGGAGAGTGCTTATTTATTGGGTATCTTCAAGGGCTGAGAGAGAGGGACAGTAGCAAGAGATTGGATTTGTGGGTTTGGTAATGGATGTGAGGATTACTCCTAATGTGGTGGAAAGTATATATCCACTTGAGGGAAAGTCGAAGCTAGGTTTGATTGGAGCGCAAAATGATTATGGGGCTCAATGGGTTTGAAAGAGCATTCCTCAACAATGGAGGGATGCTGGTAATTGCTATTAGGGACACCTCGTGGTCTTGCCAATTTAACTTTGAATGGATCCTTAGAAATATTGGGTTGTACTGGGGATTTTATGAGGCCTGAAACCTAAAGAGGAATTGTCCGTCTATGTTGGGTGTTGACTTTAAGGACCTCAGAAATGTCATTGGAGATGGATTCATTTCTTAGTAAAAGATATTTGGGATGGTGGAAGTGAATGATATTCCTTTTATGC
This sequence comes from Amborella trichopoda, assembly GCF_054954075.1. Lineage (NCBI taxonomy): Eukaryota > Viridiplantae > Streptophyta > Magnoliopsida > Amborellales > Amborellaceae > Amborella > Amborella trichopoda. The sequence continues at coordinate 46,601,197 of NC_142337.1, read as the reverse complement.
CTTGGGGTTGGGGGAAGAGTGTGGGTGGACGTGGTGGCTTTATGGCGATCATAGCAAATTTATAGATTTAACAGTTAGTTGAGAAGTGTATAAATTAGAGTTACTTGACTTCGTACATGTGTTATTTGACGCGCATGTCTACTGCAGTTTCACCTCTTTATGTCTAATGAGCTGGCCGGTAGTCAAGCTAACTTTGGTGTCATTTGATTTTTTTGAGGTAGGGGAGTGGGGCTGTTTTGGAGATGCAACCCTGGTCATGGTTCCCTAATATTTTCTGGGATATTATTGTTAGGTGAAAAGGATCAGTATTTTGTTTGTCTTTATATGTATATGTGCTATGAAATGCCTATTGTGGCACATTCCATTTTAGAAATTGTGTTACTGTTGTTCACCCAGGCCAATGGTGGCATTGACTGCTGTTTTCTTTTTCTTCTGAAGGTTTTGTATGAAGATCCGGTGACAACATTGGATACTGAAGCATAAACTTTAACAACTGCATCTAGGAAACTTCTTAAGTATGGGTCACTTATAATTGCCATACGATGTACTGCTGCAAGGTACTCTGTTCATTTTCTTGATAACAACTTATTTCTACTTTCCTTGGTTGCTGTTTTTCTTTTCAATACATTTTGTATTCTTTAGCGTTTTCTAGATCATTAATTCATTATTAAAGACCTGTAATATACAACTCAATTAACTGTCCATGTAATCTAGGAGGCAGGCTTTCAATTTTAAGTCTGATCGTATTGGAATAGTCATTGTGTTCTTGTACTGGTTTATTTGCATCAGGGAATTTGTAATTTGTTTACTATGGATTCATGTCTCTCTACCTCTTCTCATACTTGTATGCCAGGTTCAAAATATCCTGACACTGATTGCTGGCCTTGTTTGATGCCTTTTTTCTGTGGATGTCAGAGTCATTGTACCAAACTACCCTTGATAACAAGTATATGCACTGAAATGTACCTTACCCGACTGTCACATACGTAGAAAAAGTAAATAGACCTCTCGATAATCTCTTTGAAATAGCTTTTTGGCTTGCTGAATTGTGCCACTCTAGAATGTTGTTTATATTAGAAACTATGAAATTGGAAATACGCTATTTATGGTATTACTTTTGTCATGCCTTGGTCCAGATTACCTGAGGTCATTCGAGGAAACTTGCCTGGCATCCACTACATCCGCGATGTTGCTGATGTTGATATGCTGATTTCTTCATTAGTATGTGTTGCTAATCCTGATACAAAGAATGTTCCTTTATGTTTCAGTTATTGAGCATCTATTGACAACTCACTAGCATTTCAAGGCAGATGGACTTTATTGATATGAAGTTATGAACTGCTCTTTGGTCAGCTGGATGTTACAGAAGTTAGGACACTGAATGATAAACTTACCAAATGGTATAATTCTTCAGAAAAAGAAGAAGAAGAAGAGAACTTACCAAATGGAATAAATACTAAATTCTATGGCTTTGTTCCTCTTGTACTCATAGTAGTTGCTTGTATTCTTTTACTCTTTGGTAAGTTCTACTTATTAAAGAAAATTCATTTTTATTTTCTGAGAGTGAGATGCACTACTCAATGCCATTTCTTTCTTCAGCCTGAACTTTTTTGTCTTAATAATGCTTGTTTTTTAGGAGAAACTCAACATCATCCCTCCTCATGCTTTTCTACTCTCAATGTGGAAGAGAGCAGAGACGGGAATGTTCAATTAATATAACCCGTATCAGTTTTGCAAAGTATTGGAGTCTGGCATCAAGAGTTCCACGTTGAAGATCCATCTTTTGGGGGGAAGCCCACCAAAAGAATTGAACTTGAAGTAGTATTGCAATGTCAAATCCTTAATCAATCAAGTCCAAATCCAAATCTTCTCTACATTAAGGAGATTGGTCCATTTGTTAAGCAACTTATGCAGAGTCACGATGTAGCACGTTCACTAGTCCAACAATATGACCTATAGTTGTTCTTAATAATGACCATACCTTTTTCTTTTTTTTTGTCCTTTTTTTTTTTTTTTTTGTGATCTGGGTGTAGGGTTTCTGTTTTGTATTTCTTTTTTTCATATGGGTTGGAGTTCCTTGTTTGATAGGTCAAATCTTGACCATTAACATGGTCTCCTTAATCTTTTTCAATAACGTTTTTTTTGTTTTAAAGGTCCAGATTTAACTTGATAATGTTGTTAGTTGAGGAGGATCATATGTTCTAAGATCAATTTTCCATAAATTCTCGACTGGTCTTTATTACAAAAAAAATCAGGGCAGATTGAACAAAAACTCACTTTCAAAGTGCAAAATTGAGGTATTGAGAGCTTTGATGAAAATTTAGAACTTTTTTTAGTGGCGGCTTTGTTTGAAAATATAGCTTGGTATAACCATCACTATAAACACTGTTCTTGAGCTGGAAGCCTTCACATTCACTAAGCTGCAATGTAATGCACAAAAATAGTAGAAGAAAATTAAGAAAAAAATGGGCTAAGCTACTGGTGTACAAGGATATACCTCAATGATGGCCTCAATGGTGGTATACACACATGTCAATATGTGTTTCGGCTTGTAGCTAAATCCTGCTCTGGCTCGGTGCTACAGTTTCTGATATGTCATTTATTTTATTCTGGCATGTGTAAGTTGTATTTTCATCTAGTTAATTTTTTTAAGTTACGGTTATACTGGAATTTCTATATGTCATCCGTGAAATCTTGATATAGAATCTTAGTAATTTTTTTATTGAAAAGGGTGGTTTTCTCAGTTAATTTCCATGCAATATGTTATTCTTCATTGTTACATGTGATTGATGTCTATTGTAGAAGAAAGCTAAAAAGGTAATTGTTATTGGTGGTGGATATATTGGTATGGAAGTTGCTGCAGCAACTGTTGGTTGGAATCTGGATACAACGGTATGTTTAAAGTTATATTTATTTAACATACTGTAATTCTCTGGCAGTGATGATTTGGCAATTATTATTCTACAATTTCTTTCAATAATTACAAGTGGTTTTGTAGATAATGATTCCTTAGAAACATAGTAGATGATGATTTCTTAGAAACATAGTACATTTATATATTTAACTGTTAAATCTGTCTACTTGGCTTCAGCTGGAGCAATTGTGTGTTTGTTACGAAGTTTAGGGGTGGGTTATGTAATTCAGAGTGATGGACACAATTTCCTCCATTAAACATATTGACCTTTTAAAGGGTTTGGCTGTTCCTCCTTGAAAGTAATTGTTGCAATACTAGTCTGTAAGGATTCACCTCAAAAGCTTGCTAGACTAGACCATAAGAGAAATGTTTGTTGTCACCAATTCACCAATTCTTTCTTGGTTGCTATTGGTGCTTCTTCATTGTGATGAATCCTTCCAATGGAACTTGGTTTTTCAAATTGGATTGATCTGGTAAAGATTTTCAGGCTTGTTCTTGCTTGACCATTGCACCCAGGAACTTGTCAATTATAACTTTTAACAATATCATTAGAGCTGGGATTGGGCCAGGGACTTGAATGGTTAGGATGCTAACAATTGCAGCACTACATCTTGAGTTTGAATCTCTCCGCTAACCTACCAAGAAAAGCAGTATTGTACTGACTATATCTGGTGTCACATTATCAATATGTCATTTGTCTCTATTGCTTTCTTTTTGTAGGATGCGACGAAGGATCTCAATACCAACTTTGCCATCCTGAACTTTCTTTTAATCCCAAATCCGCTTCACTAGAACTTGAGATTTCCAAAAGAAAGGGGCAATATCCTTCTTAGATTGGACATGTTATTTTTTTTCAATGGATTCCAAACTCTCATTTTGCTATCTCCAATTGCCACAATATCAAAATTTGATGCACCTGATCATGATGCCTACCTAGCCATGGGGCTTCAGCCTTTCTCAGATTCTTTCCCTTTTCACTTTCCATAACCTCAAGTCTCAACTACAGCACCTGCAGCAGTTGGGAACTTGTCCATTGAGTCCCATCGTGCATAGGATTTTTGTTTAATCCTTGCAGTCTTCCCGTTTACATTCCCTTCCTAAATTACTGTTTTTAATCCCCCGTGGAGGAAAATTATTGCACTAAGTGGTAAATGTTTATAATCCAAGTGCCACTGAAGTAGTTGTCCAAGTCTCTATATCTGATTGTATCCTTATGAACGAGCGACTGTTAGGCATGATGAATTTTGTTTCCTAGTTATCACGTATAGGGATGATTTTCTCTGGTTTAAGTGGCAGAAAGCAGGAATTTTGGACCAGGCCCGGGGGGGGGGCGCAAACTTTCCAGATCTGCAATTACAAAGAAGCCATCCCATTGCCAAGACTGATAATTTAAAAGCATTGGTGAAAAAATTATTGTCACGTTAATGCTTTCATGTCTTCCTCGGAAATAGTTGCTGCATAGGAATATGAACTTTTTAATGATCTATCTCAGGGTTATAAGCTATAGCTGTATGGAAGACTAAATCAAGTCATTGTCTACTGTGGATGAAACAACCATCGTATCCCTCTCTATCCCAATAGAACCTCCTCGGAAATTTATTCTAAAGTGTTGTCTCAGTTATGAACAGATGGCGAGTTGTTATCTAAGGGCTTTTAGAAGCCCTAACGTCCATCCAAAAAGCAATGGTTAAATGCCATTTGGTGAGGGAAACACAAGTTTTCCATTGCTATTTAATCTTGATAGATGTAAAACACTAAATATTTCTGTTTGAAGGCACGATGTGGTTCTTTGTGTTATTGAGCACTAACTGTCTGTAAAAACTCTATGCCTAGTGTTCTGGGTTTCGGTGTTGAGATTTGCCACCCTACTCAAAAGAACAGTAATATCAAATCATTTATTACTTATCCTTGAGAAAGAGGTACGTCTAAAGTATATTTTTTTTCTTTTCACCTTTCTTCTCTGTTTTATCTGAATTTAATGTGCATCTTCTATCGAGCCCGTGCGTCTTCTATCGAGCCCATTTCAGTTGTGTTTGTTCATAAATTTTCAGCATGTGGCTAGATCTTCTAAATTGGGGAGCTTCTCTCATTGGTCAGCAAGTAATTCCAAGTTACTTCTTGAAGTTTGTCATTCTTCATGGAGTTATCATATATTCCTGAATTTGACACTTCATAGATATTCTCCCATGGTGTCAGTTGCTGTGAAGGGTTCACTCGGTCTACCATTTTGGAGGATTACGTGTTAGTAAATCTGCTCTTGTTTCCATTTCTTTCATATTTTTGGAAGAAAGTCTACTAGTTCATTTAGTGGTTACATGATCCAGTCTTCCGCATCATCTATTTCATTAGTTAATTCCAATTCTGATGGCTCTTGGAAGGGCTTAAGTTGTAGATGATTATTTCTAGTTGCTCTAGGTGAGGCTTGTTTTGGAAAATGTCTTAGTGATTCCTGTGAGATTTCTTGATTCATACCTGTAGTTAAATGGGGACTTTTAAATCGCGATGATTTGTTGTTGTAACTTATTATGTTCTGAATAGGTCATATTTCCAGAGGATCACTTGATGCCAAGATTGTTTACAGCTTCCCTAGATAGGAGATATGAAGACCTCTATCAAGAGAATGTGTGAAATTTTTGAAAGTAAAATTTATGTTGCATGTTATGCTATATGCAATATTCGTATCTTTAATGGGCCCTTGTCCATCTACTTGAAAATAATATGCAATATCCATGTCTTTAACAATTCTTTATACTCTTTTTGATAATGAGAATTTTACAACACTTTTTTTATACTTCATTTTCTTGATTAGGGTATGATGGTTGACAAATTGGAAGTTGGTAGTGATGGACGAGTTGCTGCTGTGAGGTTAAAGAACGAATCTCTTGTGGAAGCAGACACGGTAATTGCATTATTTACCCCATTCATTCAAACCACTATAGGATAGGAATTATTGAAGGATAGATGAAGTGACGAACTTAAATATGCATTCTGTTGAAAAAAAAAAACTTTTATTTGCATTGTTGTGGCAATCCTATTGTTTGGTTAAAAAGAAAATTGCATTGAAGAAATAAAATGCAACATTATCAAATCGATATTATTAATTGGGCTCACCCCATGTATTAATACTACGCATGTTATCCAGTTGGATGTTCTAGGAAATATCTTGCTATACACAAGGTTTGTGAACAAGGAGGAAACAAGAGACATGAAATCCTGCATCTGAAGAACCATATGGAAGAAGCTCTTCTGAATCCTTGTGATAACATTAATGTTCGTCTCGTTCAATAATAGGGTGTCATAGCCTCATCTTGAAAATAGTCTGTTCCACTCTGAGACATGCTTGATTTTGGGAGGGTAGGCCAAATAGCAACATCGAAAAGGTCTGACAACATTCCATAGCATTCTCCATGTGATGTGCATTTCACATTGCTGTCAGAGTTGGTGCCAACCCCTTTGGAGTTCCATGAACTATGAGTGCATTGCCCTTAACATTTGCTATCCTCAAACTTTCCTTTTCGATAATTATTCCTTTTGAACTTTTGGCAGAACAAAAAGAACCCATGTTAATTGCTAGTTCATATTTATTAAACATATTGATTTACTTTGATAAGTAATGAAAGTTTTTGAGGTTTGTACTCTATTTCCCTAACTTTGAAGAGTGCATTATTATCTTTGGAGAGTTGATTACTTTATTAGATATGGAAGTAATTTTCCAATTATTGATATTGTTTCTTATCCATTTCAAAACCATTTCTTAAAACATTGAGAATGTGGAACATGAGATGAGCTACTCTGTTCAATTCAAATGTAGGCTATTGTAGGGATTGGAGCAAAGCCGGCTATTGGTCCTTTTGAAATATTAGGATTGAAAAATTTCGTTGGTGGTATTCAGGTTAGTTACCAGAATAACTGTAACTATACCTTTCTCAATTTTCATGTGGATTGAAACTTTTATTTGCTTTGGTTAGTTCATAGATGATTTGCATTCTAATGTTGTAGAGATAGGTCAAACCTTATGTAATTATATTGAATATGAATAGATGTATGCGTGACTTTTTTGTAGTGATTGACACATGATTCAAACCTATGGAAAAATAATTCTCATGATTTCCTTGATAATTAAAGAATATCTTTTCCTATGTTGTATGCCCCGATTTTCTTATTATTTGAAGAGTTCTCATTTCAGTTCTTAAGTGCGCCTAGATTTTCAGCACCAATAAATAACTGAACTACGTAACTAATTTATTATTTATCTTCCATAAAACTTGCACTTCATTTTCTCATAAATTCAATTGACAGCATATATTCATTTACATGTTTTGTTTCTTTTTTATGTATCTATATCCAGCCTAGATGTGCCTCTATTTTATTCGGTAATCAAAGGGGCTGGACAAGTATGTATTTTTGAGGCTGCTCTAATTGACCTGCCATAAGTCAGACTGACTAATTTATCTCCTTTGCCATCGCTAGTAAAATTTCTTACAAACAACAAAATGCCTTTACTTGTTTGTCAGAGGTAGGGGAAAATGGGTAATTAAGCTAACATTTACCATTGCTCTCTTTATTTTATTGTTGGGCTTAATCAAGAATTAAGCTGATGCCTTCATTGACTTTAAATGGTGTGATTGATGGTTTTGTGATTCATAGTGCTGCAAGTTTTCTCTACATATGGTTGTAGTAACTAGTACATCTTTCCCCTATGATAATCTATTTCTCCCCCATTTAGATTTTTATTTTCTTTACATAACTCGTTTAAAGGTACATGATTGCTTTCTTTTCAACACTCATTTCTGCTGAACAACTTAGGAAATGTTTTTCAGGTAGATAGTCAATTCAGAACTAGCATTCCTGGTATTTTTTCTATTGGGGATGTAGCAGGATTTCCTTTGAAGGTATATCTTATCAACTTCAAAACTGCCTTATCTTTTTGTCATAGAACCAAGGATATGCAGATTCACTAGTTTGACATTTTGCAGATATATGACCAAATGGTACGTGTGGAGCATGTAGATCATGCTCGGAAGTCTGCTCAACATTGTGTTAAAGCACTATTGAGCATACACACTCAGCCGTAAGACTAACATTCTATCCCTGATTAGAATCCACGGGACATTATGCCATGCACGACCTATACATGTTACATAGTAAATAACCCGACCATCCATCATCCGTTTTCAACAACAGATGGTGGAGGTTATCTGTACCGATGTGAATATCTGTAACCAGTAATTTCGTTTAATCTCCACCGTCTTTTGTTGAGACCAGATCATAGATATCACAGCTGTAAACCAAATGCACTGTCCGTTATGGTAACTTCCCTCTTATTTATTTGTATCCAAACTGTGCTTTATACCTGTTTCAAGAAGATAACTTCTTACAATTTTGGCCCTCTCGTGAAAACCATATATGAGTACCTACCATACTTCTAGTCTAGGGTATTTGAGTATGAAGGTAGCTCAAGAAAAGTTTGGTGGCAGTTCTTTGGAGATAATGGTGATTCCTAGTAACTTAAGCATGCTTATTTTTCCTTTTCCCTTTTCCTTTTTCTCTTTTTATTGAGCGTATTTGTCCCTCCACAGCTCATATCCTGCTTGATCAAGTGTTCTGATGCTGCCTTTTCATTTTCTTATGTAATCAGTTGGAGAGACAATAGAGGTCGGAGGCTTTGATCCTAAGATTGCTACATTCTGGCTTGACTCTGGTGAATGCTTGTGCTAAACATTTTGATGTTAATTTATCTACGTGCATCGAAGGCCTGCTTATATGTTTATAATTATGTTGTACTACAGGAAGATTAAAAGGAGTGTTCCTTGAGTATGGCAGCACTGAGGTATTACTTAGTGTTCATTTTTTCCTAGATTTACTTTAGGAGTCCTTTTTCTCTCAAATTGTTGATCATGTTTGCCTATTACACTTGTATAAAAACAGAAATTGAAGTCAATCATTGTCCAATATGATCCTTCCTTTTTCTCTCAAATTGTTGATCATGTTTGCCTATTACACTTGTATAAAAACAGAAATTGCAGTCAATCAGTTTTCAATATGATCCTTAGATCATATTAATGTGATCAATGTTAGAATTAGAGACACTTGGACATAATTCCTTTTATTAGAATTACGAATTAATCCCGTTGTGCAAAGAACATAGGTACCCATGTACAATAATATGGCAAAATAAACGGCAAACTAATCAACAAACTACAATGACTAAAGTACATGTCAGTTTGTTAGCAAGATAATCATGTCACTGTTCAGTAAGCGCTTTGGTAAATAGGTCAGTAAGTTGATCTTCAGAAGGAGTATCGAGTGAGTGAGAAGGTCATGATTAAATCTTTCTCTAATGGGATGACAATGAACCCAATATACTTGGGTCTGATCATGAAATATAGAATGAGTGAAAATCCTAATCAGACAAAATATTCCCATGGCGCAGGCTATGGAGGAGGGACACCCAAACAAGAAAGTAAGTATATTGATCTAGAGAATTTCATCAGAGGCAAAAGTCATATCACATTACTAAGCTTCAACCATTGCTTTGAAACCACATCTTGTTTCTGGAACGGTCGAGAAACAAGTGAATTATCGGGAGTAAGTACAATTCCTTGTTGTAAATCCACAATTGTTTGGACAGCCAGCCCAGTCTGAGTCAGAAAATGCAACAAGCTGAAGATAAGATGATGCTGAAAAAAAGAGATCACGGTTAGCTGTGGTTTGGATAATTCCGTACGATGTAATAAATCACCATATGAATTGCGAGGAGCCTAAACAAACTGGCTAACAAAATAAAATGCATAACTGATATATTGCTTACTTGTGCCTAGTAAGAATGATCCTCAAGCAGATCCAGTAATTTTTAAAACAAGAAAATATAATGAAAGTCCAATGTCTTTCACTTGAAACTGCTGCTATAAAGCATGTTTTATATAAGAAAATTGTAACTATACTATAACCAGTAAGAACAACTTAATCGACATAGACAAGCAACATGTTGCCTTCGAGCATGAGTAACACACAGTGTTTCAAAAAGCGCTAGGCGGCACCTAGGCAGTCCAGGGGGTTCAGGCCGCCCAGCGCCTAGGCGGGTGCCCAGAACCTGGGCGGCCAAATAAAAAAATATTTATTTTTGGGTTGTTTCTCTCTAAAATAGCCTCTAATGGGTTTTAGGTTTCAAATGAACCTAAAACCCACAATTTTACCCCTTCAGTATTAAAAAAATGATCCAAAAATACCTTTAAGGAGTTGCATTTCCACCTTTGGATGTGGTGCAGGCCCTGGCAGCCGCCTAGGCAGGTTCAGGCGGGCGCCCAGGGATATCCGCCTAGGCGGGCGCCCAGGCATTGGGCGGTCTGCTTTTTGAAACAATGTTAACACACTAATAATTTAGGACTTGTGAGACATTGTGTGAATCCCCCTGACTGGAAACTAGTATGAAATAATGGAACCAAGCTTGAGGAGCTTGTTTGAAGCCACAAATGACTCCTTTTAGCCAGCAAACCAAATTAGGGGGGCCATGTATCCTGGATTCCTGGTAGAGGATGCACATAAATTTCTTCTTGAAGAATGGCATTAAATCATTACCCACATCTATTTGATGCAAATTCCAATGTCTCATAGCTGCAACCAATGGTTTAAAAAACGGATCGGTGACCTGGATCGGGCTTCCAAAAAACCGATCCGGATCGGCGAATCGGAGATCCGGGTCGGGAATCAGGTGAATCGGTCAGAATAAAGCTTAAAAAAAATCCGAAAAAATTATTAAAATTCATTATAAATATTGTTTTTTAGGAATTCAATAAAAAGTGAGGGTACTCCATTAAGAATTTTCATGTTTTTGAATGAATATGCGAATATTGATATGTTCTTTCCCTGCATGAACCGCCATTCAGCATTTAATTTACAGTATTTCGTGCTCATCCCTACACTGTTGCTGTTGGGACTCGATATGTGAATAATATGGCTGGGATAGGGTGGCCTCAGAATCATCATCTCTCTCATTTTCTCTTTGAATAATATGGATTAAAAAAAAAAAAAAACAAATTTTCAAAAAAAATCGATCATGGCTTAAAAAAAAAATCACAAATTTTCAAAAAATTCTATCATGGATTACAAAAAAAAATTCGATCATGGATTAAAAAAAAAAAATCACAAATTTTCAAAAAATTCAATCATGGATTACATAAAATTCGATCATGGATTACATAAAATTCGATCATGGATTACATAAAATTCGATCATGGATTACAAAAAAAAACAAACAAAAAAAAACAAAAAATTCAATCGTGGATTACAAAAAAAGAAAAAAACAGTTCGATCATGGATTACAAAAAATTCAATCATGGATTACAAAAAACTCTATCATGGGTTACAAAAAAAGCAAAAAACAAAAAATTCAATCATGGATTACAAAAAAAAAAAACAAACATTTCGATCATGGATTACAAAAAAAAAACAAACATTTCGATCATGTATTACAAAGCATTCGATCATGGATTACAAAAAATTCTATCCTGGGTTACAAAAAAAAAAAAAAAAACAAAAAAATCGATCATGGATTACAAGAAAAGAAAACAAACATTTCGATCATGGATTACAAAAAATTCTATTATGGGTTACAAAAACCAAAAAATTCGATCATGGATTACAAAAAAACAAAAACAATTCGATCATGGATTACAACAAAAAAAAAAAAAAATCCGTACGGACTCGCCGATTCACTGTTCGGACTCGCCGATTCCGTACAGTGAATCGGCGATTCACTGTACAAAATCGTCCGGTTCTCTCTAGAACCGGACGATTTCCGATTTTTTAGGGGATCCGGTCCCCTTTTCACGATTTCCGAGTCGAACCGGGAGAGTCCGGTTCGACTCGGCGTTTTTTAAAACACTGGCTGCAACTAATCAAACAACATGAACTGTTGTAAGTTTGGCGACTGGAGCAGATGTCCAAATCATACTCTAAGGTGTCTCCTTTAGCCACAAGAAGAGGTTTATACCAGTTGCCGATGCTATCATCTGGTAAGGTCTTAACCTTATAAATCCACATTAGTATCAATGAGATTCTTTCTAGGTGGAAGAGGGATTATGTCACAAGTATCACTTTGTTTGAAGCCGGAAGTTCCTCAGCCATAGTATGCATCCAACAGTCATGTTTTACTACATCCTTGTAAATTTATAGGTTTGTAGCAACTGGATGTTATGACAGAGATGTAGACTTAAAACCATAATGAACAGGAGGAATAGAAACTCTGACAGACTTGAGAATAACATTGTTAAAGTAAAAATGGGTACCTGATGTTAATACCCAATAATCTCAACAGAATCAAATGTTGGACAGTGTTACTGGAACCTGCATCACTTGTGATATTCTAATGGACAATTAGAGACTTACTATGTCTAGAACAGATTGTGCGGGATTTTGAGGAAGAACCAGATGCAGAAGGTCTGGAAGACTGAAAATTGAGGTATTAAGTGAATGCCTGAGGTTTGGAACCCTTAAAATTGTTAAGAGTAAAAGACTATTCAAAGAAAGAAACATGCATGGAAACACCTAAATTATCATTTTATCGGTCGTAGCAACGATAACCTTTCTGAGTGGTTTCATATCCTCAAAAACACATTGAAGAGATTGAGCACTGAGCTTTGTCCTTTCAATATTGTTCAATGTGACAAGGCAAACATCCTAAAACATGCAACTTGGAATAGTCTGATTTCTGCACTCACTAGGAGAGACATTACTGAGAACTTTGTAGGAATTCTATTGGTAAGATAAACAACAGTCAAAACAACTTCTACTCACAAACCACCAGGAACATTGGATTGCAGAAGTAATGCACGAGGAATCCCATTTTATTTTGGGGCATGTGGACATGTGCACTGGTGGATGAGACAAGTATTACTGCAAAGAAATCTTGAAACTTCTTAGATAAAGATTCACTCCTAGGGTATCGTTAGAGTCTTAATCTTCTCTTTCAAACTAGGTTTGAATTGTTTTGTTCAAGGTAACAAACTCATCACAGACATAACAAGTTGTTTTTTCAATACCCAATAGTACAAGAGAAATCATCCATAAAAATATCATCATATTTTTTTCTTGAGTCAAGTGTTAATGTATAAAATAACGTTTGGGAACCACTATCGGATAAAACAGAAGCAGCGCTTCACATATCAGAATAAATAAGATCAAAATAATTCTTACTTTTTACTTTCGAGAAACAGGGAATGCAATGCTAACAGTTCAGTCAACTAGCATTTTTCTACAATCTAATTCATTATTGGAATTCTTAGGAAAACTACATGAAGAAGGAATAGATCCCAACTTAAAACAATTCTTGTTTCTGTTAGCACTAAGATGACGTACACACCTATGCCAGAGATGCCAACTGAGGTGGCAGTAATGCAACTGATGAAATGCAACTAGTAGGCTCCAAAAATTAATCTATGTAAATGAGCTGACCTACTTTATGACCTCTCCAAATAACTTCCTTCTTGAGATTTCTTGTATCATGCAAACACAAGCATTGTGATTAGCTAACTGTCAAACATATCGGAAATTCATGGTCACCTCAAAAAGAAGTGAGAAACAAACAATACATTGGACATTTTAAACAGCTGAGTGTTAAGTGAACCTATTCTGCCAACATCAAGTTTAAAACCATTAGTTGTGTAGATGAATTGATTTCCTTTAAAAGGCACTGGAGGGAATACTATGCAAATGTCTATTGGGAGAACTAGAGAACAAAATCCCTAAATTTAGGGTTTCATGTAAATGTCAAATGTACTGACAATTTTATAATCATACTGTTTCAGTGATATCTATGATACTACTGGGGTGATTGCTGTGGTACTACTACAGTTTTGCTAGAATGCTGCTAAGATACAGCTTATCACAAATCTTGGAATTTGAAAGTTTGAATTGTATATAGATCAAGATTTTTCATCCAAACTCGGAGATCGATATCTCACAAAGGATTAACTGTTTTTTGTATGCTAGGTAAGTTTTGCTACAAATTCAAAAAAAGTATGGTATTTGATTCAGGCTTAGCTTTGATACCTCATTAGGGTTTAAGAAGCTTGGACATAACTCTCATTGATTCAAATTAGGATTAATCCCATGTACACAAATGCCAGGGTCTGATCGAGTATACGAAGCACCTGCTTACTATATTATGACAAAAGTACTCTCAAACCAATTAACAAATTACACAAAGTGCAAGACTAATATACATATTAACATTCGCTTGGCTTCAATAGGGCAAGAAATGTAATACAAGTGTTAGAAGTATACTGCTCGTAATGCTCGGTGTTGGAGAGACTATGAGCTCAGTATTAATAAAATAAAATTTCGAGATTGATATAGGTTTTGTAGTTTCCATCTAGTGGGGAATCGATTTATTTTATGAGTTGCACATAACTCTTCTTTCTACAATCTTTTTCCTGTCTTTTATTCTCTAATACCATTTTTTATTTACCAGGAATTTGCTGTCTGTGAAGAAAGAAGAGAGAGAGAAAAAGAACACAGACGTCTGTGAAGAAAGAAGAGAGAGAGAACACAGACGATGGCTTGCTGCTGTCTGTGAAGAAAGATGAGAGAGAGAAAGAACACAGACTGCTGCTTACTGTCTGTGAAGAAAGCAGAGAGAGGAAGAAAGAACACAGATGGGGGCTTACTACCATCTGTGAAGAAAGAAGAGAGAGAGGGAGAAATAACAATGACGGTAGCTTGCTGCCGTCTGTGAAGAAAGAAGAGAGAGAGAGAAAGAACACAGACAGTGGCTTGTTGCCATCTGTGAGAAGAGAGAAGGAAGAAAAGGAAAAGAGAGAAAAGAGAAGAGGGCGCATAGACGGTGGTTTAGCTGCCGTTTGTGAAGAAAGAGAGAAAAAGTAGAGAGAGGGAGAACAGAGAGAATACAGGGACGACAACAAGGCCCGTTAAAAAGGGTAGGCCCATGTCGCTGCCTCTATGGGAGGAGAGAGACAGAGGCCGCAACGAAGCTTATCAAAAAGGGTAGGCCCTCAGCACTGCACCTGTGAAGAGAGAGACCGAGAGAGAAAATAGAAAGAAAGCGAAAGAAGAAGAGAGAGAAAGGAAATAAAAGACAGAAACGAAGGAAGAAGAGAGAGAAAGGAAAGAAGAAGAGAAAGAAGGGAAAGAAGAAGAGAGTGAAAGGAATGGAGAGAGAGAAAGAAAAGAAAGGAAAATAAGAGAGATAAAGGAGAGAAGAGGAAAGAGAAAGGATAGAGAGAAAGAAGAGAATTGGAGAGAGAAAGAAGTAGAGATGAGAGAGAAAGGAGGGAGAAAAGAGAAAGTTATCTTTGAGGCCAAGGGGTACCCGTCCAGATTTTCTCTCTCCTCTCTTTCTCTCTCCAAACCGTGACCCAAGACTCAAGCCAAAAGAGGAATTTTTAATTCATCAAAGAAGGGTCTTTTACATGTAGAGAGTACGTCTTTATATATAAGTGGAGCCCAAACATGGGTGGATGATCAATTTCTAACCTAATTGATGAAAATTAACATTTAATTGATTTAAAGAAATTATAAAATTGGGTACAAAATGACGATTTTGCCCTTGCCCCAGCAATCTGTGAAATTTCAAATCAATCCCCGTTCCTTCGTGCAAACTTTCCATGGTTGATTCGACACCTTTCCGATTACCATCCGGCCAAAATAATACTGTATTCTTGATGAGCTCGAGAAAATGATCTTTTGGGTATCCATTTCGAGCCATGGATCAAAGTTTTGGACCACGATCATGACGCAGCAAAAACATGAGAAAACATGCAAACTTAGATTTAAGTTTCAACTCGTTTCTCAATGTTTTTTGTTGATTTCTTTGTTGTAGCGTGATGAGCAAGTTTCCACGATTATTCTGCAAAACGAACGGCTCGATTTGGTGCCCGGATGACCGTTTTTCAAATTGAAAAACTTTAGTCGGAATCAAGATTCTGGTGGTTGAATTTTGCCACTGTTCATCACTGATTTCTGAGGAATCCAACCGTCCATCACATGTTAGGTTCGACCTGGAGGAAGCTCTTGACCTCGTGGTCGTAACGGGCCTAATTTTGTGACCTCGTGGTCCATGAAGTTGGCGTTTGATTGAGGAGACATGCTGCTGGAAATTTCTTGCTACTTTTGGAATTTTCCAATGAATTTCTCTCTTTGATTTCTCTTGGCTCGGGCCATGTCATCGCGCGTGCCACATATCAAATCGATCGGGTCAATGAGACGAACATGCTCCCAAAATTTGGGCACGATCTGACCCGAGATGAGGAGGATACATCTATGGGAAGTTTGCCTCAGAAATTGTGAAGCACAGTTTCCATTAGTGAAAACTGGTTCGCCGAGACGCACCATAATAGTGTACCTATTTTAGGTAAGTTGGTCATAACTTGCTCCAAAAGTGTCCAAATACGTCGAAAATTAGTACTCAGGGGTTTTCAAACATTTTGAATCCAATGGCAATGGTCTGGAGACCATTTGACGCTCCGATATTGGTGTTATAGTTCAAGGTCTATTTTTAACGTGATAGAGGTAGAATTTCTCAAAACTGTTTTGTCATCTGCACTGCCTTGAACTCATCGGATTGCGACGAAACTTGGCAGGTGTTCGTAGGAGACCCTTAGCTGTATTCTTGCATGTTTCTTGGCCTTTCCTTGGTTTTTGAAAATTTCACTTCCAGATCAGGACTTATTGTCCTACAGCTTTCGTAGTCCACAGGTATTTTGGTACCTGCGGTCCTAAGTCACGAATTGCTCTCTTTTTTTGCACTGGGGATACAATTTATGGAAAATGACCTCAGACAAACATATCTTCTAAGGTCTGAATGGTTCTCTCGGATTGTCCATCAGTCTAGGGGTGAAAGGCAGTGCTAAAAGTAAGTCTCGTCCCCAAGTCTGACTGCAGACTAGCCCAAAATCTAGAGGTGAATCTAGTGTCCTAGTTGGACACGATACTGACTGGTATTCCGTGCAACCTAACTATCTCCTTGATGTATAATTGGGTCAGTTTAGCCAAGGTATAGGTCGTGCAGATCGGTAAAAAATGAGCAGCCTTGGTCAGTCGGTCCACAACGACCCAAATACTATCATGCTTAGAATTTATCCTTGGCAAACCAGAGAAAAAGTCCATAGCAACATGCTCCCATTTCCATTCTGGCACAGACAAGGGCTACAACAATTCGGCTTCTGATGCTCAACTTTCACTTGCTAGCATGTCAGACACTTAGAAACAAACAATGCTACTTCCTTTTTAATGTCATTCCGCCAGAAAGTCTTTTTCAGGTCTTGATACATTTTAGTACTCTTGGGGTGTCTAACATAACAGGAGCAGTGAGCTTCTTCTAAAATAGCTCTCTTCACACTCTCATCATCCGGAACACTGACCCGATCCCTGAATCTTAATAAGTCATCACCACTTACAGAGAAATCGTCTTTCCTTCCTGGTTTTATTTCTTCCAGAATTTTCATGAGCTGGGGATCCTTCTTTTGTGCCATTTGGATCTATTGAAAGAGCTAGGGCTCCACCCTTATGCAAGCAGCCATACTTACCCCATCACCTAGGGACAAAGCTGAGTGCCATTCCACGACATCTTCTAACAATCTCATCTCTCAAACTATTAGATGTGCCACTGATACCACATGCTTCCTGTTCAGAGAATCTGCGACCACATTAGCCTTGCCTGGGTGGTAATTGATGGTACAATCATAATCATTCAATAGATCAATCTATTTCCTTTGCCTCATGTTCAACTCCTTTTAAGAAAACAGGTACTTGAGGCTCTTATGGTCTGTAAATACCTTAAACTGGGCCCCATAGAGGTAGTGTCTTCAGATTTTCAAGGTGAATATCACTGTTGCAAGTTCCAAGTCATGAGTTGGGTAATTTTGTTCATACGACTTTAGCTATCTGGAGGCATAATCAATGACCTTCCCTCGCTGCATAAGGCACAACCAAGCCCTTTATGAGAGGCATTGGTGTAAACCACGAAGTCCTCATTTCCTTCGGGTAAGGCCAATATCGGGGCCGTAGTCAGTCTCTTCTTTAGTTCTTGAAAACTTTTCTCACAATCATTTGACCACACAAATTTTACTTCCTTTTGGGTCAGACGAGTTAGGGGAAGTATTATTTTTGAAAATCCTTCTACAAAGCGTCTATAGTAAGCCGTTAATCTTAGAAAACTGTAGACTTTTGTCACGCTTGTCGGTCTTTCCCACTTAAGTACGGCTTCAATCTTACAAGGGTCAACTACGACCTCGTACAACGTGCCCAAGGAAAGCCACGCTAGGTAGCCAAAACTCACTCTTGCTTAACTTAGCATGCAACTTTTCTGACTTCAGAGTCTGGAGGACCATTCTTATATGCTGCTCATGCTCTTCTAAGTTCTTCAAATACACAAAAATATCATCTATAAAGACCACAACAAAAGTATCCAGAAAGGGTCCGAAAATTCTATTCATCAGGTCTATCAAAACAGTTGGGGCATTGATTAACCCAAACGGCATTACCAAAAACTCATAGTGGCCATATCAAGTTTTGAGTGCAGTCTTGGGAACATCTCCCACCTTGACTCATAGATGGTGATAACTCGACCGAAGATCAATCTTAGGGAATACTTAGGCCCCTTGAAGCAAGTCAAAGAGGTCGTCAATCCTAGACAGGGGGTATTTGTTCTTTACTGTGACCTGATTCAAATGCTTACAGTCTATACAAAGTCTCATGGACCCGTCTTTCTTCTTCACAAACAGAACAGGTGCACCCGAGGATGATACACTGGGTTGGATAAACCCCTTCTCCAACAACTCTTGCAATTGCTCTTTCAATTCTGCTGGGCCATCCTATAAGGGGCTTTGGAGATGGGAGCTGTACTAGGGACCACATCTATCTCAAACTTTATGTCCCTGACTAAAGGCAAAGTGGTCAACTCCTCAAGAAAAACGTTTGGGTATTCTCTTAGCACTGGTATCTCTTATAACTTGGACTGGATGTCCCAATTCTCTACCACATAGGCTAAGTACCCAATATATCTCTTAGTCAAAAGATAGGAAGCCCGAAGGGTAGAGATAAGGTGTAGAGGGGGAGCATCTTTATTACTAACAAAGTGTAACTCAAGCTGGTTTGGGCGTCTAAAGGTCACTGTTTTATCATAACAATTAACTGTAGCATGATGTGTGGACAACTAGTCCATGCTCAAGGTAACATCAAGATCCTGAATATTCAAAAGTATCGAGTCTATAGGCAGGACACACCCTTTAAGCAAAACCCCACATTGTTTATATACCATATCAGATTCTATAGAATCCCCCATAAGTCTGCATATTACTAATGTCCAGTCAAGAAGTGAAGGTCTAACATTTATGTGGCATACAAAGTGAGGTGCAATAAAAGAATGAGAAGATCCAGGGTCAATCAAGAGTATAGCTTCCATACCATAAACAGAGATTGTATCTTGAATTACAGAGGTATACGCCTTGGCTTCCTTCTTCGTGAGCACAAAGACCCGACTTTGAGTCCTTGGTCGATTCTCTAGCCCGTTTACTGAGTAGTCCTTGATTAGGTGGTTAGGCTTGCCACATTGAAAATATGATCCCGCCTTCTTATAGCATTCGGCGGCAGAGTGGTTACTCAACCCATAGTATGAGTAGGCTTGTTGCCGGTTATCCCTTACATTGCTCGAGAAGGTCTTCTGGATTTTAGTATTGCTGTGATTGTTCCTTCCCCTAAAATGTTTCCTAGGAGGTGGTCGAATCTTCCTCCCAAAGTTCCCAGACAGTAATGTGCCCCACTCTCCCTTCTTTCCTTAACCGGAATTCCTCACAATCCATCTCGATCTTCATAGCGAGGTCCACTAATGTGGAGTAGGTCTTTAGGTTGGCTGATAATACCCTCCCTCTTATATTTGGGTTGAGGCCCCTCTCTAATTTGCTTGCCTTAAGTGCCTCTGTATTGATGATATGTGGCGTGTAATGGGAAAGCTGCAAATTTTGCTGCATACTATTCCACGGATAGTTTCCCTTCTTTTCTCTCTCGGACTGAATCAGGGAAATATTTCTCATTAAAATCCTTTAGAAAGTTTTCCCAAGTCGCCATGGTCCTTGACTCCTCCCAAGATTGCTTCACTGAACCTCACCAGTGCTCAGCATCCCCTTCCAACATGAAAGTCCTCAGTCTAACCTTTTGCTCATCGGACAATGCAATACATCAAATATCTTCTCCACTTGTCTCCTTCATCGCTCAACTTTTTCGATTCCCTCATGCCCCAAGAATGCTGGAGGTGCTAGCCTCCTGAATCTCTCAATATATGATTGGTTTGGGGTAGCGGTAGCCGTTGCCGACATATAATCCTTCATCATCTGAGTCATGGCCCCTAATGTCTTGAAGAATTCTTCGAAGGCCTATGTGTTCTCATTACTATAACTTGCATTGTTAGCACGAGTCCTCGTCATTTGACCTAAAATAAAAACACCCAGTTACTAGCCTATCCAAAAACCATTCTACGACACTTCTTAGACTCTTTAGGCTAAGCATCCTATCATGGCTGCTCTGATATTATAAATTGTCATAGGCCCGCCCCCTGCCTCCATACCGTACCTGCCAGAGGGCAACAGGGTGTGGGACTGTGACCAGAGGTAGCGAATGCCACTCAGGTGGGAGTGTGCTCAATGCTTTTTTTTTAAAAAAACATAATCAAAGCAAACCACGAAAGAAAGCAAAAACTCACACAAGGGTACAAGGAACTGGCCAAAATAAATCCAATTATATACAGGCTCCAAAATTTCATTACAATCATGTCCATGGCACTACGGCCCAACAACAAAATACAAGACTTCAAAAAGAACAACTACATGCCCATTGCCATATAACACCTATAATCAAGATCAGGCTTTTCTCGTTGAGCTCGGGTCTTCAACCTCCTACCACGAGTACCCAGCCGCCTGCTCTTAAAAATGGCAAGCTATCACTCGACATAGAGAAAGTCAAAGGAATAAGCTATAAAGTCTAGTAAGCAGATCAATCATCATGTATTCCTACATATACAATGTCATTCATAAACATTCCTCAAGATTCATGCAGGAGTCATAACATGGAGTCGTGTATCACAATTCTTTTGCAATGATGGAATAAGTTTAAATCAGATATTAGAACATCATAAATCACAATGAGCTAACAATTTACCACACCTCTCCATCAAAGTGATAGATTAGTAATTCAGGCATAATGCATAGTGTATACAGGTAATCTTATAGTAGCCTACTCTCGAAGTAGAAGTTCCATCTATCAGGGCAAGCCAATTCTGTTACTTGGGACTTCTACCCTGACTCAAGATGGAAGACAATGACAAGTGAGTGACCCACTTTGTAACGCCTTAACATGCACACACACAGTCCCCAACGCGCTTTGGGGCTTTTGATAGGCTGTGGCCTTGCAAGATACAACTCTCTCCATATGCCATTCCGACGAGTGAGCGTTACACTACCAATTGGTAACCCAATACGTAGTGCCCATATAGATCTGGGAGAAACGAACCTCCCAACACTTTCACAGTCACATCCCAACTCCCTTCCTATCATCGGGAGTCGGGGAAGGATTTTAGTTGCCGGCATAACTTTCTTATTGTATCACAACGGATTACACTACCAATGAATGAACCGTTGTGCAGTACCTTATACAGTAGTCTCAGTATGTTATATCGCACTACCAAATGGTGCCCCATTGCATAGTATTTTCATATCACAGTCTTATCATATTAGATCCACCACCAATGGATATCCCATTGCGTAGTGTTTCATATCTCAGTCTTATCATATCAGATTCAGCATCAATGGATGTTCCATTGCGTAGTGTTTCATATCACAATCTTATCTTATCAGATCCACTATTAATGGATGTCCCATTGCATAGTGTTTCATATCACAGTCTTATCATAGGCATGTCTTATTACAATCATGCACATGCATATCTCATAAGCATTCAATCATGCCCAAACATGATCCATCACAATTATACAAGAGTTCATGAGCATTCACTAAAGTATAAGCATGCCCCAAACTATGCATATTCAATAATTCATAATAGAATAGAGTTTTCAATATGATAACCTCTTAGAAAACTTGGCCTAACTTCAATCCATAAAGAGTTTTGTCATGGTCTCAAAACATATTTGAAAATAGATTCATCCACCTTTTATTTAGAAGTGGTTTAGCCTTAATTACAGAAATATTAATTAGTGGATATTCTCCCATAAAATATATAACAATTTTGGAATTTCACTGTAATTCACAACAGTGACATAGTCATACAAACAAGGGGCATAATTTTCAAACCATCAAGAATTTCAACATAGTTCAAAAACCAAATTTGAAGTAGACACACCCATAGTCTATTTAAAATTGTTTTGAAATCATTTGGACACTGTTTGGTCAGTGAACCGTTCAATACATGCCATGCAAAGTTCTGGAAATTCACTCCAACTCGTAACAGTGATAGAGTCATATAAACAAGGGCATAATTATCAAACCATCAAGAATTTCAACATGGTTCCAAAACCAAATTTGAAATAGACACACTCATCTTCCATTTAAAAGTAGTTTGAAATCATGTGGACATTGTTTGGTCAATGAGAAGTTCAGTACAAAACATGCAAAATTCTGAAAATTCATTGCAGCTCGCAATAGTGACATAGTCATACAAACAGAGAGATAATTCTCAAATCATTAAGAATTTCAACATGGTTCCAAAACCAAATTTGAAGTAGACACACCCATATTCCATTTAAAAGTGGTTTGAAATTATTTGGATATGATTTTGATTAATGAAAAGTTCAACATAAAAACTAACAAAGTTCCTGAAATTTCATTTCCAGGTTTTGGCATACTTCAAGGAAACCAAAATAAGCATTAATAAAAGGCCTTTTTCTTCTTAAAATAGATTCACAATAGTGCCTTTCTACCAATTTTCATAGCCAACAAAAATGATTTTAATGCTCAATTCATCATGCTAATAAGAATCACAGCTCTGGAAACACAAAAATATCTAACATAAATTTCTTAACATGAAACCATATCCTTATTAAAAAATCAAGCTTATAGTCAAAACTATGAAGACATGAATGTTAGATCTACTTACCTGTACCCAAAACACCCCAAATTCCCCACATAGGTCAAGCCTCCAAGCTTTCAAGAGTGGTTTCAAGAGGCTGAAGTTCTGAGTGTTTGAAAAGGGAGGACATGAGTGAGAGAGGGCAGTACTTATAAGCAGAAAGGGGGAGGCTGTAGGCAAGTGACAAGCAAAGGGGCTGCAAGTATCACAAGTGTCATGTATGTGGTGTCCAAGTAGCTGACAAAGGCATACAAGTGGATTACATGTGCCACATGGAATACATTCACAATAGAAACATGCACGGCAGCTAGCCCAAATACTCACGGCGGTGCCTTCTCTTCACACACGACAGTTGATGCTCGATGCTTACACTCACGGCGGCTGCTTCTCTTCACACATGATGGTTGATGCTCGATGCTTACACTCACGACAGATGCTCCTCTTCACACACAACGGTTGATGATTGATGCTTACACTTACGGCGGCTGCTCCCCTTCACACATGATGGTTGATATTCGATGCTTACACTCACGGCAGTTGTCCCTCTTCTTCTGCCTCTCACTGCTGCTCACGGCATCAAGCCTGGAAGATCTGGGCCCTTACAGCCTAGGCACTGGGCGGTCCGCATTTTGAAACACTGTGTCTACTCGCTGGCCAATGCATAAAGCTTTGAATGGTATCCAAATTTAAGTCATTAGAATGAACCATATCAATAAGAAGTAAACTCAAATGGCCCATATATTAGCTAATATGAGTGTAAGCATAACGACTTTAGAAAAGAGTATGTCAACCACCATAATATAGGGACCACATTTTTTTTTCCAGTATTTCATTGCTCCTCAATAAATTATAGTTACCTATAAAGAGGAAAAGCTACAGTTGAACACTTCCAAAAACTTTCGCTTGTGTAAAGAAACCATTTACTGATAGAGACAACCTTAATAGATAAGATGTCCGACTTTCTACGACACACTAAATTATTTGATCAAATTTTTACATTTGAAATTATTTTTGGTATTTCCTACTTGATTCCTTAGAGTGTAAGATAACCCAAGAATAATTAGCTAAAGAATGATGTTTCAATGAAAATGACTATGTAGTGTTAAATTTGTAAAAGATTTACAAGGTATATGGGACATTCCGAAAAGGGAATTGCCAGATTTAATCAACTAAAAAATAAGCTTTCACATGACTCCAAGTGAACAACCAGAGGACAATACATTCGGGGCCAAATTCGCTCGTGTATTCCATATCATAGAAACATAGTTTTTTCATACATTATATACTAGGAACAGACAAATTCTAGAGGTTTAATCATCTGTTACAATTTACATCAGCCTGACTTAAGCTGAATACCCTTGATTCAGGCCTTGAAACTTATACATTCGATTATAAGAAGGACAATATGCAGTAATGAATGAAAATTCCATGGGCATATGGACCCGTATACCTAAACTTAAACACAAGGCTATTGTCGTATGATCTGCTCCTCTTTGACATCTAGGCTTGAAAAATTATAATATCTCTCTCTATATCAAATGTGGCTCAGAAAATAGTCATAGAAGGGACGGGTTTTGTTGATACAATTACTTTCTATCTCTATCTCACATTATCACATTGATTCAATCCTCTCAATCCAAAAGAATCTAACCCCTCTCTTCATCAATGAACGGGGTTTATATAGATTTATCAACTCTTAACCACGAAATCCTCAGTCCTTATCCATCTACTTATTTGCATCCTCAAAATTATGAAGTGATAAGCACGAAAAGTGTGATAATCGCATATCCTTTGATCGTATATCTTCAACTTCTTAATTCAGTATTCAAAGTGATAACTACGGATTTCAAATGCTTGTACAGGTATTTACTGATGATGATCACACATCTCAATGAATGCTCATCCTCAGTTTGAATTTACGGATCCCAGATCTAACAAGAACACCGCGTGACAAAAATAAGGAATTATGTTATCCTTTGTAAGTTGTGCTTCTGCAGCATAGTCTCGACATGTCTTCGTATTTCTTCAATCTCGTTTAGAGGGTAAAATCATTGATCATGAAAATTGGAAGGATGAAAGAATACTCGAAGATGAACACAATGGTCCAAGTTTCACTTTAAATGGATCACATATGAGAGATATCGTGTCTGTTGAATTTAACCTATTTCTATTGGAAATTACGTCAGCATAACCAGTATGATACTAGTAGATTGCGGGTGAAACCGCTTCTTAATGACAAATCCTTTGAATTTGAAATTTAGTGAATTGAAAGATGACTTAAATATGAATATAACAGTCCAAGTCTCACTTAAATAGACCATGGATGAGAGAGATCTCATCCGTCCAAATCAACCTATTTCTGTTGGAAATTATGTCAGCAAGACCGGTAGATTACGGATGAAATCGCTTTCAAATGGAAAATCCTTTGAATATGAAATTGGGAGAGATGATATAGAACTCAAAGATGAACACAATGGTCAGAGTCTCACCTCAAATGGATCTCATATGAGAAATATATGGTCCATCCAAGTCACTGTGTTTCTATTGGAAACTGCATCAGCATAACCAGTGGATTGCGGATACAACCCCTTCCAATGCATATATCAAATGGTGTTGCACCTTTTAAAGTTGATAGATCATCAAATCATGAATCCAATGATTCTGGTCCCATGAGAAAATTCTTTGTTGTCATCTTTGCTGTAACACACAGGAGATAGAGCTTTTAAGGCTCCATCTGCCAAGTGATGTAGATGATGGGTTAAGCCACGTCCGATTGATATGAAACTTCAAGGAGAGGGTTATACTACCTCAAACATGGGTCCCATAGAGTTTCAACTTAATTTCAAAACATGAAGTTTTAGTTTTGTCAATCAAGGCATATTCGAACTGACGGTAGATATGGACATGGGTTAAGCAAGGTCCAAATATTGTCTAAGTTATATCACTCCTAGACTTTAAGGCATATGATGCTTTAACATATATGTCTTTAGCGATTACCTCCATATATCAACATATAGTGAGGTTTCCCTATGCTCTGTTTCTTAAAACCCCATATTTTTAACTGACGGGTTAAAATAGTCATGTCACATCTCACCCAAAACTCTTTCAACATCCAGTGGATAGGCATCTATTTGCTATGGGACATATGAATTCTAGAGTTTTGTCTCAAATAGAAACGTCTTCATGATCTCTTATCATACACCATAAGTTATGATGCACATGCGTAACTAATGATGGATTTAAGAAATATGTACATCAAACCACATCAGATTCCTCCACATATCATATAGATAGGCATATCGGGCCTTAGGAGTATATGTATCATAGAACTTATCTCACAATGAGATGACTTTCATATATTTTATCATCGACCATAAGTTAAACTTGAACATGCTTAACTACGAGCTTTCATATTTGTTATCGGTCCTGAGTCATAACATATAGAGGCTGACTGACGAGTTAGGGTTTTGAAAGCATATTGGGGCTTTCATGTCATGAATCCTAAGCATATCATATCTTCATATCATGGGGCATATTTGAGAAGTATTATCAAGAACCGTGCTCGTATCTTATCAACCGCTTGTGAAGACAGTTATCAAGCGTGCGTTAGAAACTTTGCTTTATATCGGCATCTTCAATCTATCAAGTGTTCATTGGAACACACTTAGTCTCATATGTGCAACATAATGTCTTTTCTCTAGGATTTTGCAAGAAATAGTTAAAGGCTAAATCGTGCAATTGAATTGCTAAGCGACACGAAGCAGAATGGTGGACCACTATTTGTGTAGCTAACCCCAATTAGTTGGAAAAATACTATGACGATGGTGATAATATTTATTTTTGTTCTATCTAAACATTTTCATTCTCTCTTTTATAATGCACAACCAATCAAAGATATGAATGTCTAGTTGACACATATGTTTAACTTTGTGTGAATTATTAAAAACATTTGTCTAGCTCAAGTTTTTGTTCGTGAATAAGTTACATGATTTTGTATTCATGCATAAACGCAGTACCCACAATTGAAAAGAGAGCTCAAACATGTCATGATAATTAGTTTGAAAAGTACATCAAGAGACTTATTTGTTTTTAGTACATAGATATCACAATCACTCTTGTATATCTGATTTTAAATTATTGTCATTGATTAAATTCACAGTTAAAAAAGAAAACAAAAAGAAAATCTTGAACTTCATGACACCTCAAACCATTCAATTTGACATCTACTGACTATGAGTGATTGTGACCTCCTTATAACAATGATAAATGGTCTTATAGTATACAACTCCTACTTTTTATATAAGTAAGGTACACCTCAAAATCCAGTATATAAGAGTGTCATGAAGCTAAAAACCTTCAAATAGATCATCTCAACTTCAAGATGTTTGGATATAAAGAATTGTTTTTTCAAGTTATACAAATAGTACATCTTGTAGCAAGTCATATAGGCCGTCCGTTTCCAAAAGTTTTCAAGTGTTTATATATCTATTCGATATGCACTATTTTTAAAAAATGAAATTTCATAATTTGGGGTAACACATAGGTTTTCAATCCATAGTACGGTTTTCAATATAAAAAATAAACCTTTTGGCAAATACTTGTATAGTATAAGGTGGGCACCTTATGCAGACCTCACCCACAATTACATATCGACCAGCTTCCATTCTTTCTACTAAAAATACTATACTAGTTAGCTTACTCATTCGATCCCACTATATGGTTTTCAACATTCATTTTTATTTAAATTTATTTACGGTCGAAGTCTAGATCGTAAATTTTGAAAATAATTCATCTCTCAGAGTGGACTCACTCTGATGTCCCTATGCACTTGCACCTGCCCTTCATTATTTTTCACTTGGAAACTTCATATTTGGTTGACCATCATTAAGGAAAAAAGAAGAAATGAGAAGATACTATACATACTTAAAATATAAGGTGGTCTATAGGTAAAAGTGGACCATGAATGTTGGGTCTCGATAACTTATTGGCTTGAATGTAATTAAAAAAAATAAGATTGATATGCTCCCTCAGAGAAAATATTGTATACAAGACCATTTACTTTTGGTATAAGGGTGTTATTCATGAGTTTAAAATCAAACAGATTGAAGTGTGTCACAACATCCAACAAACTTTATTTTGAATTTTGTACCCAATCAATAATATATCCCCAACCATCCGATTTCGTATCCAATAGATAATAATGATCGTGGCTTTCTTATCAGAAAAATAAATAGTAATGTGTGTGTGTATATATATATATTTTTTTTATGCAAATAGATCATTTACTTTTAGTACAATATATCACATTCACTTTTATCCATTAGATTTTAAATATGGTGGTTATAAGTGTGTCGTTTACTAGACTAAAGGTTCAAAAAAGAATTCTCAAACTTCACAACACACTCTAAGGGGTGTTTGGATACTTGAAAATATATTGTCGGGGAGATATATTACCAGCGTAACATTACTTGCAAATGGATTGTTATTGTTTGGGTAGTATTAAGATGCAACCTAAAAAATACATTGCTACTGTTTGACTATGTCTAGAAGAAATATAAGAAATGCATTACCAACATTTTACTAGGACTTGCCTATAGACTATCATTTCTTTCTTTGTTGTCACAAAATTCTACTAAAATACTAAATTAAAGTTATCATCACACCATTCCAAAAAGATTTTCTAATAATAACATCATCACCATTCCAAAAAGATTTTCTAATAATAACATGATCACCATTCCAAAAAGATTTTCTAATAATAACACCATTACCATTCCAAAAAGATTTTCTACTAATAATTTGTACCATTTTAAAGTCATCGTGACATCATTTCCTACTTATTTTGCATTCCTTTGGCACTTACATAGAATCAAATGTCTTCTAATATGATTAAACTTTGGTTTCAATATGATAAATCATTGGAATAATATGATTGGAATAACATGATTTTATTGTGATAAGTCTTATTTTTATTTATTTTTTATAAAAGTCTTTCAAATGTCTCACTATATAATTTCAAATAAACAATAAATTTATGATACGAAATTCAAAATCTTTATTATACAAGTTAAAAAATGGGAAGAAGTTTGATTAGTAAACTAGAAGGTTTCGTAATTGCAGTAAAAAATTTTGAGGCATTGGAGGGGACTAAAGATGTATCTTATTTCAATTGAGCTTTTACTAATATCTTACAAGGATTATGTTGTGTAAAATATTTTATTATGATTCTGCTATGTAATTTCTCATCGATTGCAAATAATTATTTGTATTATTTTTGTTTTTATATAAGAGCTGATGGCTTCAGATGAAGGCAACAACCAAATTGAAGATAGAGGGGTGTAGAAATGGATGTGCAAACAAGAGTGTAAAAATGAATGTGGGAATGTGCACAGTATAGGCAAACACTTAGTTTGGAGACGCAGAGGAGAGAGGGAGAGTGGCGGGAGAATGGATGGGCACAAGAGAGAGGGAGAATAGCGGAATAGAGGATTTTGTTTAGGTAAGAGAAACGCGATTATCGCGAATTTCACAGCATTATGTACGTAATAGATTTTACGTATTTTGGAGAAATTTTGTGTAATTTATTTTCATTTTTTTAGTTTTGAAATGTATGTTTGGTAAATTTCATATTTTCTTATAATATATTCCCTATAATAGATTTTCACGTACCGAAACGCCCCCTATATTTCCCTATAATAGATATTTAGGTACCCAAATGGCCCCTAAGCCATCCATTCATACCTAATGGCTACGACAAACTGTGGCTTTTTATAACAATGGTAAATGCTCTTATTAGTATACAATCCTTACCAAATGCAGATAAGTGGATTCAATGGCTTTATGTAAATCTCGAAGTCGCAAATAGATTGCAATTTGTTGGGAAGGGATTACATTTGTAGGCGCAAGATCTCCATGGGTGATTATATTACAGAGTGAGCATGAGTAACAACGGCTATTTGCCATCGATTTTTCCAGCTGTAGTTTGCTTGTTTCCTATTTTTTCTCATGGATCCACTCTCCAAAAAGATATTATTTTGAGAAGTTTACTTGCATGTCCCCTAAATTTCTGTTATTTAATTTGTACATGAAGTTATGTTTTTGTGTTAATATTTTTTTTAGAATTCTTTTAACCAATTGATCCCATACTTTGAACCTCGAAAATTTAGGATCAAACCTTATTAAGTACTTGTTATACAATTAACTCGGGCCTTCAAGGTCTAAATTTATTATTTGAAAGATTTTGAAAATTAAAGCTATAATAAAAGTTCAAATCTTGAAGTTCTAAAGTTTAATTTGCTTCAAAAGTGAGTTTTAAACCTTCACGATCAGAAGTCTGCACTTATTTGATTTCTTTGGAGTCCCGCGATGTGTTTTCAAAATAAATTTAGACCTTGAAGGTTTAAGTTAAGTGTATAAGAGCATTGAATTTTGAACATTGAATGTTGAAGTAAGAGCAATTTGGTCAAGAATTTAAAAAATATGAAAAAATAGATATAAATGTAAAAACATACATTTAGAGAGAACTTTAAATAATCAAACTGAATAGATATGAGCATAAATTTCTTGATTATTTTCACCTATTAACTTAAATTGCTTTCTTTTTTTAAGACCAAAAGGGTGAAGTTTGTATAAGCCACCCTCCTTATAATGTAGAAATAAGGCGGACATCTAAATTTTGTTTAGATATGTAGTTTTGATGTTGAAAATCTTTTGATAACCTGAAAACCAGTGTTTAAAAAAATGCCGAGTCGAACAGGACTCGCCCGGTTCGACTCGGAAATCGCCATGGACGGATCGAATCGGCGAGTCCGTACAGTGAATCGGAGAGTCCGGTAAGGAATTTTTTTTTTTTTTTTTTTTTTTTTTTTTTTTTTTTTTTTTTTTTTTTGTAATCCATGATAGATTTTTTTGTAATACTTGATCGATTTTTTTGTAATCCATGATCGAATTGTTTTTTTTTTTTTGTAATCCATGATCGAATTTTTTATTTTTATTTTTTTTTATAACCCATGATAGAATTTTTTGTAATCCATGATCGAATTTTTTGTAATCCATGATCGAAGTGTTTGTTTTTTTTTCTTGCAATCCATGATCGAATTTTTTGTTTTTTTTGTAACCCATGATAGAATTTTTTGTAATCCATGATCGAATGTTTTGTAATACATGATCGAAATGTTTGTTTTTTTTTTGTAATCCATGATCGAAATGTTCGTTTTTTTTTTTGTAATCCATGATCGAATTTTTTGTTTTTTGCTTTTTTTGTAACCCATGATAGAGTTTTTTGTAATCCATGATTGAATTTTTTGTAATCCATGATCGAATTGTTGTTTTCTTTTTTTGTAATCCACGATTGAATTTTTTGTTTTTTTTTGTAATCCATGATCGAATTTTATGTAATCCATGATCGAATTTTATGTAATCCATGATCGAATTTTTTGTAATCCATGATTGAATTTTTTGAAAATTTGTGATTTTTTTTTTTAATCCATGATCGAATTTTTTTTTGTAATCCATGATAGAATTTTTTGAAAATTTGTGATTTTTTTTTTTTTAATCCATGATCGATTTTTTTGAAAATTTGTTTTTTTTTTTTTTTTTAAATCCATATTAATCAAAGAGAAAATGAGAGAGATGATGATTCTGAGGCCACCCTATCCCAGCCATATTATTCACATATCGAGTCCCAACAGCAACAGTGTAGGGATGAGCACGACAGTGCAGGTGAGCATGAAGGATGGACAATCTTCGAGGATTTTAGATTGGGAACACAACAAAACACTAACACTCAGGGATTTGGGAATAGTCAGACGCCTGCTAATATCGATGATTCGTTTTTAGATCGAATCAATGAATTGTTAAACGAATTCAATCAATGGCACCAGCGTGACCAAGAAGAACAATAACGTCGTCTATCATTTTATTTTTAGATCATATGTTACTAATTTTATGCTTTATTGTAGTCCATGTATGTTGATATACTTATTCCATGATAATTATATGTTCATCCTTTTGTGTGATGTAAATTAAATGCTGAATGGCGGTTCATGCAGGGAAAGAACATATCAATATTCGTATATTCATTCAAAAACATGAAAATTCTTAATGGAGTACCCTCATTTCTTATTGAATTCCTAAAAAACAATATTTATAATGAATTTTAATAATTTTTTCGGATTTTTTTTAAACTTTATTCTGACCGATTCATTCGATTCCCGATCTGGATCGTCGATTCGCCTATCCGGATCGGTTTTTTTGAAAGCCCTATCCGGGTCACCGATCCGTTTTTTAAACCATTGCTGAAAACTATTTTTATCCATAGTTATAAAATTAGAAATTAAAAAATAATAACTAATCAAGCATATCTACTAGCACCTAAAATCTTGAAAATAAATATTTTAAATAATTTATTACAAGATGTACTACTTTTAATACTTGAATTTTGTATTTTTTTTATATATTAAAAGATTATTCGACATCAAATAACATTCTTCCATATAATTGTACCTTATTTCAATATACAAGCTTATAGAAACTGTTTTTTACCGAAAAAAGATATAATCCCGAATTTTTTTTGAACTATTTATCGTCGTTACTCGATAGGATCAGGAGAACGAGGTTTCAGCGGGAAAAACGTGCATTTTACCGCCAAACCCTTTTCCCGTCTAAAAGCTCAAAGCCCCTACTCATCTTTCTCTCTCTCTACTCTGGTTGTCCTGTGATCATCCATGGCTCGCGATTCCACCCCTCCAAGCACCCCCAGTTGGTCTCTCTCCTCACATTTTTTTCATTTTCATCAGTTTCTCCCGTTTTTGTCTTGCTTTTGTTTTCATCTTTTTGTTTTTATTAATTTTGATTTATTTTCTCCATTTTCTGTCATTATGGAGTGAGTTCGGGGTTGTCTTTTTTTTTCTGCTACAGCTTCTCTTTTTTCCCCTGCCATATCTCTTTCCACCCTTCCCATTCCCTTATTTTACTAGGTTTTTTCAGAGGATTTGTTTTTTTTTTTTCCTTAATTTCAACGTATACTACTTTTTTTGCCCTTTTCCCTGTTTATATAGTAGTTGCCTTCATTACTTTCCCCTTATTTATGGCATTGATATGACATTACTCTCCATTTTCACATTACTTTGTGATTTTTCCTTTTTTTTTTTTTTCTTTTCTTTTGGGCATTTGTATGGTTTCATTCTCCATTTTCACCTGTTTTGGTGGGGTTTTTTTCCATTATTTTGTTGGTTTTTTTGGGCAGGTTTTTCATCTCCAACACCATCATCATCAATCCCTTTTCGAACTCCCTCCTTTTCAAGGCTAGGAAGCAACCAAAGGAGACGAAGAGGAGGATGAGTTGGAGGCATAGGTCAGCAATTCATCTCCTGGCTATTATGCAACACCACCGCACAATGTCGCTCCCTCTTCGGCCTTTATGTAAACTACCTTAAGAGCTGACACTGATGCAACTTTTAGTTTGTTTGTTTAATTTTGCCTTTGGGGTTGGAATTGTTTACAGTGTAGAGAAAATTGGAGCAATTCTTATGTTGGTATAATTTGTGATTTGAAAAACAAAGCCCTTCAAAGAAAAGGGAGAAAACTTGTAGCCCTTTAGTTTACATACGAGAGAAAAATCTGATTTTAATGGTGGGTAGTCTTTTTAAATAGAAGAGAACTTAGCTACATTTGATTTACTGACCTGAAACATGGAATAAAAGTATTGAATTTTGATTTACATACAAAAAAAAAAATTGGTTCAAACATGGAATAAAAGTATGGAATTTTGATTTACATACAAAAAAATATTGGTTTGCTTTAATTCGCTGAAAAGTCTGAATTTGATTTAGAAACATGGAATAAAAGTATTGAATTTTGATTTACATACAAAAAAAATATTGGTTTGCTTTAATTTCCTGAAAAGTCTGAATCTGTCTAAGAGTGCTCTTTAGTACCTTTAGCTCTGTATGATGAGTTTAAGATGAATTTTAAGACTTGGGTTTTTCTTTGGCTCGAAATTTAGTTACATTCTAGATTGGTTAGGAATTCATGGGCTGGTTTGAACCAGCTTTCGGGACTCGGTTGAGTCCACTTGAATGCAGCCGAGTTAATCGGCAGGTGAGGCAAGTTATGGCCGCGTTATGTACACTGTTGGTGATTTTGATAAAAACCATTTTGATAAATATTGATCAATTATTTTTACTTATAAGCCTATATACTGCCTTTTCTTCATCCAAGTCAATATATCTTCGATCGATTTGTGTCAAAACTTATGATTCAGGGATTTATTCATCGACTTTTGGCCAAAAGGAGTTGTGTTTGGAATCAATCCGCCTAAAGATAGGTTTCTTTTTTATTTTTCATTCAAATCCATTAAAATTGTGCTTGATTCAGCCCATCACAAGATCCTTATACTTATTTGTTTGTTAAAAGGCTACATATCGACAGATATGGCCTGAAAAATCTTTGCTCTAGTGAGAAAACAATTTTTCAGAACAAACCTAATGAATTCGCCATTCTATGGATTCCCTCCCCATTTTTGGCCAACTCTATTGAAAATTGGTTCTATTTGATCATAATTCAACGCTCTTCAATAACCCATGATGGTTTGTTTGAATAACGTCTGTAAGTGATATTTTTGACTTGGAAGTTTGTGGGTTTTTGTGAAAGGCAGTATTTTTCATTATCCTATGATATTTTGGTGCCAGCAAATTTCTTTTTTGAGAAAACTTTGATCGTTTAGGTTGATCTAAAATTTTTCTGATTTTCAGTATTTTTTCCCTTCTTTTTGGTCTTCCCCCGTACATACCACACAGGTCTCGACTCGGACGGGTCCGAGACGAGTCCACGTGGACTCACATGAGTAACTCGACTCGGGCCTGTAGTGGGTGCCTGTCCCCTACTCAATTTCCAGAACATTGGTTCGAACTCTTCTCCGACGAATAATTTTGTTTACTTTGGTAATGTTGATGCCTTAAGTTTTCATAATTGTTTGTTAGTTTTGTTTTCACTTCAATTGGTTGCTGTGGAAAAACAAAATAACACTATAGCTTTGTTTTGATACTATTACAGGTAAATTTTTGTTTTTTTGGGTAAGTTAGTGGGGGAGAAGGCCCTACTCAGTTTTTCATTAAATAAAATGGAGAAAGTACATATCATATTTTAACAACCTTACTGTAGGGCAATTGTGCCAGAATAAAGACAGCGAAACAAAATCCGGTGGTCTAGAACTGCAAACTGTAGCGTTAGAAGGAGATATTCCTCTATTGGGAAGTGTATATGCTACCACGTTAGTTTTGCGATAAAGGTATATTAGGCAATCTCTCTATCAATATTTTGATACAAGGCATAAATTTAAGGGAAATTATTACAAATATATTTTAATTTTCGTCTATTTAGAAAAAAAAAAATTTTCAAACTTTTATAAATCTTGTACACATTTTTTTTTTTATATATATATTTATCAATTTTGGGTGTTTTGTGATCAAAATAAACTTTACAATAGTCTTATGATGAAGTGTGATGAAGAACTATTACGGTACTTTAACTATTTTAATGAATACCTTATTAGAATACCATAATAAAGCCAAAGATTATTACGGTAATCGAATTAACGTAATAATAAAACCAAATTGGGTTTGGCCATTGTTTGTTTGATTGGTTTCCCACCGGACAAATGGTGGGCATTGAATCCTCATTTATCCCTCTCTGTTAAAACAAAGAACTAGGGTTTTTGAGTTCTCTTTATGCTCTTCGCCGCCCCGCTGGCTCCTTCCTCTCTAACCCTGTTGAAAAAAAGCATTTGGATTCTCTCTCTAAGCTTGCAAATTAAAGTTATAGTTTTGTTATCGGATGATGTGTGCAATGTGTTAACGAATAGTGAATAAGAAGCGGTGGGTTGCTGTTTTCATGAGCACAGGTCAGGTTCTGGTTCTTGTGGTGCAAGGGACTCGTATGATCTCTGTGTAGAGAGAGAAAGACAAAGGAGATAGAGATAAAGCTAAAGAGAGGGACAATCGATAGAGAAAGAGTCCCAGATAATCTCTGGCGACCATCGGCGCCCCTTCTCGTTATAGAAACCAATCAAACAAACAACGGCCAAAAGCCGAACCTTTGGTTTTATTATTAAGGTCGAGTATCGTAATAATTTTTGATTTTATTACGATATTCTAAGTACCGTATAAAATGGGTAAATGGTTCTTAACAGTAATTTGACTACAGTAAAGGTTATTTTGATCATAAAACGTACAAAATTTAAAAAAAAAGAGTGCGAGTGAAGTTTATAAAAGTTGGTTTATTATTACTATTTATTATTATTATTTTAAATAAACGAAAGTTAAAGTATATTTGTGATAATTTTCTTAAATTTAAACAATTGAATGAAAGCGCGCTTTTTAACCTTGCCCAAAGATCCAATTTTGGTGCTAGAAGCTTGGTATTCTGGAAAACTATTTACAAACATAATTATGAAATTGAAAGTTTCAAATTAGTGGACAAGAAGTATATCTAAAAGTTGGGGTGCCATTGGGCTAGGCCAGCCCGAAGTCCGGTAAAGCCTAAAATTATTTCGTACCAGCCTGATAAGCCCCGGCCCAAACATGCAACGTTAAAGCCCAATTGGGCTCGGCAAGAAAGGAATTATTTGGTTGAGCTCAGCCTGGGCCCATTAAGAACCATTTGTTTATTTATTTATATTTTTTTATCTCACTCTTTATAATTTTCTTGTTTGTAGTAAGCTCAAAAAAAAAAAAAAAGCATTTGCTTAACATATTTTTTTAAAAATTTTATATTTCAATGTAATTTATAGTATCTATACCAAAAAATATATGGTACCCATAGCTCAGGCTAGACCACATACAACTCTACTTGCCCCCCTCTCTCTTGCCCAAACTCTCTCTCTGGGGTTGGTTTCTAGAGAGAGAATAGAGAGAGATTTTATTTCTAGAGAGAATGAGTTTTTAGAGGTAGAAATTGAATTTTTAGAGACAGAAAGAGAGATTGGATTTTTAGAGAGAGAAAGAG
The DNA here is from genome assembly GCF_054954075.1 of Amborella trichopoda. Taxonomy (NCBI): domain Eukaryota; kingdom Viridiplantae; phylum Streptophyta; class Magnoliopsida; order Amborellales; family Amborellaceae; genus Amborella; species Amborella trichopoda. The sequence goes on along the minus strand of NC_142337.1, from coordinate 46,564,188 downwards.
AGATTGGCCTTTTAAAAAAAATTGAGAGTTTTGGCTTCTAGAGAGAGTGGATTTAGGAGAGAGTGGATTTTTATACAGAAAGAGAGATTACGTTTTTAGAGAAACAACGGATTTTTAAAAAAAGCAAGAGATATTGTGTTTTTAGAGAGAGAATGGGTTTTAGAGGGAGATTGAGTTTCTATAGAGATAATGGGTTTGAGAACGGGAGAGATTGAGTTTTTAGAGAGAGAGAATGGTTTTTAGAGAGAAAGAGAGATTAGGTTTTTAGAGAGAGAGAATGGGTTTTTAGAAGAGAGACATTGGGTTTCTAGAAAAGAGAGACATTGGGTTAAGAAGGAGAGATTGACTTTTTAAAGAGAGAACGATTTTAGAAAGAAAGAGAGATTGGGGTTTTAGAGAGAGGGAGAATGGGTTCTAGAAAGAAGAAGAGAAATTGGGTTTCTAGAGAAAGCTTGTGTTTTTAGAGAGAGAAAGTGAGATTGAGTTTCTGGAATGAGATTAGGCTCTTAGAAAAAAAGAGACATTGAGTTTTTAAAGAGAAAATAAGTTTTGAGAGAAAACAAGAGAGATTGAGTTTTTAGAGAGAAAAATAGGTTTTTAAAAAAAGTTTCTAGAGAAAAAAATGTAACATCAAACAGAGCCCGCATTGCTCTAGGCATTTTCCCTTTAGTGCAAAGAGGAGAGAGATGATGGGATCGAATAATGCACGCTAATGCTCCGGCCCTCTCTAACCATTCTCTCTCCTCCTCTTTACTCTCTCTTTTTAACTATTCACGCTCTCTCTCGTGCCTTGCTCACTCTAAACCTTCTTTCTAACAATGTATCCCCTTTTCTCTCTATTTGTATATTAGAATATACGTACATGTGAGCATTTATTACATGTATTCAACTTTTGGACATTTAATACGGTTACCCTGTATAATGTGGTAGCTTTTTATCTAAGGATATTTTTGGTTTAGGTTATTATCCAAGATTAAAGCAAAAATTTAAAATAAAAAAAAGTAGAGAATGACATCATCTACAAAAATAAATATTTCTATTTTACAAAATTTTTTATTTCATCAATAATTAGCTACCTAAAATACTTCTAGGTAATAATTTTAAAAATTATTACACTTGGAAGAAGGACATCGAAGTATAAAAAATATTTAGTAGATTAATAAAAAGGTCGGTTTGTATAGAGCTAAGGCTCTAAACAATCAAAGTAGGGCTACCTTTCAAATTGTGTCAAGAAATGTGATTTCAATACTGAAAATAAAATATATTTTCATCTCTAATTATAAAATTTAAAGCTACAAAAATAGTGCACATTGAGCAGATCTATGAAAACTTAAAATCTTGAAAACTAAGGGTCCAAAAATACATTACTAGATGCACTATTTGCAAAACTTGAACTCCGTTTTTTTCTCATGTTCATGCATCTTAATGTCGAGATGATCAATTTGAGGATATTTGAGCATCAAAACAACCTCTTCTAGTAATTTTTCTTTTATGTACGCTCTAATTTGATTGTTAAGACCCTCGGTTCCATATAAATTTTTCCTTAATAAAATACCCAACGAGGGAGTAGCCTAATAAAAACTTTGTAAGCAAGGTTATTTCTAACAGTGTCTGCTAATTGGGGCCATTTAGGCGAGGCTTTCGAAACACTCATCATGCCTTGGTGAAAGTATAAAAATAGCAACCAAATGGTTAAATAGAAATACAAATTTCCATATTGGGAAACTAACATTTGAGGGATCAAAACATCTACAAAATCATCATCTGGGCGAAAGATTGAATGCTAGGGAGCTTTTCCTTTTTTAATATATCTATTTTACTCACGTATTTCTCAAAAGGGAAAAGTTTGTATAGAGTTGAGGTTCTAAACAATCAAATTTGAGCCTACCTCAAAATTTTTTTTAGAAGATGTTGTTTTGATGCTCAAATATCTTCAAATTGATCATCTGGACATCAAGATGCATGGACATGAGAAAAAAATGGATTTCAAGTTTTGGAAATACTGTATTTTGTAACTCATTTTTTGATCGTCAATTTTCAAGCTGTCATAGATCTATCGATCTACATTATTTTTGAAGCTTTGAACTTTATAAATAAATATGAAAATATATTTTAAACCTATCACAAAGATTTCCAATGTTGAAACCACATTTCATGACACTATTCGAAAGTAAGCTCTAATTTGATTGTTTAGAGCCTAGGCTCTATACAAATCGCAACCTTCTCAAAAAAAATATCTTCAAGAAAAGCCAAAATTGTCCATATCCGGAATTTTGAACAAGCGTGCGTATTTGAATAACTTGACCTACTTTGAATGAGCAAGGTTGCTCTCATTTGTTGGAGCTTCCTATGGTCTGGAACGGGCCATGCTCGGCTCTAAAATACATGGGTGCGGGCCAGGCCCTAGCCGTCCCTAATTCTAGAGTATTATAGCTGGCTGGCTCATAAAAGCTTTGGTCAGACCCGATTGGTCTACATATAGATCCGAAATATAATATAAAGAAAATATCTCCATATCCCTAATAATAAAAATATATTTAGAATTATATAAATGTTTTTCAAGCCCGGCCAAGACTGTTCAGACTCGATCTGAAATCATTTTGGTCCCAGCCTGGCCAGAGTCCCGCCCAAAACTAGACCTGACGAGTAAGCGGTCCTGACCTCTCAATAATACTTGGCCCTTTATCCCTTTCCAACGCACTTTCCTTTTGTTGATGTCCAGGAGATAGATTCTCTCATTTTGACAATTTTCAAATGTGACGACTATAATGCCTACTGCCCCTATCCATTCAAACTTCTCTATACATGGAACTGTACACCATAGACTATTATATCTTTGGCTGCTAACTCCAAAAGTGGAAAACGTGGTCATAACAAAAACATGCGCTATGACTTCTGTAATTGTAATGAAGCAAGCCCACCTAAGCAGACCGTTCTTTTTCTTCCTCTTCTTCCCACTTTCTGAACTTGAGTTATTGGTTTCCATTAATTAGCATAAAATTCTTGGGATCAGCTGGCATTACTGAAGATGGACGGCAAAAATAAGAAAATGGTGTGGTTTCATGTTCTTTTACTGATCATAACCATCTCTTTACAACTGAAACTATGCTCATCAAAAGACACAATCTCTCCAGGCGAAATCCTGACAAAGAACCAGACCATCGTTTCGGAACGTGGTGCATTCGAGCTCGGTTATTTCACCCCAGGAGCTTCAAACAATTGGTATTTTGGCATATGGTACAAGAAAATCCCCAAAAAAACATATGTATGGGTAGCAAACAGAGAGAACCCATTACGATCGGGAAGGACGGGGAGTTTAAGAATGGGTGTAGATGGTAACCTGGTTCTCTTGGATGAACTAGGAAGGTCTCTGTGGTCTACTAACACAGCTGGGGCGATGAACACTTCAGTTGCTGTATTGTTAGACTCTGGAAATTTGGTCCTTCGACAAAATGGGAGCAATAATGGCTCAGAAAATGTACTATGGCAGAGCTTCGATCACCCAACTGATACAATGCTTCCAGGGGCTAAGGTGGGACTTAACCGAAAAACCAGCTTAAATCAATTGCTCACTCCATGGAAGAATGCGGAGAATCCAGCACCTGGGACTTTTGCTTTCGGGCTTGATCCCAATGGATCAGAGCAATTCTTTGTTTGGCAAAATGGGGTTCCTTATTGGAGAAGTGGGCCATGGAATGGAGAAGGTTTTAGTGGAGCTCCTGAAGTGAAGGAGAATAATATGTACAAATTCAGCTTTGTAGATAATGATGATGAAGTTTATTTCACTTATGATCTTTCTGATGAGTCTATTGTTGCACGGTTTGTGATTGATACTACAGGACTGCTTAAGCATTATAGGTGGATAGAGACAAAGCAAGATTGGAATCTTTCATTTTCTTTGCCTAAAAACAAATGTGAAGTGTACTGTATATGCGGGGTTTATGGGACATGCAGCGAAGATGGGTCTCCTATATGTAGTTGTTTACAAGGTTTTGAGCCTAAGTTACCTGAACAATGGGAATTGGGGGACTGGTCAGGTGGTTGCATGAGAAAAACAGAGCTGACCTGCGGGGAAAATGAGGAGGGAGAAAAAGATGGATTTTTGAGAATGAAAGGCATGAAGTTGCCTGATGTTTTCTTTTCGCAACCTTTGCTTAGTAATCAGAGTACAGAGAATTGTGAAGCAGCGTGCCTTAATAATTGCTTATGCTCGGCCTATGCATTTTCAGACAGGAAGGGGTGTTGGATTTGGGTTGGGGAGTTGTTGGATCTCAGAAATGTTTTCGATGATGGGCAGGACCTTTTCATTCGTCTCGCTGCATCTGAATTCCATGCCATTGGCAACAGTAAGCTCTCTTTCTCTCCCCCCCTCTCTCTCTCCATTTTTGTGGTACCCCAATATCGGTTTTTATTTTGTCTCCTGAACTTGAACATCTATCTGGTCCTAGATAGGTTTAACCTTTGTTGGGTGCCCAATTTATCTTCTCATTGTTTCAGATTCCCCCTTTGTAGGACTCGAGTGATGTTCATATATCTTTTACTCCCCTAGTCTCTTTAATGCATACAATTGCTTTTCATATACTTCATTATGATTATGAGTGGGCTCGTGCCCATGGATAAAGACTCTCTAGTTTTTCATTTGAAAATTTTGAAGTATATGAAGAGATCTTACTTTTCCTATGCAGGGACCAAGGGTAGATTATCACATACTCTTTTGTCTATCATCGTGGTCATGGCTGCACTTATTTTATTGACCTTCGCATGTTTCGCATGGATGTGGAGGCGAGCGCAAAAATGTAAGTAGATGGTTTTCAAAAGTGTTCGATAGTGCCTATGATATTATTTGTTATGATTCTCATTCGTTTACATCCTTTGATAGCGGTTAAGATGGAACCAATTGAGGAGTTCTTGGCACTGGATTTGGGTCATTCTGGATCAACTGCTACCTTACAGAATGCAAATGAACATGGGGTAGATGGAAAAGAAGGAGCATGTCTTGAATTGCCTTCATTCAATTTGGGCAGTCTTCTGATTGCCACAAAAAACTTCTGTGAAACCTCTAAACTTGGGGAGGGAGGCTTTGGTCCTGTGTATAAGGTAACCATAACTTAATGTGGACAATTTAATAGTTTCTGGTTATAAAGATATCTGACTAAATATATGGGTTCAGGGTAGATTGCCTGATGGGCAAGAAATTGCTGTGAAAAGGCTAGCAAGAAGTTCTGGACAAGGTTTGGAGGAGTTCAAAAATGAAGTAATTCTGATTGCAAAACTTCAACACCGCAATCTTGTTAGGCTTCTGGGTTGCTGCATTCAGGGTGATGAAAAGATACTTGTTTACGAGTACATGCCCAACAAAAGCCTTGATTCCTTCCTCTTTGGTATGAAACTGTGGTTGTTCTTCCCTTGCTGTCAACATATGCCTTGCATAAACTTCAATAGTTACAATTTTTACTTTTTTCTGACCAGATCCAACCAAGCGTACACAGTTAGATTGGGGGAAACGCTTTGATATCATCATAGGAGTAGCAAGGGGACTGCTTTATCTTCATCAAGATTCACGATTGAGGATTATTCATCGGGATTTGAAAGCTAGCAACATCCTATTAGATGGGGAGATGAATGCCAAGATCTCCGACTTCGGAATGGCAAGAATTTTCAGCATAAATCAAGCCCAGGCAAACACAAACAGGGTGGTAGGGACATAGTAAGTCTGATCCCTGCCATAAACATGAGTTTCCTTTCATATATATATATATATATATATATATATATATATATCTTGCATAAATCGTCAGCTTTCTGTTTTACTTATAATAGTAATGGCTTATACATGGATCTTGTTTTATTAAGGACATTAATTGAGCTCATTGGCGAAATGTACTTAGTTTTTTAATTTATGTGCTCTATAATACAAAGAAGCAACATATTTTAATTGACACGAAGAAATAAGATAACAGTCTTTTTAAATGTTTCACCCCATGCACTCCTTATATTCCCCTTCATTTTGTAGTATGTGGTTTTCCTTTTTTATCCATGCATTCTATATGTATGACCAGTTAGAGAGAAGAAAAATAGTGATTTTAGGAAAGTTGAGAGCAGCTAAAATGCTTTCTCCAAGTACAAAAGATTGATTCATACAATTAAATTATTACTGGGCAACTTAGCAATATGAATCTTTAACTGCACTAATTCTGTTGACAAATGCATGCAGTGGGTACATGGCTCCAGAGTATGCCATGCATGGCTTATTCTCCGTGAAGTCTGATGTCTACAGCTTTGGGGTTTTGTTGCTGGAGATTGTGAGCGGTAGAAAGAACAATGTATTTTATGATGCTGAGCACACTCTTAATCTTCTAGGATATGTAAGTTTGGCCTTTTACCCTTTATGAAATATCTAGCAATTTCAATAGTCCAAGTTGAAACCAGATGAAATTGATTTACTTTCTAAATGTTTTGTAGACATGGCAATTGTGGCAAGAAGGTAAGGTCTTGGAGCTCATGGATCCTTCTTTAAGTGAATCATGTCAAAGAAGTGAAGTATTGAGATGCATGCATGTGGCGCTACTATGCGTTCAAGAAGATGCAACAGCTAGACCCAACATGTGTTCTGTTAGTTTCATGTTGGTTAATGAGACGGCAACTCTACCAGCACCAACGCAACCTGCATTCCCTTACGGAATGAGTACAACAAAGAGTGAGAATTTGGGATCTGAATCTTTTTCACTGAATAATGTTACAATGACCATTTTTATGGCAAGGTGAATATGAAGTTCTACACATTCTTTTGAGAGGAGCATGTCCCCAGCAGGATATAGATCAGAGTGAACAAAATGTAGTTATCTTGTTCTTGTACATGTTGATTGGTTTTATTTTTTCAGCATTCAAACGTACTAAATATGTATTGCAGGGATGAACATCACAAGGCATCCTGGGATATGTTAAAATGTGATTGTTACCTAATTCACAGGGTTCAAACATATGTTTTCTGAAAGAATGAAGATAAGACCCCAATCAATTTACAAATGAAATAACTGAAACTGAGAATGATAAGGTAGGAAATTGTACCCTATGAAAGTTGACGAGGATAAGGTCAAAAGAATTAAACTAATTTTTCAAAGTATGACAAATTTAAAAATCTAAAATTCCATTCTGAATCACTGTATCATGTATGAATGTGCAAAACCATACCTGAAGATGATGATTCCATAGCCAACAAAAAATTTGCCCACCTAGTTTCTTGCCATTGGAGAATTAAGGGATGTCAGTTAATTTAAAACTTGGGTGACACAGTGCCACTTGGATGAATGACACTGCTTCTTTGGATCCTTCTGCTTTAATATGATTTACCTATTAATTTCTTATGCTAATGGAAAATCATTTATATTCTCTTTGAAATAAAGGTTCGGGTTTCCTACTCTTAAGCCTCGAGTGAAAATTGCAAATCTACTCTCTTGGTTCTAACCTTAATTGTTTGCTCTGAAAACAAAATTTCTTTGGCATTTAACGGATTGTCAATGACTTTAAGGTTACATTATGGAGTTGTTTGTTTACAACATACTAAATATCCTTTTGGGACACCTCCATGTTTCATGAGCTAAAAAACCTAAACCTGTTAGTCCTGAAGGTTGGAATCTTAATGTTGGTGTCTGGCATGCGAGAGCCCCATCAGTAGTGAATTTTTTGGGAAAAATTTAACAAAACTAGGAAAGCAATATTTCTATGAAGAACAAACAAGTCTTAGAAAGAAGTGATTGAAACTGCACGATTTACATCGAGAATCCATCCGGCTGATCCGGATCTTATGATCCGAATTGGAACCAGCTGATCCAATACCTTTTTTTTTAATCTTAAAAAACTAGATTTTTTTTTGAATTTTTTTTAAAGCTGAATTTGACGGATTTGGCATATTCCTTGATCTTATCAAATGAGCGATCGCCACCGGTTATTTTTTAAAACCTTGTTAGAAATCAATGAACCCACTGTCTAAAATTTGACCGCAAGGCTTCAAATCCCAATGGCAGCTTACCTTTTCTATTAAAAAAACGTCTTGTTCACTATTTTTGACTTTTCATGCGCAGACATTTCCAAATAATTTACACCACGACTGAACCTTAAATTAGTCAAAGTAAGAAGCGCACCAAAGTTAATTTTTATCCCTAGATAGATAAGAAAGTTAAAAGGTTGGAAAATAGTATAGATCAAAGTATATTTATATATACTTGAAAATCTTGAAAATTAATAGTCCAGTTAATGTGCTTTATACTGTACTTAAGACTTCAAATATCTTTTTTTAGTATCCCTACTTCTAAAGGACAAAATTATCAATTAGAAGATTTTCAATATCAAAACAACATTTTCCAGTGAATTTTCACTTTTGCAATACACTCGTATATTACTTTCAAAATATTTATTGATTGAAACATAGAGAATCTTTTAAAGTTCTCCAGCATTTCTAATTATCTAATTTAAAATAAAATTTTAACACCGAACTAATAAAGTCAACTTGATGATTAGATTATAAATGCTTCAATTTTGAATCCCCTCTAACGGATATGGCTTAAAATCTCTACACTATCTACGGTGTATATGAATATTCAACGTCGACATTTAGAATGCTTCGTAGCCAAGAAAGACATTCAGAAAGCCAATTCTATATTTAAATAAATTTTATTTTGCTTAAAACTAGTTTTCTCCTATAAATGGAAATTCTTAAATTGATATTCTCCTTTAATCACCATCATCCTAAAACTAATAAGTGAGGCTTGTATGAAGTGAAGTGCACCTCAAAACTATACGGAAAGATGCAGTTTTAGTGCCGAAAAGCTTTACGATGGGATAAAAATGATGTAGAATGAATATATCTATAAATAATACTAAAAGATGCAGTTTCACCTCAAAGCTATTTTCATCTTTATTATGAAGTTTAAAGATCTGAAAATGATGTAGATCGAGTGTATATAAACAATTAAAATTTTTTGAGGGGTCAGCACACAGACCGCTCAAGGCCTAAGTTCTGTTGTAGGACTGTAGTTTCAAGCTCAACATGCAAATATGAGATACGCGTATTTGATGGGTGTTTTATTACAAATATTGCCTTTTTAGGAATATATAAAAGGAAAAAATATAATGTTCTATATAAATATATGGAGCACTACATGGTTTGGGAAGCACATTGCTTACAAAAAATATGTTAAGAGCTTAGGGTAGGAGGTTCTGACATATTTATGGCAAAAGAAATTTTGTCATGTTAAAGATCTAAGATCACAAATAATTAAGAAAAAACTAAGGGAAAATTATGTATATATCATTTATATTTATGTTAAAGATTTAAGATCACAAATAATTGAGATAAAACTAAGATATTTATGTTAAAGATTTAAGATCACAAATTGAGATAAAGCTAAGGGAAAATTATGTACATATCATTTATATTTATCTGTATTATAAAAATACCTTTTAATTTCTATTATTACAGATATATCCATTTTTTGAATTTCATAACAGTTTTTTGTTTTGTTTTTTTTTTTTTTGTTTTTTTCTTTTTAAAAAGACAAATCTGCTCATTTTCAGTTTTTGAAAACTAAAATCTTTAATAGTGATAACTTTTCTAGAGATCTATGTCAACTTTAATATTGATCCTTTAGGGTCCTACACACATGGGTGGGAGAGGGTCCTATAGGATCATTACTCATAATTAAAATAAACAATATCATATTTTTTAGAAAATGACTAATAATATTTAGAAGCACTATAAATATTCGGATTTTCAAAAACAAAAAATTCTTCATTTTCGGTTTTTGAAAAACCAAAAATTGTAAAAATTTCAGTTTTTAAAAAACCAAAAATTGTAAAAATTTTGATATTTAAAAAACCAAAAATTTTAAAGATTTCGGTTTGTGGAAAACTGAAATGGGTATTTTTGGACGTTTTTTAGAAAAAATGTTATGAGACATCTGTAATAACGAAAACTAGAAAATATTTTTGTAATAGCAATAAATATAACATATATTTGTGTAGTTTTTCCTAAAAACTAATTTGGTTGGCGTACGCGTGGCATCCAATATCAGATTAAGCTAAAGTCAGGTTGGACATAATTATGGATCCTAAAGGTTTTGTCAATATTTATAAAGTAAAAGCGTATGTTAAACAATTGACAAAAACATTACATAACATTCAATATTTTGCATGAGCTTTGTATATTACGTTGTAGTTGGGCCTTCCAAGGCCTTGATTCCAGCATTCCATGGTGGTTTCTAGCAACATTGGGAGTGATCCGAACCCTTGTCCTGCCAAATCTTGGCATATTGGGATTTGGAGGGACATGAAATCCCAGAGGTCTTTCTGAGGGGTCTTAAACTGAGAAGTAGGAAGGTTAACTCTAGTCAGGGTCGCTCGGCATATACTTCATGATTGTATGAGCCAAGAATCCTTATTTTCTAGATATTTGTGGGAATTACTGTAAGTTCAAGTATTCCTGTGACCTCAGTGTGTGTCTGCTACGTTTTGAGACGACATAAGCTATTTCCCCTAACCATGAACCTACTCATAGCAAGTGCATACATAGTCTGACATGGGAAGCCGCTCTCTCAAAGTCAGATCCCCTTTGAGAAAGTTATATGCATGTGATAAGAGAGAGGACCCACATCTAAAAGAGTCCATGTTATCAGGGGTGTGCTTGCAATCCATTAAACTCGAGACCCAACCATATATCTGAATTGGTTTTGATAAACTAAGCATGGGCCTATAGGAGACTTTTTGGGACATGGGCCTTGTTTGTTCAATCTGAAAATAGGGTTCTGGATCTAGCCAAGTCGAGTGCCCTAGTCATCATCTTCAATTCATATAGGATCCTTTACACTCTCATATATATATTTTTGGTGATATCAAAATTGATTTATAATGATGGAATAGATTCAAAAATGATTTTTGTAATTTACAATTTTCTAAATTTTTCTGAAAATCTTTCACGAGCAAAGTATTTTTCAAATTGTTCAGGACAAATAACAATTAAAAACACCCCCACTTTTGGATCATGTGGAGCCCAAGTGGCCAATGGGCCTCATGTGCTGCCATTTCATACCCTATGGGTCGCGTGGACAACTTGGTATTGGATGTCCCTTGTGCTTGTGTTTGTTTGATTGAGATATCTTGGTTTACCTTGGTATATTTTATGCATTTGAGTGCAAAATGGCACTCACGTGGGTTGCGCAATAGGATTGTATTTTCTTTATTAAGCAAATGTCCCTTGTCCAATTAGAAACTTGGAATGGGAGGTCTTGGTTGGATGAAAGGATGTGCAATTGACACTTACATGGGGGCTGGCCAAATGGTATATGCTCTTTCTATAGAACCACTTTATGCAAGCCCAAATCAAAGGAGAGATGTTCGTACGCATTTTAGACGCCCCCCATATGGGTAATAGAGGGGAAGGTTGCAACCGTCAAACCCCACGTTTCTGTTCCATCCTCGAACCGCCATGAAGCGCGTAATAACGCCTGTATCTTGAAGGGCATCCATAGGACCTCATCTTGGCCCGAAGAAGAGCACAAAGATGGGCTCTATTACCCTAAAAATACTCCCCAAATTTCAGCACGATTGGGAGTGATAATAAGGAGAAACGAGCAATATGAGTATCGTACACCATAGGTGTATAAGTGGACAAGAGAAAGAATATAATTAAGCTCTTAAAATTTTACCTTTGATGGCCTCAGAAAGGTCACAGATGAACTCAAAACGCTAGAAAATCCTTAATTCTCGTGTTTCACGCCAAACAGATCTTTTTAGGCCCTACTTTGCGAAAAAGGGATGTTTTTATACTATTGAGGATTTTAAAGCTTATATCAGTTACCAAAAATAGTAAATCCTACAATACTTCCTCAAATTGGGTAAAATTTGCGTCCTTGGATATCACAATATGGAAATCGAATTGAGCAAAAATACATCATGCTCTTCAATGAGCATGCTCTTTTGGTATAGGCCTCACATGTGATGTTCAGTCGGATCGAAAGAAATCTTAGAAAGAGACCCGCAAGTTTTGACACTCACAAAAACCAGTTTGCATGGTCTCCTCTTGCTTCTTCAACCATAACTCGACATCCAACCATCATCTCGAGCTCAAATTGGTGCGTTTCGATTGCCCCTCAAATACCTTTGAGTTAGTATAAGGAAAATCATGATCGGGGTCCAGGTCAATGGCCATATGAGGTTTGCAGTTGGGCACAAGTTATGTGTAGCAGGATTTTGGGTTTTATGCAACTTGCCAAAGTCGTAACTTAGTCAATCGAGGTCTTTTAATGCGATTTTTGGTGAAAAATGATCATGATGAGATCCCATTCCATTTGCTACCGAAAAATTTTATTTACCTAAAAGTTTTTGTACTTTTCATCTCTTTTCTTTTTCGAACAATTCTCTCAAGTTTTGACATCCACCCTTGTTAAAGGGGGAGCTCTAAATAAAACCTATCACTCATGTAATTACAGAAAACTCTTTTTGCTTTGAGATTAATGAAATTATATCACCTTGAAAGAGGTGAGAGAAAATATTTGTACAAAAAAGTTCTTGCCCTGACTCCAAACGTAACCCTAGGTTAGCCATTTACTAGTTAGCATAACCCAACCCTAACCCACCCTGTTTAAGTCTCTACATTTGACCAAGGGCTATCCAAACCCTAACCCTAACCTGACCACACTTCCATACCCTAAGCACACCTCCATAACCTAGGCACACCCCCATAATCTAAGCACACCTTCATATCCTATCATACTCCATAGCCCATATCCTATCATGCGGCATACCCCATATGCTATCATACTCCATATCCCACACCATACCACATATCCCACTATACTCCATACCTCAAACCCTGTCGTACTCCATTTCCTACATCTTATCATACTCCATACTCAAATCTAACCCAACCTAGCTGTTTAGCTTAGGTTAGCCCTCAAGGAGGTGCCTAGTCGGGCTTAGATCCATCAGACCCCATTAGCGAATTCATCCGGGGTGCTTTGGCTAATTGTCGAGCACCTTTACTTTGTCATCCATACTGCTTATATGGGAGGTGTTGTTGGAATTTTGTTTGATTTCGGTTAGCTCCTTTCAACCCTACTTGTCCACACCCAAACCAACCTGACTCACACGATTTAGACCTAGTCGACCCACTCTAGCCTACTTGACTTCCTTCCAAGCCATTCACACCTCTCAAATCTACATGCCCCCAATTCATTCAGTCCCACTTGGTCTCTCTCACTTCACTTGACGCACGTGAACCCTCGGCAACGCACTCGACCTACTCCAATCATGATCGAACCTACACAAGCCCACATAAGCACATACGACCAACAAATCCTAATCCAACCGAACTAACCTCAACGCAAATCAACCCAACACGACCTAACCTATGCCTAGGTCTCTCACAAACCAAACAGTAAGTTAGTTCGAGCTAGGTTGGATTAGGTCGATACGACGTGAAATCCACCCCTTTCTCTCCTCTCTATGGCTGCCGGCCCTTCACTCACTGAGGGTGACCCTAAGGCCACTCCTGTTCTCTCCTCTCACTAAGGGTTGCCTCAAGGCCACCCATCTCCCTCCTCTTTATGAACTGCCCTCATCCCTTTGGGGTGACCACAAGGTCACCCCTATGGACGTTTCGAAATGTGAATGGTTAAAAAAGAGGGATGTTTTAAAATATTTAAAACAAACATATACTCCAATTAATTTCTTTACCAGAGAATATCATATTTGGGGCCAAAATTCACTTACATATTTCTATATTACAAAAATATAGGGTTTTTCATACATGTATTACTGGGAATAGAGTAATTCCAAGGGTTTAATCCCCTGTTACAATTTACATCAATTAAATAAAATAAATTAGACCAACTACCCTTAATTTTAGGCTTGAGACCTACACATTCGTTTCTAAGGAGGGAACTATACAAACATATCAAAATAAGGGAAATAACATCAACAAGATATCAATCCATATAACTAATATAGGGCAAGGATGTCACTTTGGTGTCTGCTTCCCCTCTTCGAGAACGGATCTCAAATGGATATATGAAATAAATTTCTCTCTTCTCTCTATTATGATCGCTCTTCTCTCACTCTTTTCACTCACTTATCAATGCTTAGCCTTTAGCCTCCAAGAAAAGGATTGCCAATCAGATAAAGATCCCTCTCTCGATTAGGGAAGGGGCTTATATAATCTCTTGTGAGGTGATAAGATTCAATCTTCAGTTGATGACCATATGGATAGGGTCCTTCAATCTGCACCATTGATTTCGTGTTACTGCCCATCCCTTCTTTGTCCTCTATGCTGATTCTTCGTGCCATTTCATATTTGAATTCATAAATCAGGATTGATGCTTATCTTTATCCTTTTCTAATTTGAACTCGTGAGTTGTTCCCCATGATTTTCGAATTTGTTCAACTGGTCTTTGAGACTCACGCTAATTCGAACCAGCTCATTGGTCTTACGTGTTTCTGCAACTTTGAATGCATGAGCTGTTTCTTTTAGATTATGTGTAGATCTTATTTGAATTTGTTTTTATCTCTTCACGCTGCTTAATCTTCTTGAATATTGAATTTTGAATTTTGAATTTTGTAGATACGGAATTAACCCAGGAAGCCGCTATTCTTCACCGCCCGTTCGTTCAGGTTATGCTGGACACATCTTCACGTATCTTTGATCGCTCTCTCCATATGCACTCTCTAACCACGAAATTTGAGGAGGTTAAAGGGACCTTAGAGATGAACTCATTGGATCAGATCTTGTCAAAAATGGACTCTTGATGAGGAAGTAATGATCCTTCAAAGTCAATGCATCTTTGCTAGAACACACACATCAGCGCTATCAGATAATCACTGCCAAAACCATTTCCTCTATAAGCCTCAAATATTCTCGCACATTTTAAGGGTGATAGAGAATCAAATCAAGAATATAACGACGTCCTCTGAGAAAATTCCTCATATAGAGGAGGAAATCCCAACTTTGGTAAACAAACATCATTTTGACTGCAATGCTCGTGGAATAGGGCTTTTACGGCTCCAACTACCAGGCGGTTCAGATGATGAGTTAAGCCACCCCTGATTGATATGAAATTTTGAGATGAGGGTTATAATGCCTCAATCATACGTCCTTGAAAATGTTGACTTATTCCCAAAGCATAAAGTTTTGGGGATGTCAGTCAAGGCATATCTTAACTGACGGTGAACTATGCACTTGTGTTAAGCCAAGTTCAAATATTTGCCCAAGTTATATCATTCCTGGACTTTAAGACATATCAGGCCTTAACATGTATATCTATGAGAATCTTCCTCAATATCTCAACACATGATGAGGTCACCCCTATCATTCCATCTGTTAGAACCCCATATTTTAACTGATGGATCATTGCTCATAAGATATGATATTTACACGTAACTAACGACAGATGCTTAGAAATCGAGCTATATCTAGTTCCCCCATATATTATGGGCATATTAGGCCCTAAACTTGTCTCAAATGAGATGACTTTGATTCTCATGTCAGCCCTGAATATGCTTGGCTGATGAACTATGGGCATCTTGTATTTATCGATCGTAAGTTAGAACATTTAAGGACTGACTAACGAATCAAGATTCTTTAGGCTCATCATGACCTTCATATGCAAATCCTGACCATATCACATATTTTTTTTTGTATGAGTAGGCATTAAAAAAAACGTACTCATATCTTATTGACTATGCATTAATATAGCTATCTAGTGTTCATTATGGGCTTTGTTGTGTATCAACATCTTCACTCTATCGAGTATTCGTTAGAACACAGTTAGTATCATATGTGACTAAAAGACATCTCCAAGGGATTTACTCATCATGCGTTCATTGGAATCACTAATTGTATCATGATCTCCTTATTCTTCAATCAGGCGTTAGTTTGGATGTTTCTAGCTCTGCATGTGACTAAAAACACACCTAACAAAACCACCCCAGGCGTTGTTTGCGTGGGAGAACCCCTTAAGCGCATAACGACCTGTAATTTGGGTGACTTTGCCGACATCCATCTCTCCCCTACAAGTGTGTTTTTAAATTCTTTCCCACATTCTCACATCTTGGGAATCGTTGTACTCATCAAAATGCATATGACCATTAAGCCTCTAATTCCCAATGCACCCAACATTACTTTTCCATGCTCTCAAGAGATTAGACTTTCAAGTTCTTCTCATGAGATCTATAAATTCAACAAGAAAGGAGAGTCATTCCTCACATCTCATACCCTTAACGTTGACATCCCCAAATTTCCCTCGTCACATAGAAAATCTCCTCAATCCTCGACTCAATGTTGCACTTACAGATGGTGAGGATCATGCCATCAATATTTCTCCCCCAACTGCTACTCAAGGGGAGGGTAGCCAAAAGTGCTCAGCAACTATCAGGGCTGTGGGCGTTACTTCTTCTTTTGAAGATGAAGAAATGGTCCCTGAGGCAGCCCTGGAAGTGGGTCTAATGAAGGATCCCAAGTCCCAGGAGATTGCTCACCTTTGGGATTTGGTAACTCGGCTTTGTCAAGGGGTGAAACATTATCGGAACGTGTCCGAATTCTATCATGGAGAAGCCGAACATGCGAAGGTGACCCTAGCTTCCTTGAAGAGGAAGCTGACTAGGATCATGTAATTGATCCAACTACTTAAAGCGGGTGTGTTTAAGGTAATGCCTTTGGGACCATGTGTCATGTAGTTTACTGTCATGCTACAAGGACGTGTGCTATAGTTTAACATCATATAGCTCAGACCGGTGCTGCGTAGTTTACGGTCTTACGGCTTGGACCGGTGCCATGCAGTCTAAGGTCTTGCGGCTTGGACAGTTATGGGTTGTATTTCTTCAAATGATGCCCATTAATTGGGGGCATGGCTTCTTCTCCATCAGGATGAGCCAATATATAAGCCCCATTGGGGAAGGCTTTCTTTACCACAAACGTCACTCCCATTTTGGTTCAAACTTCCCTTTGTGGTGACCATGGGTTATAATTGGTCATTTTACCGCCAAGACCAGCTCTCCATTCGTGAATGAGCGAATTTTAACTGCTTTTTTGAAGGCTCGTTGCATTTGACCCCGATAGACTTCAAGGCTTTCCTAAGCTCTGAGCCTCTTTTCATCGAGGGCATTGTGCTCTTGATATCAAAGCTTCTTCTATTGCTCTTCGGTCATGTCACGATGAATGGCTACATGGAGTGAGGGGAGCTGAACCTCTAATGGCAAGACTGCCTCGTCCCCATAAACCAAGGAGAAATGGATCACTTCGGTTAGACCACAAATAGTCGTACGATAAGCCTAAAGGACTTTTTGAAGTTTTCATGTCAATTTATCTATCTTAGAAACCATTTTTCTCAAGGCATCACAGAGGGACTTGTTGAAAGCTTCAGCGAGGCCATTGGCTCAAGGGTGGTACATTGTCAAGTACTACCACTCGAAATCAAATTGATGGTCAGGTGGTCTATGCAGTGATTGTGTAATTGGGGACCATTATTCATAGTGATCGGGTTAGGGATACTGAAGTGATAGATATTGTGGTGCCGGACGAAGTTGGCCATGTCCAGGGACTTGCAGAATTGGGGACCATTATTCGTAGCACAACATTCGGTGGGGAAAGCTGTTAAAGGGAATTTTTTGACACTTGTATCCCCGGTGCAAATAAGGAGGAAGCTAGTCATGACCTAGACCTATGGGTACCTAAACACCTGCGGACAATGGAAGCATTAATTGATTAAACCCTAATCAGGAGTAAATTTTTGAAGGGTGTCAGATCGGTTCCAAAAGGCATGTGTGATTGGAATTTGACTCCCTAAGAACAACTGCCAAGTTTTGTCGTGATCCAACGAAATTAAGAAGGATCAGATGAAAAACCAGTTTTTAAATTCGACTCCTAGCATGTTGAAAAAAACACCTCATAACCATAGACCCATTATCAGGGTCTCAGATGAGTACCCGACTACTTCCATTGGACTCAGAAGGTTTAAAGACCCCTATATATTAAGTTTTAGCTCATTTAGGAGCTTCTTGACCATTATAAGGGAAACATACTAAAAAAAAGGAAGGTTTTGCACTATTCTGATGCACCCTCGGTGAACCAGTTTCCATTTATGGACACTGTGCCTTATGATTTCATGTTCATCTTCCAAGAGCCATAACTTCTCCATTTTAATCCTAATCAAGCCCAAATTTTGGGAGGTTCTTCATCTCGTCAACGTACATGTTTAATATATGGCACAACCTATGACACTGCCCAAGACGGAAGAAATCCTAAAGAGAATTAGCTTAGGAAAACTCATGTGTCGCAGATTTTTGTATGAAAGAGACCCCCTCAATCATGACGTTGAGGGCTTCGATCTAAAGTCAAATCACATGTGATAAAAGATCAAAAGTGTTGAATTTTGAGGTTGTAAAAAGGGAAATTTTCATCCTTCTTTCCCCAGGTCAAGACAGTCTAAAAGGGCCAAACGGACTGTCATTGCCGGCCCCTATCCCTTACCTCAACTCATGGAGGTAGCTTTGGCCTGTTCAAAGAAGGTCGAACATTCCCATCTGTTGTTCCATTCTCAGTTCTGGAGGAGAATATACCAGAACTTGAGAACCGAGCATGAGAAATGTGTGTGGATCGCACTGAAGAAGAAGCTTGGAAAGCCCGAGGCAGGCAGGCCTGTCAACCCCTTGGTTAAGAATCCCTTCTACCCATTACTAGTGCTAATTGAGCTCAAAAAGAGAGAGGTAGAGGCTTGCATAGTCGTCACCATTGTAAGAGACGACCAGTGCCTACAATGCTCATGGTCCGAAGATCGTCACCACCAATCCTCACCCAGTCCGCGTTTAGGGCCCAAGTTCAGTTAGGGCAATTCTAGCCGCTACTGACCGATCTTCCACATCCAGTGCGCCAAACACGCAAAGCACAGGCCGTGCAGGAGACCTCTCCCTTCGAAGAAAGAGTTAGCACAATGGTTGTCGAACAACCTGACGATGAACCTCAAGAGCATCTAGTTCGGCTGGAGGGTCTAATAGACCGGATGATGGAAAAGATTGAACGAATGGAAAGCATCCGATTCCCTAGGAACTTGTCTCTCCATGTGGCTAATTCTCCTTAGCTTCCCCATCCGAATGAGGAGCTTCTAAGACAGTCGCCTCCTCTTAACTCTCATGACCATTCTTCCCCTCAACAGGTCTCGCAGGCTGACATCGATGCTATGGTCAGCCGTAGCCTGCAGAATAGAAAGATCCTTGGGATGCAAGAGACATCCCTCTATCAAAAGCCCTACCCTTTTTACATTGACTTGCTCCCGTTTCCCCCGAACTACCAGAAGGGAGACTCCTTGTCTTTAATGGCAAGAGTTCTTCTTGCCGGCATATTGCTCACTTCCCCTCGGCATGTCAAGAGATGGCTGTTGATGAGAGGCTCCTTCTCCGTCAGTTTGTCGAGACTCTCGATGGGCCAACATTCAAGTGGTATGCTCGGCTTCCCCTAAACTCAGTCTAGACCTAGGAGGAGATGGAGCGCTTGTTTTACAAGCACTTCTATGAAGCCGAAAGAGAGGTACAAGTCATTGAGCTTCTCACTATGACCCAGGATCTGGACGAGCCAGTAGATCAATTTATTATAAGATGGAGAGATCTGGCTGCATGCCAGGCTAACCCTATGCCTGAGATTGATGCCGTTCAGACCTGTGTGCATAACATGTGACCAGAGATCTCTCTGCATGTCGAGGCTTGAACCTGACCTCTATACGAATTTAATATCTAAAGCTGTATGTATAGAAAGCCTCCTTAAGCACCATGGAAAACTTCGAACACCATCATCAAATCGGGAAAACAGTCAAAATTTTGGTAATACCCGCCATAATTCTCGAGGAAATCAGCAAAGGAGGGAAATCAATGCTACTGTCACCATATCTGATGCCAAGAAAGCCCCTCTTCAAACCCTGGATTTCTCTAAAGGGGTGCATCCCACCGATGCGCAAGGGACACCTCAAGCAAGGCAACAGTAGCCCTAGGCCTACAATAAGGTGCCTCCACCGCTAAATCTTTATCAAAAGGACTACTGGGCATACAAGAGAAACAAAGTTTACAACTTCAATAAGGAGTGGGTCCCCGTTCTACTCTGAATGTTGCTAGAACAAGTGATGATTGCCTTGCCCGAGATAAAGAAGCCAGAAGAGATTGCACTTGTCACCAACAGGAATTATTGTGCATATCATATAACGTTGGGGCACTCTAGTCAGGAGTGCTTCACTCTAAAGTACCATATCGAGGACTTAATCCGATTGGGGTGGATTCAGCTAGATGCCCTCAAGAAAACATTCGGGGCAACTGATGCGTCCCATATGGTGGCAGCTAAAGGAGAGGAGCAAGAGGATTATTCTGATGAACTTTCGCTGGATATTCTCTTGACAATGTTTACCATGATGATTCAAGAAGGGGTCATCGCCGCACGACCATCAAGACAACCCAGGCAATTGCCCAAGGGACCGAGCATCTCTGGTGCCCATACCACCAAATACATGGCCATGATTCGGTTGAGTGCTTCGCCTTTCGAGCCTTCATACAAGAGAAGGTCCGAAGGGGATACCTCGCTATTGAAGTCAAGATCCCCATCTCTGAAGATGACACTCAAGGCCCTGGATTGCCGGCATAAGAGGCCACTCAGGCACAAACCTTGTGTTACGACGTGCCATCGCAATCTTCCAAGTCAGATGAGCCCTCAACTTCTCAACCTTGGCAAATCTACCGAGGGTGAAACCGAATGAAATCCATGAGAAGGGAGGCGGTTTGCCAAATGAGGCTAGCTCCTAAACCTTGTAAACCTATTGACCCTATGCTAACTAAGAAGAGGGGTAAGAGAAGATGAGTATCGAGGGCTGCTGGTCGAAGGAGAAGGACACTTCAATCCCCAGCTGAGGTAGAATTCCTTTCGCCTGTGCCTCCACTGCCTACATTGGGGGATTTTCTCCCCAAGTCAGTCACTGCCACTGACAGGACCCACAAATCAGTCAAGAAGCGATTCCAATACCAATCCAGGCTCCCCACTTGTCTGACAAGGGTGACGACACTAACAACACCCCTCAACGGTCCGAGCAGGTTAAAAACCTGAAAGATCCCCTATACACATTCAATCCAGGTGACGATGTTAAAATCTACCCCGTTCAATCCGATCTGAGTAATGACCCTAAAAGATCTCACCCTTCTTCTATCCATGATTCCCCAAGCCCTTCTTCTTTTAATTTGTCTTCTGTAGGTTTGACTCTTGAATGCCCAGACTTTGAGGCTCTTTATGAAGAGCTCAAAAATCGTAGCAAGCGACACCGAAAGCATCTTAAGAAGATGGTGGCTCAAGTAGCTGGGTTCCTATCGATCGCCGATGCCTCGGCATTTAGAACTGATAAAAATCCTCCTCCCATTATTGAGGAGCTTATCGAGTGTTACAAGAATACTAAGCCAAAGAAGTATCGATGGTCTCCTGTATCCGATTTGGAGCAACAACTGGGAGAGTCGAGAGGGTTAGGTTATCACTAGCATGAAGCATGCCATATGGTTTACGTCTTTGAAGGAGTGGCCCATTCTGAAATTTGCTTGAGGTCTGAGAGAAGGTTACCGTCACTCATACAAAAACCCCAGCAGCCAAAGCTTCTAAAGTATCTAGGTCCGCCACTCATCCCAAACCCAAATACTCTGAGTAAGCCACCACCACTCCTAAAATACCCAGGACCGCCATAGATCACGTGCACCGGTCCATCCTCAAAGCCTTAGCCTTCATTAAACTCCATTCCACCCATTACTCAATCTAGCCAGTCTACACCAGACTCGGTTACACAACCTAGCCAGCCGATACCAAATCCAGCTGCGCAACCTTTGCTTACCCAATCCCCTCAACCTCTCCAATCCATCCTGAATGCATAGTAAAGTTAGTCAACTCCCCGAAACAACCATCCACCATCTAATCCTGCTCGAAAAACCCCCACACCACCTAGACCCACCTCCAAGGGGTGACGATGACAAGATCAAATATGATGTGGTCGGACACCTAAGGAAGCTCTCAGCCCTTCTCAGTGTTTATGATGCCGTGATGCTCTCAAGAGACTACTGTATTGCCCTGATTCAGGCTCTCTCTTCCCCCAAGGTGTACAAGATGGAAGTAGAGCCCAACGAACAACTGCATGACCGTCACCTTCTCTAATGATGACCTTCTGTTAGTACGAAAATTCCACAATCCGCCTCTCTTTGTAACTGGCGAATTGCATGCGCACCCCCTCAATCCAATAATTCTAAATGGGGGATCGATGGTGAACCTCATCTCGAGAAGGATACTTACTCACCTTGGGTTGAGATTTGAGGACCTCACACCTACAACCATCACGGTTCAAGGGTTCAATCAGACTGAAGAAAAATCCTGCTGGCACCATTCGCCTTCGTCTCAAAATCGACGATCTTAACGATTACGCCTAGTTTTATGTGATCGACGCCAACACCTCTTATAACATACTCCTCAGATGACGCTAGAAGCATGACTAAGAGGTGGTTCCATCAATGCTCCACCAGTGCTTTAAATATAGTCGAGATGGGAAACAGTACACAGCCTATGCTGATAAAAGACCTTTCCCCATCGTCGAGATGCATTATGCAGATGCAAAGTACTACTTTGCAGATCCTGCATCACTCTAAGAGCTGGAGACTGATAGCCAGGGGTTTGCAAAGAAGGTGGAAGCATCCTCTCATGAGGATGCTGAAGATGTAAGGCGGGTGCTCTTGAGCATGTTCAAGGAAGAAGAGAGAGGTGGCAAACTCCTCCCTCTGACCTTTATTAACCCAAATGCCCCTTGTGATCTCCCGGAGATGTCACCCACTGGTGGTGAAGAAGAGGCTTTGCCTTCTACTTCTTCAGCTCCAGGGCCACCCGCATTGATAGCTGAGCCGATGACTAGCATGAAGAAGTCGTGGGAGTTAATGCTTGGGTGCTAAAGGTCACCTACATGCCAAACCATCAAAAGATCCTGCACATCCCCATCCTGCTCCCCGAGGCGCAAGCAGACCTCAAGGTCCTTCACATTCTAGACTCCCTAAGAAAGGAAGATAGCTCTCATCTGACTCAAGGGCTACCCCATGAGTGTGACTCTCTAAGGGTGCGAAATCTTGATTCATTGGACTAGGAAAAGCCAAACAAGACTCCTTCCCATCATTCAGACCAAGCTGCCTTGTCGAGCTAAAGGGGGACCTCCAAAGACAATTGTAGGCCATCTGCAAAGGAAAGGCCAAGACGGAAGGAACCCCTTTGGTAGGGTTTGTTTCGGAAACAAACAAGCATGATGAGTGCGGGGTATCAAAGTCCTCATCCCGTCGGGAAGCCAAGACCTCCCCTAACTGGAATCTTTACAGTTAGCAGGCTCGTCACATCACGAGGACAATGGAGTATGATCCTTTAGATGGAAGAGAAGTAAGCGCTCCCTTTGAGGACATTGAGACAGCAACTGCTCGGCACAAGGCAAGAAAAGGAATTGGGGACTCTACCTCCTCTCATCTCTCTCCCTAGAAAGATGGACACGACGAAAACCCGAAAGGGGGTCGTGGATAAAAGCGTCAAAATAAAAATGAAGGGCACGATAGCACCATCAGCTATTGTGGGCAAAAGTCGTCATAATAAAAAAAGAAGAAAAGGCAGACATGATGAAAACCCGAAAGGGCATCATGGGAAAAAAACGTCTAAAGTAAAAGAACAAAGAAAAAAAAAAGAAAAGAAAAAATGAAAGGGCATGATAACGCCATCGGCTATCGTGGGCAAAAGTCGAGCACGATGAAAGCCCGAAAGGCATTGTGAGTTAAAATAAAAGAAAGAAAAAGAAAATGGCAGATGTGGTGTAAAATCCTCGGGCAAAAGTGCCACCAAAAATATTCCGGGGTCTTACAAAAATAAAAAATGGCGCAAACCACAAGGACTTAAACAAAACCCCGAAAGGGCGTTTAAGTCAAAAGACACATGTGAGGGCAAATGTTTCCACTAGGAGGGCCCTTGATGGCTTGCAATCACCCGAAAGGCAAGGGTGAAAGCTGGAGAAATACAAGTAGTCAAACCCGAGCAAAAGCGAAAAGTGATGTTTTATTTCTATCATCAAAGTTTGTGTATAAGCATCTGTATACAAAAAGAGAAGAAAGGGAAAAAAAAAATGAAGTCACTTTCAAAATTGATCAATGATCTCATTGATCTCCGCCCAAGATCCCCTGGACACCGCCTTAGCTCCTTGAGCACGTCCCTTGAGCTCGGCCACTGCTTGGGCCTCTTACTCCATGGAGGCAGTCTCTGATTCAAGGGTATGGGTGAGTCCTGACACCTCATCAGCCAGGGTCTTTTCCTCAGCCTCCCACTGGATCATTTCCTCCTTGAGCCCCTTGAGTTCCTCCCTCAGCTTTTGCATCTCTACCTGTATGGCCGTCATCTTGTTGTAGCAGACAACCACCTCATTGTTAAGGTCGGACCTTTGAGAAGCTACGACAGCCCTCTTCTGCACACATGCATTCACCTCTTCATGATGGCGCGCAAGTGAGGCTTCCAAAGAACCCAATTGAGCGCTCTACAACTCGCTTGCCTTTGCCTCCTATTGAAGTGTTTTCACCCTCACCATCCAGACCCACCGCCCACATATGGTCCGTGCTGCAAGACCCTAAACTTCCTAACCATGGTCCAAGCTATAAGGCCATAGACTATATCACACTTCCTGGCCACATGATGTTAAATTGTCTCGTACAATGGTCCAAGCTATATGACCTTAAAATATAACACACGTCATGAGTTAAACTGCTTCGCGCAATGGTCCAAGCTATATGACTGAAAAACTATAGCCTATGTCCTGACCGCATGACATTAAACTACTTCGCACAACAGTCCAAGCTATACGACCAAAAACTATAGCACACGTTCTGGCCGCATGACTTTAAAATGCTTCGCACATCGGTCCAAGTTATACGACTTAAACTAATGCACTCGTCCTGGACGCATAGCGTTAAACTACTTCGCATCGCGGTCCGAGCTATATAACCCTGAACCATAGTCCAGGTCCCTGAGGCATGACCTTGAAAGGCACCATGAGTAAAAATAACGGATGGGTATGACCATGAAGCCATGAGTAAGAACGTTCAGTGAATAAAAAATAGGGCATGATGAAAAATCTAAAAGGGCACTGTGAGTAAAAATGGAAAAGGGGTGGAGATGACCTCGAGGTCATGGGTAAAATAGCTCAATAAAAGAAGGAAGTTGGTCAAAACCGTCCTGCGGCTCCACTTCCCCTGTTTAGGTGAAAACCTGAAAAGGCAATTGAACCAATAAATAGGTTGATGCAGCTCTCGCCTACAGAGGCAGCTTCAACCAACACTTCAAGAAAAAAATCCTAATACAATATGCCCTTCTATCGGGACCCAAAAAGAGCCTTAAGAAATGCTCCAATAGCTTGAGTCCATTCATGAAATGATCTAGGAATCAGAAGTATCACTTAGCCGACAAATCCATCCTCAAGAAGTCAACCAAAAACAAGAAAGCCATGACGACATGCAAAAAACGCTCCCAAAGGCAGATAATTGTTAGGCTAGGTCAAAACATACCAATGACTTCAGGGTGAAGCCTCCTCAAGGTTCACAGTCACTGTTTCAGTCTTTGACATTTCAGGCTGGCCACCAGACACCATTGACTAAGCACAGTTGATTAATTCCCCAAAGAGATCACCTCGTCAAAAGACCCTGCTTGTCAATGCTACCCTGGTGTAGCAGCACACGTCCACCAAGGGGTCATAACTACTATCTAAAACAACGCCTCAAACGTAGACCTCCACCAGAAGGCACGGTCTCAGATGTGGACCTTCACCAGAAGACCAAACAAAATCTGACTGATGGGGAAGAGAGCCCTTGAGTAAGGCCCCCGATTGCCCGACAAGCCCGAATTCAGGCCGACTAGGTCTACAAGCCCTTAAGAAAGGCCCCTAGCTGTTGGAAAAAAAATATATGAGCTGCTGAAGTGGGTTTACAAGCCCTTAAGCAAGGCCTCCACCAGCAGCTCAATGTCTCTCCTCCCTCAAAGCCTCGACGGGTTTAGGTCTACAAGCCCTTGAACAAGGCCCCCATACATTATTCACCTTGGTCACCGCTCTGGGAAGCAGCTTCACACAATTTCCCCTTTGGCGATCGTGTGATCCGATGGCTAGGAAGAACAAGTAAATCGAAGGATAAGTTTTGATTCTGAATGTTGTCCTTATCACTTCTATCGAAGTACTACAACAATCGGAGGGGCAAGCTGTAGAAGGGTATTTTTCGATGCTTGTTATCCTCGATACACATAAGGAGAGAGCAGCTTGCGACTTAGGTCTGTGGGTACCAAAATACCTGTGGACCACAGAAGCAGTAGTATAATAAACCCCAATTTAGAGCTGGATTTTTGAAAGTCCTAAAATGGCCTAAAAATGATTGAAAACATGGTTAAGGGTGTTTTAAGAACACCAACAAAGTTTCGTCGCGATTCGACAAAGTTAAGGCAGAACAGACGTCGAAATAGTTTTCAAAATTCTACCTCTAGTGCTGAAAAGAAGACCCTGTAACTATAACCCGATTTCCAAAGCTTCAAACGATCACTTAGACCGCTTCAGTTGGATTCAGAACATTCGAAAACCCCCGGGTACCAAGTTTCGACTTATTCAGACGTTTTTGGACCAATCTACGGCCAACTTACTAAAAATGGGTTGACCGCAGCCAATTCTAGTGCACCCTTAGGAAACCTGCTTCCACTTATGGAAACTATGTTTTCCAATTTCAAGCATGACTTTCCATGGCTATATCTCCTTTATCCTGGGTCAGAATAAGCCCAAATTTTAGGAGGATGTTCGTCTCATCGACCTGATCATTTTGATATGCGGCATGCCCGATGGAATGAACAGAGCTGAGAGAATTCAAAGAAAGAAGATTGCTATGAAAAAGAAAAAGTTGCAGGAATTTTGAAGAAGAAGGTCCCTTTGATCAAACAGCTGTATCACAATGCCTGCATACCCGATCAGCTTGAAAGTAAAAGCATTGAGATCACAAGGTCGAGGGCTCCATTCGGGCTAAACCTTGTACATGATGGATGGTTAGATTTTCTGTATTTTAGGGACAAGGAAGAGGCAATTTTCAGCCACAGGAATCCCAATTCTGACAAAACTTTCCCAATTGAGAAAGTGGTCATTTGGGCACCAAATCGAGCCGTTCTTGTTACAAAATGAACATGGCGACTTTCCCGTTAATATATAGCAAATAAATTGAGGAAAACAATCAAGGAATAGGTGAGATCTTGAATCTAAAATTGTAAGATTCTCACAAATATTGCCACCTCAAGTTAGCGCCCAAAACCTCGATTCATGGCTCAAAACCTATACCAAAATGACCACCTCATCGAGCTCTACAAGTTTTCGATATTATTTTGGCCAGACAGTGGCTAGAATAATCCCTGTGGCAGTCATAAGAAGTTCACGTGAGTTCATGGCCATGACATGGATTGATCTAGAATTACTCAGCTTGTTGTGGGCGAGGGGTAAAATCATCATTTTCCCCTAATTTTTAGCATAGGTTTAAATTAGAAAATGTCTATTTTTTAGCAATTAGGTTAGCTTTTTGGTATCCACCCATTTTTTCCATGGTTACTTATATATACCTAGCATGTAATACCTTGAAAAAGGTTGGTTGATCGTTGGATCCTTAGGATAATCATTTTACGCCCCTTTAATCTTATGCTCTTGGCTCTTGGTTATTTTTCTTAACCTTTGTTAGAGAGAGATGGGAGAGAATATTTTACTCGTTGCCCCAGGTCTTAGCCATCGAGCCAAGACCCACTAGGTAACTCTCTCCCTTCTCACGCGCGAAGTGAGGATCGACACTCATGCCGTTAGCCCAGCCTCTCCCCAATCTCTCCTCACTCCTCTCCTTCTCTCTCCTCTTCCTCTTTCCCTCCCTCTCTCTCTTCTCTTTCTCCTCTCTCTCCTTTCTTCTATCTCTCCCCTCTTTTTTCTCTTTCCCTCCTTTTTCTCTCTCCTCCTTCCCTCATCCTCTTTCCCTCTTTCTCTCTCCTCATTCTCTCTACTCTTTCTCCTCTCTCTTCTTCTCTCTCTCCTCCTTCTCTCTCCTCTTCCTCTCTCTCTCTTTCTCTTTCTTATCTCTTATCTCTTTCTTCTCTTTCTTCTCTATCTTCTTTCTCTCCTCTCTCCTCTCTTTCTCCTCTCTCTTCTTCTCTTTCCTCCTTCTCTCTCCTCTTCCTCCCTCTCTCTTTCTCTCTCTCCTCTCTTCTTCTCTCTCTCCTCCTCTCCTCTTCTTCTTTCCCTCTTTCTCTCGTCTCTCTCTCTCTCTTCTCTCTCTATTTCTCTCTTCTTTCTTTCTCCCCTTCTTCCCTTCTTCCTCTCTTTTTCCTTTCTCTCTTCTCATCGAGTGGTGGCCTAAGCCTTTTCCTAGAGAGGTAGGCTTCAGCTGTCTTCTCATCCCCTTCCTCTTTCTTCTTTCCCTCTACTCTCCGAGTGGCAGCCTGAGCCTTTTCCTAGAGTGATAGGCTTCAGACACCGTCTCGCTTTCTTCTAAGCTTCTCCTTTATCTTCTACTTCTCTCTCATCCTCGAACGGCAACATAACCACCGTCTTGCCTTCTCTCTTCCTTCCCCCTTCTTCTTCTTCTTCTTTCTTCTCCATCTTACCCAAACGGCAGCTCAGCCGCCGTCTTGCCTTCTCCTTTCCTTCCTCCTTCTTCTACCTTCTCTCTTCCCCGAACGTCAATTCAGCCGCTATCTCGCGTTCTCCCTTCTTCTTCCTCCTTTGTATTCTCTCTCTTTCTCAAACGATGTCTCAACTGTAGTTTCACCTCCTCTTCTTCCTCTTATATCTTCTCTCTCCTACTCGAACGACGGCTTAGCCGCAGTCTCACTTTATCCCTGCCTTCTAACTTCTTCACTCTCTCATTTTCTCTCTCTTTCCTGAACGGCGGCTGACCTGCCATCTTGTCATCTTCTCCTCTCTCATCATCTTCTCTCCCTCTCGCTCTTACTATCTCTCTTTCTCAATCTTTTCTGCTTCTCTCTCTTACTATCTCTTTATCTTCTCTCTCCTTCCTCAATCTTCTCTGCCCTCTTCTCCTCTTCTCTCTCTTCTTCTTCTCTTCTTCGTCTCTCGAATTTCTTCCCCTTCTCATTTCTCTCAATATTAAACGTATCATGAGTCTCTTGTTAAAGAGACACTGTAAGGCTATCAAATTGACATGGATTTTGCAATACCATCTTCCCCATTTCACTCTCCTTTGAGTATGCATGCATATGTATGCTCACCTTGTTTGGACCTTTGATCGGTGTGTGTGTGTGTGTTTGCAGGAAGGGAGCAATGAGGTTAAGGGAGGTGGGTCCGAACCAGTCTCAAACTTGAGGGGCTTTCTTTGTGATTTAAGAAGGCACCCATGCGAGCTAGCCCTAGTGTGTCACGGACCCACATGAGGTAAGTCCCATCTCACAACCCTAATTCCTCCCTCATTAGTTGATACCCTGCCCATGTCCCCTTCACACGATTCTTGACCGAGCGATCTCTGGTCTCGAGCTGATTATGAACCCGTGACTCGACCCCAAGGTCATCCCGACCCACGGGCGAGATCAAGGCATTCAACCACTCAAACGTACCCTGTTACTGGCGGGCATCCTGCCAGTCACAAGCCTAAAAATGGTCCTGACGCCACTTCTCTTCTTTGCTCAGTGAGTCTTGATAAGATGACTGTCTCAGTGGGTAACCGAAAAGTATCCCCACCTTTGCTTCACAAAGGTGTTGCTAGCATTAGCGCGTCTCTGCACATATCACACTCTAGCAATTCCTACGTTAAATTGGGCAATCCCAAAATTGCCCCATACACATTCATGCATTTCACAGTTGATGGTTTAATCATCACCATGATGAAACGAGGCAGGCAATAGCTTACCTTGGTCTCTTCCCCCGCTTCGGGTCTCTTGGGACTCGGACTCACCACGAGGTGTCCTTGAGCCACCAATGCATCACATGTTGATCTTGTAGCTCGGGGTAGCCCAAAGGCTAAAACCAAATGAGCACATGACTTTTGAGGTGATCAAAATCCTTTCAAAAAAATGCTCAAGTATTGTGAAAGCCTTAAGGCTACTCCAATAAAAAAAGGTGAGTATTTCAAATACTCAGTCTTTCACTTCACTGAGGGTTCAATCACAAACGACTCTAAACACTACTATGGGCCATGTACACACCTGTTGGTCTGGTGATGCTATCAATGGAAAAGGGAAAGGAGCATTGAACACACCCCTCACTACTCTGAAGCCACTTGCTACGTGGTACTCAAAGAAGTTCCCTTCAAGCACCATCCTGTCTACTCCCCCTTCTTCATACGTGTGAGCTAACCCTCAGGGAAAGGCTCTGGGCAAGAGGATACCCTCAAAGACGACTAGTCAGCACCCCCTTCTTCAGATAAACCTAAGCCTCCAAATTCAACTATGAGCTCCCTTCCCCTAGGACATCATACGTTATAGGAGCTCATCAACTTTGCCCTCATCTTCATAGGGCGAGCCAGATGAGTGGGAAGTCGAAGTCAGTTTCGATTGTAGGAGAAGATTTATAAGAGCTTGTGAGTTAAACAGACGAAGGGGATGAGAGCACTGCTCCAAAAGCAAAATGTAAAGTTTCAATATCAGAAGATCTACTAAAACAAAATTGGTCCTATCCATTGCAAGCCACAGAAGAGCTTGAGACAGGTGGAACTGTTCATTGTTGCATCATCGAGGTATAGGAAAATGGACTCACTTCACCTGATCCGCTGCCTCAAGGCCATCACGAGTAGGTAGAAGAGATATGGCCCCAAGGCCATCTCGAGCCCATTCGGGTTGAACGATGGCGCTAAGGCCTTTAAGTGTCAGGCTCAGCAGCAATCCGACCCCAGGGCCGTCCAGAGCCATTACTCACCCGGTTACGAGACAATCCCAAGCTTAGTTCGGGCAAGCTCAGCCCCTATTGCTAGGATTGCCGAATCGAGTAGTAAAGAGGACCAGAATCACCCCCACTACTGAATTGCCTGACTCGGGCGAACAAGCTGAGGTAATGGTGGTAAGCCATGACGGGGATGAGCCTGAAATTCTAAGGGCACATTTCGAGAACATGTTAAACAACATCATGAACAGGCTAATGGGACTCAAAGATGCATGACCCATGGTTGTTTGAACACATTTTTCAGGACTTTGAGTCCCGATGAAGAATAAAAGAGAAGCCAGTCAATAAAGCCTTGAGATACAGTGGAATTCCCGACAGTCTTAGAATATCCCTAGAACAGGTCAAAATCTTCTTAAGCACTTCAAAAGGCCACCTGGCAAGTTTTGTCTCAATCCGACATGTCTAAGGCAGTGCAGACAAAGAAATAATTTCATAAAAATTAGCCTCTAGCACCCTGAAACGGACCCCATAACTAGAACTATAGTTTTAGTGCATCAAACAGCTATAGGGCCACCGCCATTGGATCTGACACTGTCGACAACCCTTATGGGTCAAGTTTCAGCCTAAATAAACATTCCCGGACAAAGTTATGGGTAAAAAATTAAAAAGAGGTAGGTAGCACGCTATTCCCGTACGGCCTCCTTGCACCAATCTCCATTAAAGGAGGCTGATGTGCACAGTCCTGAGCAGCAACTTCAAAGATCCATATCTCACCTGTTCTAAGTCGGATCACTCTCAAATTTTGTGAGCATATTCATCTTATCAAGATGAGCATTTTGATATGTAGCACGACCCGTGACGATGCCCGAGTAGGGAAGAAAACTAGAGAGAAGTTGATGATTCATGAAGAGAGTTGCAGAAACTTCAACAGTAGCATGCCTCACTCGAATGGCCATATCACGACGCTCGCATGCCCGATTGACACGAAACTAATAGCATTATGTGTGTAAGGTTAGAGGCCATATCTAGTCAAAACCCCACGTATGATGAATGGTTGGATTCGGTACATGAAGGTATAAAAGTTACTACAAATTTTGACCGCTGAATTTTCAGATTCCAGCAAAAAACCCAAGATGATGAAATCTTCATCTAGACACAAAATTGAGCTACGTTCATTGCAACGTGATTGTGATGGCATGCTCAGTGAAATTCAATGAAGAAATCAGAGAAAAACATCAAGAAACAATACACTATTGATCAAAATTTTTCAAGATCTATCTAAATTTTGAGTCGCATGATTGTGGCTTAAAAACTCGATCCATGGCTTGAAGTTGGTATCAAATTGATCGTCACACCAAGAACGATAAGAAAGCAATCATCTTTTAGCCAAACAGACACCGGAGCAATCTCAAATCATCCATGGAAGATCACACAAGTTTTAGGACAGCAATAGGGACTGTTTTGAAATTTCATCTATTGTTGAGCAAGGGTAAAACAATCCTTTTGCACCCATTTTTAGAATTTATTTTAATTCAATTAAGTTGTAATTATCATCAATTTAGGTAGTTTTTGAGCGTACACCCATGTTTGGGCCCAATTTTATAAGTACATGTTAAACACAATTGTCAAAGGACCCTTGATTTTTCAATACTCATCAATAAACTTTGAGAGTTTTCACGTTCAAATTGTGGGCATGTCTTGGAGAGAGAAAGAGAGGAGAAAGAAGAAAAGGTCTGATACCCTTTGGTGAAGGAAATTTTCTCTCTCCTCATCTCTCTCTTTCTCTCCCCTCCTCTCATCTCTCTCTTTCTCGCTCCTCCTCTTATCTCTCTCTTTCTCTCATCCTCTCATTTCTCTTTCTCTCTCCTCCTCTCATCTCTCTTTCTCTCTCTTCTTCTCATCTATTTCTTTCTCTCTCTTCATCTCTATCTCTCTCTTTCTCTCTAATCTCATTTATATTGCTCTTTCTTCTTTCTTCTCTTATCTTCATTATTCACTTTCCTTGTCTTTCTTCTATCCTTCTTTTCTTTTTCTTCACTTGTCTTCTTTCTCTCTATTTCTCTGTCTTTCTTCTCTGATCATGCATGGTGGAGCTTATCACCGGGTGTGATGTCCTCCCACTTCTAGGGCATAGGTAGTGGGCTGGGCCTTAACCTGAGTGGCGGGCTAAGCATCTATAAAAGTTAATCTTATTCCCCTGTGTCATGGATGGCGGAAGCTCATTGCAATCTATGTTTTCTCTCTCTTTTAATTCTTGTGTCATGGACGGCGGAAGCTCATCGCAGTCCATGTTTTCCCTCTCTTCTAATTCTTGTGTCATGTACAACGAAAGCTCATCGCCGTTTGTGTTTTCTCTTTCCTTTTCTCTCTCTGTCATGGACGGTGGAAGCTCATTGCCGTCCATGTTTTCTTTCTCTTCACTTCTCTGTCATATATGGCAAAAGCTCATCATCATCTATGTCTTCTGTCTCTTCTGATTCCTCTGTCATGAACGGTGGAAGCTCATTGCTGTCCCTATTTTCTCTCTCTTCACTTCTCTATCACGGATGGTGGGAGCTCATCACTGTCCATGTCTTCTCTCTCTTCTGATTCCTTTATCATGGACAACAGAAGCTCATCACAGTCCATATTTTCTCTCTCTTCGATTCTCTGCCATAGACGGCGGAAGCTCATTACTGTCCATGTCTTCTCTCTTCTGATCCCTCGATCATGGATGGTAGATACTCATCGTTGTCTATATATTCTCTCTCTTCTCAATCCTCTGTCATGGACGGCTGACGTTCATCGCCGTTCATGTTCCCTATCTCTCTTTTCTCTCTCTTCTTCCTTTTCTTACTGTTCCTTTCTTCTTCTTTTCATCTCTCTCTCTTTCCTTTCGTTTTCTCACATGCACGACATCAACAGTACTGTGCATGCCTTTCCCCTCTCTTTCTTTTCTCTCTTCTCTTTTTTTCCCCCTCGTTTAATCAAGGGAGGCTAAGTTAAGCACTGCCATGATAGTCTCATCATCTAGCAGTACTGTTGCTGTGCAAGTTTTATCACCATGCCCGCCTTACTTACATGATAGGCTAGCCATCTTGCCAGGCCAGTCGATGATCGTTCTATCATCTAGTAGTATTGCTGTTGTGCCGGTCTAGTTATTATGTCCGTCTTGCTACCACGTCAGGTCAATCACTTGGTAGTCTAGCTATTGTGTTAGTCTAAGTCAACTAGTCAAATCCCTATCTTCCCTATTCCTCTATTTTGTCTCTTTCTTCTTCTTTCACTTATCCTCTTACCCCTTTTTCTACTTTTGAATGTGCATGCCTATGTGCATTCACCCAAAGACAAGGAGGGGTCACTTGACCCACTTGTCTTGTAAATTAACCATGTGTGTGTGATTGCATAAAACAGGAGATTATAAGCCAAGGGAGGCGTTTCGAACCCATTTTACGACTTGAGCGTTTTCTTCGTGATCTAAGAGGGTACCCACACTAGTCAGCCCGAGTAAGTCCGGAATCCACCTTAAATTCCTCTCTCATAAGTTGGTATACCTGCACTCGCACTTGAGTGAGGTTCTCGAGAGAGAGATCTCAACTTCTCGATTTTCCCCAAAACTCGAGATGCATGCCGCCAGATCATCCGGATCCAGAGGGTGAGATCGAGGCACTTAACCGGCTTGGCGACTACACTGACGATTCCACTGTGTTTTGCCCAAACAGGGGTGGATTAATCAAAATAAACCCTAATTGCTAAAAATTAAGATTTAACTGAATTAAAAGAAATTCTAAAAATGGATGTAAAATGACTGTTCGAGCGGTTACGCCTCCATCAACTCAAAATGAACCCGCTGAAATGTGCTTTTGGCGTGTGTTCAGGAAAGTTCTTGGGGTTCATTGTTAGACACCGAGGATTGTAAGTTGAGTAAGTCAAGATCAAGGCGATCCAAGAAATGCAGCCACCAACTACATTACGAGAACTACGATCTCTCCAAGGACAGTTGGCTTATATCCACAGGTTCATCTCGAACCTCAGGTTGCTGTAAACCCTTCACGCACATGTTAAAGAAGGATACCCCATTCATTTGGGATGAAGCATGTTAGGCAGCCCTTGACGTCATCAAGCATTATTTACTCAATCCTCCAATGCTCTCTTCACCCGTTTTTGGAAAACCCCTCATACTGTAAGTGACTGTTGGCGCAATTAATGATGAAGGGAAAGAAATCGCACTGTACTATCTCAACCGCAGGATGCAAGGTGTCGAGAAGAATTATCCCCTATAGAGAAGATGTGCTTGGCCCTAATCTTTGCAATACAAATGCTTTGCCACTACTTGCTTCAACATGATGTAAGACTTATATCAAAAGCACATCCAGTAAAGTTTCTCATGACACATCTATGTCTGTCAGGATGTCTTGCTAAGTGGGCATTATTGCTGATGGAATTTGACATCGCATATGTCTCACAAAAAGCCATCAAGGGCCAAGCCTTGGCTGATTTCCTCGCAGCACATCCTGTACCGGCAGAATCTCCTTTATCAAGTGATCTCCCCGATGAAGAAGTATTCTGTGCAGAGCTTGCTCACTAGTAGGAGATGTACTTCGATGAAGCCTTCCAATCTGACCGAGGAGGCACCGGAGTGGTATTCTTGACTCCAAAAGGAGGAGTATTGCCTCTTTCTTTCTTTCTCACAGAAGCCGATTCCCATAACGAGGTAGAATATCAGGCCCTTATCATTGGATTGGAGATAGCTTTTGATCTAGGCTCGAAGCTGCTCAAGATCTATGACGACTCTGAGTTGGTCATTCACTAGCTTAAAGGGATCTATGACGTGAGAAAAGACACTCTCAAGCCTTGTCATGATATTGCAAAATCGTATATGGCCCAGTTTGAGGATGTATACTTGAGTTACATCTCCAAGAGGCTAAACACGCAAGCCGATGCACTCGCAAAACTCAGAGCTACAATTCAATTGTCTTCACCAGGTCCCACACCTGTCTGGGTGGCAGAGTGGAGACATATTGAACTAAGAACTGAGGTAGATGTGAATGATGAGTGAAATCTCTTCCCCGAGTGCCCTCCTTATTCATTCAGAGCACTTATATCAGTTAAAGAAGTTATCAAGACTAAACATGAAATGGCACTGAGTCAGGAGCTAAGGTCCAAAACCAAGAACCGTAGTTCTTCGACTCAATATGCACAGAAATTGAGCAGGTAGAAGATTGGAGAGAGCCCATCACTAATTTTCTAAGACATAGTAGACTCCCAGAAGATCGTGCTGAGAGCAAAAGCTCGTGTCGAATGTCTGCTAAGTATACCCTCCTTGAAGGAGATGCTGTCTTCAGGCGGTCATTTGACGGTATTCTTCTTAGATGTGTGGACGTGCAAGAAGCAAATAAGGTCTTGGAAGAAGTACACCTAGGCATATGTGGATTGCATCATTCTGGCCCCAAGCTCTATGAATGGATACGAAGATTGGGGTACTATTGACCTTCGATGATTACTGATTCCTTAAACTATGCCAAGAAATGCTAGGTGTGTCAA
Organism: Amborella trichopoda; assembly: GCF_054954075.1. NCBI lineage: Eukaryota > Viridiplantae > Streptophyta > Magnoliopsida > Amborellales > Amborellaceae > Amborella > Amborella trichopoda. The sequence continues at coordinate 46,527,727 of NC_142337.1, read as the reverse complement.
ATACACTCAAGCCTTGTTCATCAGCCTCCAGAACCCTTACACCCTACAGTGGCATCATGGCCATTCTCACAATGGGGTATGAACATTATAGGGCCTATTTACCCTCCTTAGGCAATGAGTCATGTCTTTATTCTAGCTGCAATCGATCATTTCTCCAAGTGGGCCGAAGCGATCCCCCTTAAGAAAGTTCCTGGGACCACGATGGCTAACTTCGTGCCACATCACATCATATATCGGTTCGGAGTGCCTGACTGGACTATATTTGATAACAGCCCTCTGTTCATAAGTCATCACATTGATCGGTAGGTTAACCAGTTCGGTTTCGAGTGGAAGTACTCAACTATGTACCACCCTCGAGCCAACTGATTAGCTGAGGCTTTTAATAAGACCCTGTGCAACTTTAAGGAAATAGTTATCAAAGATGAAAATGAATTGGCACGTTCCTGAAGCCTTGTGGGACAATTGCACCACCACACGAAATGTCACCGATTCCACTCCTTATTTCCTAGTTTATATTGGTGAAGTAGTTTTACCCCTTGAAATTCAAATCCCTTCACTGCGTGTCGCTATATATCAAGGACTACCCGAAGACGAGAGAGTCAAACTTTGGTATCAAGAATTAGATTCCCTCGATGAAAAGAGGTCAGAAGCTCAGCAGAACCTCGAACTAAACCAGAGGATAATGAAGAGGGCCTTTGACATGTAAGTCAAGGTTCGCTCATTCTCCTGTGGGGATCTAGTCCTAGCCATCAAGAGGCCAATTGTCATGCATGGGCGACGCAAAGGAAAGTTTGAACCCAAGTGGGAAGGTCCCTTTATAGTCAAGAAAGTCTCGCCAAATGGATTTTACATATTGGTACATCCTGATGGAGAGGAGGCGATGCCCCCTATCAACGGGCGATATCTAAAATAATACTACCCATGATGCAGAGTCAATGTGCAATATAAAAGAGGACAAGAAAGGCAGTTCAAACAAGGTTTAACTCTTTTATTGCATAAAAAGGAGTTACAAGCCAAAAACCCATTATTAGGGACGTTACAAATCCATCATGCAGTATCACCACTCACAAAAGAAAATAGCTGCGGTAGAATGTTGCTCTTGCATCCGAGGAAAAGAAGACGGTTGATCTCAAAGCATTGCTCTTGCATCCGAGGAAAAGAAGATGGTTGATCCCCAGTGTATCTCTTGCACCTAAGGAAAAGAAAAAGACTGACCCCAGCGTTGCTCTTGCATCTGAGGAGAGGACGGTTACAGGTTAAAGATTGCTCTCGCATTAGAAAGATTGCTCTTGCATTTGAGGAGAGGACAATTATTGGCCAAAAGTCTCTTTCACCATCAGAGACATCCCTCTTGCATATGAGGGACAAAGGATGGTTACAGGCCAAAAGTGGCCTTCATCATAGGAAAAGGTGGAAACATTTTGATGGGATACACCAAACATGCAAAGCATTCTTCTCTGGCAAGGAACTGGCCTTTGATGGAGAGCACATCCTGCTCACAATGAGGGCCCTTCCACAGAACAACATGGAGTTCACAATTGTGTTGGAAGACTTGGATTCCAGCAGGCGTTGCAAGCCACGCCTCACCATTGGTTACTGTCCTTTACTAACCCCAATCATCGCTGTGCACGATCACTGCAGAACACGTTTCACCACCCTTCATCAAAGGATCAAGCGAGCAATAGCCGCGCATGATTAAAGCCAGGCGCATCATGTTGCTAGCCACGTGCGACCAAGGCACTGACTAGTGCCGCGCGAGACCAGCACTGGCTGTGTTTCTAAGGCCCAGTGCTGGTTGTGTATTTTAAAGCTAGCTTCGGCTGGTTACGCTTTTGAGGGCCAGCGTCGGCTACATATTCAAAGGCTAGCGCCGACTGTGTTTTTGAGGCCCAGCGCCTACTACGTATCGTAAGGGTAGCACTGACTGTGTTTGTTGGGCCACTCGCCACTGCGATTGTTCACCTCCCAGTGACCCTTCATTTCTCTGTGCCTCTTCGGCTCCCGTGAACCTTTGGTTGCCTAAGACTCTTCGTCTCCCTGGTCACTGTGCACCTTCCCAAGACTCCTTGTCTTCTTACAACGAATCAAATTCCTAATGCAACCCTTCGTCTCTTAGCGACAGTTCACTTTCCAGCGGCTTTTCACCTTCCCACGACCTCTCCGTTTCCCATCGAAAAACAGCTACCACTATCAAAAATAGATTGCGACACCTATTATTCTCCTTCCCACTACTGGAAACTATTGGAAAACTACTGGGAAATCAGCAGAAGTTCACCGACAACAGCTACTTGGACTCTTTTTCCCTTTTTTTGGTACTTTTGAACCACTGCCGGAACCTTAGCTAGCCGGAAAACTGCTTCCCTACTTCAAATCCAGCACGAAAAACCCCTGTGCCCCCTGTGTACCTCTGTTGATATTCTCTCTTTTAGTCGGAGTCCTTTCCTTCTCCCCGGCAAATTCCAACAAACTTCACGAAAGACCCTACGTGCTCTCCTGAAATTCATGTTGGAGTCTCTTCTCTCTCTCTCACTGTGAAACTTACCGTTTTACATTCGGCGAAAAATAGTAAGAATGAGGTTTACCCCCTTTAATAGGCAGAGCTTCCTTTAAATGCCCCTCGTAAACCAGGAATGCCACCCAGGTCCTTGAAGGCTAAACAACGATGGATTAGACCGGGTCGGGCCGGACCTGAGACCCGAATATATTTTATCGCCGCTCATGAAATCTCATGCATCAGAAGCCAAGACCGGGTCGGGCTCGGGCCTGAGACCTGAACATAGGTCATCACCAGCTGTGTAATCTCAACCCTGTACTGGCTCTGTTCTCAACAACCCAGTGCTGGCTCTGTTTTCAACAACCCAGTGCCGGCTGTGTTTTCAAAGCATAGCACCGACCGTATTCTTCAAAAATCAACGCTGACTCTGTTCCCAAGTTTTTTGCCATGCGTGTTGCCACTGCGCACGCTAGCGCTGCATATCTTGTCTCCACCCATGCTAAAACACCGTACGTGTCCATGCTTCTATTTCTCAACCCATCGTCGGTTGTGTAATCTCAACCCATCGCTAGCTGTGTAATCTCAACCCGTTGTCGGCTGTGTAATCTCAACCCATCGCCTGCTGTGTAATCTCAACCCATCACCGGTTATGTAATCTCAACCCATCGCCGGCTGTGTAATCTTAACCCATTGCCGTCCATGTTCTCAATGGTTCAGTGCCGACTGTGTTTTAAATCACCCAGCGCTGACTGTGTTCTTCAACGTCTAGCGCCGACTGTGTTCTCAAAAAGTTTATCGCCACATGTGTTGCTGTCACCCGCACTGACGCTGCATATGTCAATGTCGCCACTGCTCATGACCATTGTTGTATGCTCCCCGTGCTAATGCCGAGCATGTGTCAGCACTTGGTTTCCATTGTGCACATCTCACCACTATTTCCAATTGAGTTATGAGAGCGCCATTTCCATTCATCCTTAGTGGAGTTGCACCAGGTTGTAACTGGTCATCCCCCAAGGAGTCAAGAATAGGCTATTGTCCTTCATCTTGAGTAGGGATTACACTGCTACTATCATTTTATCCCCAACAGAGTTAAGAGCGTGTTTACCCCTTTTATCTCGTGTGGGTCAGTCTCACACCAAGCTTCTTATCCTCAAGAGTCGAGTTACCTTCCATGGCGTCATACTTGTCCCCTAATCCCCAGTAAAGTCTGCTTTCCATCTAAAAACCCTGCTATCATTTTATCCTCAAGGAGTCAAATTACTATTCACAGACCTATTCCCCATGGAACTTCACCTACATGGCGACCCACACAATGATCCATGCTGCATGACCCTAAACTGCACAGCCATGGTCCAAACTATATGATCGTAAACTATAACGAGGGTCTAGTTTCATGACCTTAAACTGCATGGTCCATGCTGCATGACCCTAAACTGCACAACCATGGTCCAAACTATATGACCTTAGACTGTAGCGACGAAGGTCTAGTTGCATGACCTTAAACTGCATGGTCCGTGCTGCATGACCCTAAACTGCATAACTAGGTCCAAGCTATATGACCCTAAACACCTTGGCCGCATGACAATAAAAGGCTTAGCACTATGGTTCGAACTATATTACTTTAAATTATAGCGAAGGTTTAGTTGCATGATCATAAATTGAATGGTCCGTGCTGCATGACTTTAAACTGCACAGCCCAAGTCCAAGCTATATGACCCTAAACTATAGTGCAAGTCCTGACCGCATGACGATAAAAGGCTTAGCACTATTGTCCGAACTATATGACTTTAAACTGTAGCGGACGTCTAGTTGCACGACCCAAAACTGCATGGTCTTAGTTGCATGACTTAATAGTACAAAACCCCAATCCAAGCTATATGACCCTAAACCATAATGCACAACCTGGTTGCATGACAATAAACTTCTTTGCACAGGTCTTGGAGGCATGACATTAAATTCGTCCCCACACACCTTTTACGTGCATCTTCATGCATGTCTTCCCTAACCGACCCATCCATGTGCGCACACAACCTTCATCAACTCCCCAGTAAATCCAAGTTCCTTCATTACCATTTATCATTCCCCAGTGAGTTTCACCCATGCTCACAAAACGGTGAACCATCTCGCCATCCATGCTCGCCTTCAGCTAGTGGGTCACCACTTTTCTACCCACCATTCATGCATCATCCATCTTTCATAGGTAGCCTCGTACCATCTCCCCAAAGTGAGCTAAAAGCACCACCATACTCACTCCATGGCCTCCACAGACTGCCATTCATCACCACCACGGTTCAGCTATATGACCTTAACTATAGTGCACGTCCTGGCCACATGACGTTAAACTGCTTTGCACAGGTCCTGAAGGCATAACCTTAAATATGCCTTCACAAGAAAAAAAAGAAAAGAAAATAACGGGTATGGTGTATACCTGGACAAGGGAAAGCCATGAGTAAAAATGATGGACAGGCATGGTCATGAAACCATGAGTAAAAGAGTTTCATGAAAATAAAAACTTGGGCACAGTGAAAACCTTAAAAGGCATCGTGAGTAAAAAGGAAAAAATAAGGGTGGACATGACCGAAAGGTCATGGGTAAAAGAGCCCCAAATAAAAGGAAGTTGGTGATGCACATTGGTTAGGTTCCTCAATCTCGCTTCCCCAGATCTAGGTGATCGGGTGACACGTATCTCAGGTTTGGAAGACCCGTGACTTGAGATCGCTCTCTCGGGAACCTCGTTCAAGAACAAGGGTAGGTGTACAACTAGTGAGAGAGGAATTTCGGATGTGAGGTGGGGACCAACCTCACCTGGGTCCGTGACTTACTCTAGCTGACTCTCACGGGTGCCCTCTTAGATCGCGACGGAAAGCCCCCCAGATGCTTCAGTAGGTTCGGAATTGCCTCCCTTGACCTGCAATCTCTTTGTTTTTTGCACACACTACCATGGTTAATTTGCAAGACAAGTGCGCCGAAGGACCCACACTTGTCTTAGGGCAATGCACATTCATATGGTAAAGAAAGTTAAAAGTTAGGGTGATGAAATGGAAGGTTCGAATAAAGGTCGAAAAGAGAAGAGAACTTGATGAAGGGACAAGACTAGCATGATAGCATGACAATGACAGACTCAGAGTGGTAGAAAAATGGGCATGGTAATCAGGACCAGCACGACTGCAATACTACTTAAAACTAAGGCCGATATGACTATCCTAATTTGGTGTGGAAGCAAGATGGGCATGGTACTCCGGACTAGCATGACGTTAATACTGCTCGACAGCTTGAACTCTATGACAGTGCTAGACTGAGCCTACCCTCAGTCAAGTGAGAAGAGAGTGAAGAGAAGGTGCGAGGCGACGAAGAGATGGGGTCCCGACGATGCTAGGCATCGTCACCCATAATTATGGAGTAGCAGTGTCACGACCCTTGGACGACGCTAGACACTACTGCTCACGGCTGGAGGGTGAGCAATGAACTACAGGTGGTGCTAAGCATCATCATTAGCAACACGAGGAGGCAACACACCCCTTCGCGGGCGGCGATACCTTCTTGTGAAGAGCGCGATGATAGCCATTTGTGAAGCATGCAGTGATAGTTCCTTCTAGAACACATGACGATGGACGTCGGATGTAAGGGAAACCTGCGAACGACGATGGCACTAAGCGCATGAAGGAATCTCACGGACGACGATAGGCACCGAGCGCGTGAAGGAAGCTCGTGGACAGTGATAGGCACCGAGCACATGAATAGAGCTTACGAACGACAATAGGTGTTGCTGCGACCCTTCACGGGTGGTGATAGGTATCACCCTCAACGATAGGCGAGCAACTAGGGAAGACTCCTGTGGGCGGCAATAGGCATCATTGTCTATTCTTCTCACAGAGAGGCAGAGATGAATGAAGAGGAAGAGAAAGCAACTTGCACATAGCGCTGCCATTGCCATGCACAACCTATGAAGCCACAGGAGGGGGAAAGACAGAAAGAGACATGCACGACACTGCCACTGCCATGCATGACCTCTAAGAGAAGCTCAAACGAAGAAGAAGAAGAATAAAGAGAAGTAGAGAGAGAAGAAGAAAGAAAAGAAGAGAAGAAAATAAGAGAGAGAAATATTTACCTTGAGCCTAGGGGTACCCATTCAAAAGTTTCTTTCTCCTTCCTCTCTCTCTCCAAACGTGACTCAACAATAAGAAGGAATAATAATTCTATTCAGCAAAAATTCTCTTTGGCGAAGGGTCAGCGTACAATGGTAGTATGTGAAATATATAGAGTTGTGCCCAAACATGAGTGGATTGATCAAAATTAAACCTAATTGCTGAAAATTAAGATTTAACTGAATTAAAAAAAAAAGGAAAATAGGCTACAAAATGATTGATTTGCCCCTTCCTAACAATTTGTGGAATTCTAAAACAGTCCTTGTGCTGCCCTAGAACGTGCGTGATATTTCATGGATGATCTGGGGTTGTTCTAATACCCGTTTGATCCAAAGATGATTATTTCATTGTAGGGCTTGACATGACGATCAATTTGACACTAACTTCGAGCCATGAATCGTGTTTATTAACCATGATCATGCGACTTAAAATTTGGATGAATCTTGAAAATTCGGATCGATAGTGTGCTCGTTCCTTGATTTCTTTATGTGATTTATTCGCTGGATCACACTGAGCATGCTGTCACGATTGCGTAGCATCCACTGCAGCTCGATTTCGTGTCCGGACGAGGATTTTGCAACTTCAAAGTTTTGGCCAAAATCTGAAATTTCGATGTCGAAATTTGCAGTCACTTCATAGGCTTCGTGTGTTGAATCTGGCTGTTCACCATGTACGGGGCTCGAAGCAGTGATAACCATGGACGCTACGCATGCGATGGAATTAGTTTCACGTCGATCGAGTTCGTGAGTACCGTGTTTTGGCCACTCGAGCGAGACGCGATGCTATTGATTTTCTTGCAACTTTCTTCACGGATCAGCAAATTCTCTCTAGCGTTTCTTCGTGCTTGGGAGTCGTCACGAGGCGTGCTACATATCGAAACGCTCGTCTTGATGAGAAGAACACACTCACAAAATTTGAGCACGATCCGACTATATACGGGTGAGAAATGAGTATCGAAAGTCACTATTCATGACTACCCTTGTAATGGTGTTTAGTTGCAGGGTGGCCGCATGAGAACAGTGTGCGGCCTACCCCTTTTCAGTATTTTGCATATAACTTCTTCCTGGAATGTCCGTTTCAGCTGAAATTTGATCCCTCGAGGTTTTCAACCGTGATAGATCCAATGGTGGTGGTTCCATAACAATTTGACACATTGAAAACATAGTTCTAGTTATAGGGTCCATTTCAGGGGGCAAGAGAATGAATTATGCCAAAACTGTTCTTTAGTCTGCACTACCTTAGACATGTCGAAATACAACAAAACTTGGCAGGTGACTTTTAAGAGTCTTTTTGAAGGTCTTGACTAGTTTTGGGGCCATTATGAGACTGTCAAAAATTTCCACTGTATGTTAGGCTTTGTTGACCAACTACTCTCTTTTATTTCGCATCGGGAACCCATGATGATGAAAAATGTCTTCCAATAATATGCCCTACTGAATGTTGTGCTTCGAGAGAAGCGAGAAGGACAATCATTCAAAAAATTTCCTCTGGCTTTATTTCCTTTTTCTTCCTAGCCACAGGACTACGTGCACACTAAGGAGATCCACGCAATGCTGTAACTAGGATGCTTAGATGTTTGGATGCAATGTACAGGTCCATCCATGGAGGATTTAGGGAGAGAAGATACTTTTGAGAGATCTGTCGAGTCCTCACCCTCAAGGGACTATTTGCTATTCTAGCAGTTGAGGATTTTGTGTGGACCTCATCGGTCAGAATCTGGCCTATCTGACAGTCAAGTGCTATAAACCTTTGGTCGGCATTGTTTACTGCTGGACCAGATTTGCTTTTGATGATCAGGGTACCTCTGTAGGCTTTTTGTTGGCCTGTCCTAAAGGTTTGGGCCTATTAGCTAGGGGGAATTTAGGCAAGGCGGCCTCATGGGCCCCATCTTACTGGGTCCAGTCAGGGACTTTTTGTTGGCTTGTCCCAAAGGTTTGGGCCTGTCGGCTAAAGAAGGTTTTTGGAGAGGTAATCTCATAGAGAGGCATCATCCTGAAGTCTCTGGAACTCTTTTATTTTCATGCCCGTTATTTTTCTTTGTTTTCTTGTGAAGGAATGTTTAAGGTCATGCCTTCAGGATCTACGCGAAGCCTTTTAACATCATGCAGCCAAGACATGTACAATAGTTTAGGGTCATACAACTGAACCGTGGTGGTGATGAATGGCGGCAGTCTCTGGAGGCCATGGAGTGAGTATGGTGGTGGTTTTGACTCACTTTGGGGAGATGGCACGAGGCTACCTATGAAAGATGATGATGTATGAAAAGTGGTGACCCATTAGCTGACGACGAGTATGGATAGTGGAATGGTTAGCCGTTTTGTGAGCATGAGTGAAACTCACTGAGGAATGATGGATGATGGTAATGAGGTGAATGGATTCACTGGGGAAGCAATGTAGGTGGTGTGCACACACAAATGGGTCAGTTAGGGAAGGCGTGTGTGAAGATGCACATAAAGGGCGTGTGCGCGTATGTGGGGGCATCCTTAAGGTCATGCCTCTTGGAGCTGGGCAAAGCAGCTGAACATCATGCAACTGGGAAATGCACTATGGTTTAAGATCATATAGCTTGGACCATAGTTATGCAGTTTAAAGTCATGCAACTTGGACCATGCAGTTTAAGGTCGTGCAACTAGACCTCAGCTACAATTTAAGGTCATATATTTTGAATCATACAGTTTAGGGTCGTGTACCTAGACCATGGCTGTGCAGTTTAAGGTCATGCAGCATGGACCATTGTGTGGGTCGTCTTATAGGTGAAGCTGCATTAGGGATAGGTCAGTAGAAAGCAATCTGACTCCTTAGGGATAGAAATGGTTAAATCCGGCAAGAGGTTTAGATGGAGAAGTAGACTTCATTGGGGATTAAGAGGGCAAGTGTGACTCCCTAGGGATAATGAGTAATGGTATGCATGTAACTTTGCTGAGAATGATAGGTTAGAGCATAGATGCAACCGTACTGGGGGATGAAAGGATAAGAATGACCTTAACGCCCTGGGAATAGTGGGTCGTAATAGGATGTGACTCCTACTGGCGATGTTTGTGCGAAACAAACCCACTGGGGATTAAAGGGGTAAGCACGACACCCTTTTTCTTTTGGTTGCACCTATCTCCATTGGGGGATGTTGATGAAGTTCACCTGGCGCAGAGGTGGTCCATTTCACAGTTAAAGTCATGCGTATGGACTATTTTGTGGCTCCGTGCGTTACATTTTTAAGGTCTTATAGCTCGGACCATGGCTTCGCATTTAAAGTCATGCAGTTATGACCATGCAGTTTAAGATCATGCAACTTGACCTTCACTACAGTTTAGGGTCGTGCACCCTCCCCGACCTGGTCTTATTAGCATCTGAAGATGAGGACCAGAGCGTCATTATGAATTTGTAAGGGACAGTTTGTGGATTTGCTGGGTATAAAGGGGGGAAAACCCCATTGTACTGTTTCACCTAAGGGTAAAACAGTCGAAGAGAGTTTTTTTTTTTAGAGAGAGAGAGCTGGAGCTTCCTTCAAGAGACTTCCAACAAGAGTTTTTCGGCCAAACTCGCAGCATATAGGCCTTCAAGAGTTTTCTGGCAAGCTTGAGCAGGTCGTGGGTCTTCACAACATGCTTACGAGTGTTTTTGGAGAGTGTTGGGATCTTATGAGCAGGGAACGAGGCTTCTCAAAGCCTTAGGGAGATTTGCAGTGGTGCTCTGACGGAGTTCTAGTGTTTTTTTGGTAGTTCCACAGTTGCTGGCAGGTTTCAGAAGGATCCGGGGGTTCTGACGGTCCTCTGGTTTTCAGGAGAGAAGTAGAAGAAGCAGCAGTGGACTCACCGAAAACACGGTGAAATTCTGGTGAGTCAGCATCATGGTGATCAATGAGTCGGACAATGCCCAAGAAGAGTGGATGGACAGGTTCAAGGTGATGATGCAGTCTATCCTCGAAAAGATGGATCGCTCAGAAGCCTCCAGGTCCCCTTCTTCTAACCATGAGACCGATTCCCCGTCTGGTGAAGACATAGTTCCTAGGTAAACTCCCCCACCGGTCTTCCAAGACAGCTCTGCTTCCCGCATGGTTTCGCAAGCTGATATAGATGCTATGGTGATCCACAGTCTCAATAACAAGGTCCTAGGCATGTAAGAGGCGCCACTCTACCAGAAGCCGTACCCCTACTATATTGACCAGGTGTCGTTTTCCCCAAACTAACAAAACGGGAAGCTCCCCCTGTTCAACGGTGCTTCATCCCCTCACTAGCATACTGCTCACTTCCAAGCAGCATGTCGAGAGATGGCGACTGACATGCGACTCCTCCTACATCGGTTCTTCGAGACTCTCGAAGGACCAACCTTCCAGTGATATGCTCGGTTGCCTCCAAACTCGGTACACACATGGAAAGAAATGGAGCAGTTGTTTTACCAACTCTTCTATGAAGTCCAAAGAACGTGGAAACCATCGAGCTCCTCACTTTGACTCAAGATCTTGGTGAACCAGTTGACGAGTTCATCGCCCGATGGAGAGAGTTGGCAACGTTTCATGCCACTCTCATGACTGAAAAAGAAGCAGTTCAGACCTGCATACGAAATATGATGCTCGAGATCTCCTTCCATATCGAGGCCGCCTCCAATCCACTCTCCATGTCAGAGCTCATCTCTAAAGCAGTTCGTATAAAGGGTCTATCCAAGCACCATGGTGGATCTCATCAGCAACCCTCTAGCTTGAATTCCCGCTCCAACAGACAGGGCAACCAGCAAAAAGAGGTGATTAGTGCGGCTGTCACCGTGACTGAAACTAAGAATTCCATTCCTCAAACCCATGACCTCTCCAAGACAGAGACAGGCTGGGAGTAAGCAGCAATCCTAAAATAGGGTCCCACCCCTTAAAATTATAAATCAAAATGACTTCTAGATCCAGATTTAGAATAAGGTGTACCCCTTTGAGAAGGAATGGCTTCTTGCGCTGCTTCGGTTACTGCTGGAGCAAAACATGATCCAGCTGCCAGAGGTAAAAACCCCAGAGCTGGCTGGGCAAGAGACACATGAGAGGTATTGCGCCTATCACTGAGGAGTAGGCCTCCCATATCAAGATGTTATATGCTCAAAGACATTATCGAAGCCCTCATTAATAAGGGTTAGATAAAGCTCGAAGAGTTAAAGAAAGCATTCAGGGCAACTGAGGCTGCCCACATAGTGACAATTCAAGACGATGACGAAGCACCCGCTACCCTCCGTGCACTATTCTCCATAATGCTCGAAGAAGGACTCGTCACACCAAAGCCGACAAAGCAGCTCAAGTTTCTGCCTGCAGGAACTGAGAACCTCTGGTGCTCTTATCACCCGATACGAGGTCACGACCTGAGTGAATTCACTGGCTTCCATGAGCTCTTGGTCAAGAAGATGCAGCACTTTCAGGAAGGTCATGGTAACCCAAAAGGACACCCCCAAGTCCCTCTTCCACCACTGCAAGAAGAACTCCCGACTCCAAGTATGGGGCCACGAGTTGAAAGAATCTCTGGGTTTGAAGCTATAGTCGCGGAGAAAGCCCAGAAAGGCCACATTGTATGTGTCGTGGTCCCAGAATGCTTCCAAGCCATCGCTCTCATTCAAGAGGAAGCCCCACTATAGGTCCTCCTATGAATATACACTGGACCTTTCAGAGCCCTCGACTTCTCTACCCTAGGAAGTCTACCATGGGTGAAGTAGGCTCAAGTCCCTATAGCAGGAGGCAATCCACCAAGCTAGGACTACTCACCAGCCTGATAAGGCAAACCAAATACCTCCTCAGGGATCCAGAAGGAGATGAGCACCCAGGTCAGCCCGCCGACAGGATCACATTCCTCAACCACAAGTCGAGGAAGAATTTCTCAAGCCTCTTCCCCCACTGCCGACCTTGCCAGAGTTCATCCTAAGCACAACTCATCTTATCCCATCGTTTGATCACTTGGACATCCTTGAGTCATCAACTACTCGGGACTCATCCAATAAGGGTGACGATTCTAAAAGCACCCCACAATGTTCAAAGCCAGGGCAAGACCTAAAACACCCCCTGCACATATCCAATTCTGGCGACAACGTAAAAAGTCACACATGACATACTAACTCTTCTTCTCCTCCCTCCTCTTCTATTTCTTTCACAGGTGCAGTTCGGCAGTGCCCAAACTTTGACACTCTTAATAGAGAGCTTGGAGGCACCAGCCTCAGCAGGTCGCAACGGAAGCACCTAAGAAAGATGCTGGCCCAGGAGGCCGAATTCTTAACAGTCACCGACACCTTGGCAGCTCAAGCCAGAACCGAGCCATCTTTGAGCTCTTATTCCCACGAGGCCTGTCACATTATTCAAGTTCATGAAGCGTCACCCAGCTCAGGGCCAACACCAAGTGACCCCAAATCATGAGAACCATGGATTATGAACCCCTGCCAAATCAAACGTTAAGGGGTGAGGAAGCAACTGCTCCTCCATTCGAGGTCATTTGAGCCACGATAAGCTATGAGAAGATGAAGCAAGGAGTGGGCTATCATTTTTCATCTCACATGGAAAAAGCGAAAAACAACAAAGAAGAAGGAAAAATAAGACACATGCATCACACAGAAAGAGAAAGGAATTCTTTCATTCATAAATCAAGAGGACATTACAAGCTCCTTTTCTTTACAATAAGAAGAAATGAAAAGAAAAAGAGAAAGAAGGCATCGTCAAAACAGATCAATTTCTTCATTGATCTTCCCCTTGTATGTTGCAACTGATACCTTCGCCCGCTCAATTTCTCTCTTCAACTCTGCCACCAGCTCCGCCTCATGCTCTATTAAGGCAGTCCCTTCTTCCAAGGAGCACACGAGAGCCAAAATATTATTAACAAGCATCTTGTCCTTTGCTTCTAAAGCCACAGTCTCCTTCTCCAACTTATCAAGATTTTACGTCAGCTGTAATAACTTCGCCTTCAGGGTCATCACCTTGTCATGGAGGGCGATGGCCTCTTCAACAAGGTTGGATCTTTGGGAGACTGCAACATCCTTTTGTTGCAATTGGATTTCTACTAGTTCGCGGTAGCGCAAAAGTGACACTCAAAGGCCACCGCGGTTCACATAAGCTTTCAATGAGCCAGATTAGCTCGCCTCTCACCAAGCTTTCACTGGTGAATTCATCGGTGCCAAGCTCCTCTGCACATGGGATGTTCTTCACATCTGCGATGGCACCTGAAGGATAGGCCATGAAGTTAAGAAAAAGGCTTCACTGCCACATACAAGGTACTAAGGCAGGATTATTGTCGTTGCCAGACCAAAGATGTGTTATCATTGTCTCACGACCAAAGGCAAGACTATCCCCATCTCATGGTCAAAGATGGGTTATCGCCGTCTCACGACCAAGGGGCTATCGCCATCTGTCAAAGTAAAGCAGAAACACCTGTGCTCCAACTGTTTGCACGCATCACAAGTGCAACACACCACGTCCCTTGAAATCTAGGCATGTCGTCTGACACTCGCAGCGTGGCCAGTCACCGCGAGTGTGGAGGGTTACCGTTCGCCGTCCCACGTCACCTCCTCGACCGTTACAGCCTCGTAATGCCTCGGGTTCTCTCCAATGTTTCCCCTCTTCACCAGAAATTCACTCCTACTCACCGAAAAACATTTCCACTAATGACCAAAGTTAGTGGAAAACTGCCCAGAGTTCCCCCGAAAGCTATTCTATGACCCTACGATTTTCCCTTCTCCCTTCTTCGCACTTCTGCACTTCGCTAAAACTTTATTCTGTAAGGTCAGTGTTAGGTGGAGTAGTGGACTACTAGGATTGGCGATTCGCATGAGGCAAGTCGGTCTGCAGGAGCTCATCATGTACCAATTGGACTCGAGCCTTGTATATTGATCGCATGAGGACCGGTTCTTGATGGTCTTGAGACAATGGCTTCTTGGCAGTAATCACCAAGCAATATTCCTAGACTTCCTCAGGTTCTAGAGTTCGAAGAGGGAAGAAGGGACTATGAGGCAGGAGGTCACCAATAGTAGTAACCTCAACTGCTTTAGAGGCTCATCCGGTCAGGATCTGCAGGCCTCTCTCTTACTTAATCTTGAGGCTGCTATGGACTTTACTCTAGAATCGAGCTTGAGATTTGCACTACCCCGCCCTTCTTGAGCATGCTAGGGTTGTTTCTAATAGCTGGAGCAGAGAGTGGGGTACAAGGACAGAGGCCAACCTGGGTTGTTGCCTTGGAGGCTGCAGGCTTCTGTTTAACATTAGGCCATTGCCTTGAATTCCCTTGTGTGGCCCGGGTGCATGCCTGACTTGAGGTGGTTGACTCAATATGGTACTCTTAGGGAAAACCTTTGAGTACCTTGTCTCGAGGTGCTTGCCTGGTGAAGGAAGAATGATAGAAAGAAGGGACTGGTTCATGACTCCGCCTGAGTTGGGATCGGGGAGGAACCTGCAAAGCTTGTGCATGTGCACCTTTAGAGTTAGCATCTGGGTGACTTGGGGGTCAACCCGGGCTTGGTTAGCTGGTTCGACCTTAAGAGGTCGAGGCCCATGAGCTTGTGTTCGTGAGGGATTAGGAGGGAGCCTATCTCTCACAGGGTGAAGCTGTATGTGCTGAGAAGGAGGACAGAGCGGTCGACCCTTGTGTTCTGGAGCTGGCACTACCCCGAGCTATGGGATGTAGGTGCATGGTGCATGCAGGGTTCGGCTAGAGAAGGCCTAGCCTTGGATGCGATCTCAAGGCAGCATGAAAGTTGCCCCGAGATGTGGCTCGAGTGGATGGACCATGAGCCCTTAGGTGTGTACGAGAGGTGGAGGCCATAGGATCTTCACCTCTGTGTGCCGAGCCTCTAACGAGAGAGGTTCGGGGTGGTGAAGGAGTATGGGGAGTGGCCTTGTAGTGACTCTTTGGAGAGATGAAAACTTGTTTTCCTTTCGTGAAAGCAGACAGAGCAGCCTTTTGGTGTACCTCAATAATATGACCAGCAAGGAACTTGCAAGTAGCAGGGTGAGTGTTGTGTGCAGTAGTAGTTGTGTTTCCAATGCAAGGGGCCTTGGTGGAGGGTGGTTAGGCGTCGCGATCTCGCCCTCGCCCTCCTGATCCTTGGGGGAGCGGGCTGCTCACGTCTCAGGTTTTGAGGAAGACTCGGGACATTCGTGGAATCACTCTCTCGGGAACCTCGTTCGAAAACAGGGGCAAGTGTTACCAACTGGTGAGGGAGGATTTTAAAAGGTGGGTTCGGGACTTATTCGGGCTGACTCACATGGGTGCCCTCTTAGATCACGAAGAAAGCCCCTCAGTAATGAAACTGGTTCGGAATCGCCTTCCTTAGCTCGTATTCTTCTTATTTTCTATTTTTTGCAATCACACACATATATGGCAAAGGTTATGGTACATGTCACCCTTTTCTTCTTTTATGAATGTATGCAAGCAAGCATATTCAAAAAGAAGAAAGAAAGACAGGGGGAGAGAAGGATTTGACCAAGCGAGAAGGTCAGGGCAGTGACTAGGTTGGTGGATAATTGACATAACGTGGTGGAGAAACGGGCTCGTTAACTTAGACAGGCTAACAGGATCGCTACTAGACGTTATTGCCAATATCGACTAGCTAGGCACGACGGTCGCTCTGTCGTGGCAGTAAAGCAAGCCAAGCGAACTTGGCGCAACAACTTTACGGTTATACAACAGGACACCCATGAGATGCTAACCTCAATCGCTCTTGGTCGAACAAGAGGGTAGCAAACGAATGGTTAAAAATAGGAAGGGGAAAAACGGAAAGAGAGAGAAGAAGGAGGAGGAGATGCAGTCGACGCTAAAAATCACCAACTGTTTCAGGAGATGAGAGAGAGAGGAAGCAGTCCGCACTAGGCCTCATCGACTGTGTTAGATGAGAAGAGAGGAAGGGAACCAACTGGTGCTTAGTCTCACCATCTGACAAAAGAAGAGAAGGAATAGACCAACCAATGCTAGGCCTTGCCGACTGGTAAAGAGTGAAAAGACAACCGGTGCTAGGTCATGCGGACTGACAAAGGAAGAGAGAGAAACCCTACTAATGATCACCGATTGGTAGATAAAGAGGGAGAAGACCAACCGACGTTAGGTCTCGTCGACTGATAGACAAAGAGGGAGAAGACTAATTGGTGTTAGGTCTCACCGACTGACAAAGGAAGAGGGACCAACCAGCCCTAAGTCTCGCTGACTGATAGAGGAAGAGAGAGAAAACCAACCGGCATTAGGTCTTGTTGACTGATAGATGAAGAGAGAGAAGACCAATTGGCACTAGGTCTCACCGATTGGTAGACGAAGAGGGAGAAGACCAACTAGAACTAGGTCTCATCGACTAACAGAGGAAGAGGGAGAAGACCAATCGGCACTAGGTCTCCCCAACTGATAGAGGAAGAGAGAGAAAATCAACCGGCACTAGGTCTCACCGACTGATAGACAATGTGGGAGAAGACCAACTGACGCTAAGTCTCACCGACTGGTAGACGAAGAGGGAGAAGACCAATCAGCGCTAGGTCTCACCGACTGATCGAGGAATAGAGAGAAACCCTACCGATGCTAGGTCTCGATGACTGCTAGATGAAGAGGGAGAAGACCAACCGGTGCTAGGTCTCGTCGATTGATAAACGAAGAGGGAGAAGAAGGGAGAGAATGAGAGAAGAGAGAGGGAGAAGAGAGAGGAGAGAGAGGGAGAAGAGAGAGAAAGAGAGAAGAATTTGAGAGAGAGAAGAGAGAGAAAGAGAGAAGAAAGAGAGAGAAGAGAGAAAAAGAGAGAAGAAAGAGAGAGAGGAGGAGAGAGAAAATTGCATGCTTAAAGGGTACCGACCTTTTTCTTCTCTCTCCAAGATGTACTCGCAGGCTTAAGCCAGGAATCAAAATTTCTATTCAATCTTCTTAAAAATCAACTGAAGATCACAGTTTTTTTATCATTGGGGGGGGTTTTACAATGAGGCAGTGTCTGTTTATATAGAGTTGTGCCCAAACATGGGTGGATTGATCAAAATTAGACCTAATTTCTGAAAATTAAGATTTAATTGAATTAAAAGAAATTCTAAAAATGGGTGCAAAAGGACCGTTTAGCCCCTGCCTAACAATGTGTGAAATTTCAAAACAGTCCCTGTGGCTGCTCGAGAACTTACGTGATCTTCCGTGGCTGACTCGAGGTTGTTATGATGCCCATCTGATCAAAAGATTATTGTTTTCTTATAGGGCTCGACATGGCGATCGTTTTGATACCAACTTCGAGCCATGAATCATGTTTTTGAGTCATGATCACGAGACTTGAAACTCGTTTGAATCTTGGAAACTTCAGATAGATGGTGTGGTCTTTCCTTAATGTTTTCTGTGATTTCTTTGTCGTAGCGCACTAAGCATGTCATCATGATCGTGTGGCAACAATCAGAACACGATTTGGAGCCCGGACGAAGATTTCGTAACTTTTGAGTTTTTGTCGGAATATGGAATCCGACGGCCGGAATTTCAGTAACTTTATCAGATTCGTGCATGAAATATGACCATCCATCATGTACATGGTTCTATCCAATGATAGCCTTGAACCTTACGCACACAATGAAGTTAATTTTGCGTCGATGCGTTCATTCGGCGGGGCAAGCTGTTTGTCATTCATTGAGTGAGGTGTGTCTCTACTGAATTTTCTGTAACTTCTTCACGAATCGGAAACTTCTCTCTATCTTTTCCCCTTGCTCGGATATCTTCTCGGGGCGTGCCACATATCAAATTGTTTGTCTTGATGAGACTAAGACGCTCACCAAATTTGGGAGCAATCTGACTTGGAAAGAGTAGTTATGGGCCCCAAAAGTGACTTCTCCTGATTGTAAAAACAACCACTTTTAATGGTGTTTTGGTGTAGTGAGGTCATACGGGAATGATGTGCGGCCTCTCATGTTTCAATGTTTTGCTCATATCTTTGTTCTGGAGTGTCTGATCAAGCTAAAACTTGGTCCATAGGACGGTATCGGATCCTATGATAGTGGTCCCAGGGTGATTTGAGATATTGAAAATATAATTCCAGTTGTACGGTCCGTTTCAGGGTGCTAGAGGCCAATTTTTCGAAAAGTGTTTCTTTGTATTCACTGCCTTAGACATGTCTGATCGTGATGAAACTTGGCATGTGGTCCTTTGAAGTGCTGATGATGATCTTGAGAAATTTTGGGGCCATTATGAGACTATCGGGAATTTTCCACTGTTTGTAGGCTTTATTGAGTTGCTTCCTACTAGAGACCAAGGTGATAAAAAAATGCGTTCAAACAGCTTGCCCCGCCGAATGTTGTGCTTCAAGAGAAGCAAGAAGGACAATCATTCGAAAAGTTCCTTTAGCTTGTCCTTCCTAGCCACAAGACAAAATGAATGCTAAGGAGATTCACGTAATGGTGTAACTAGGCTGCTTAGACGTAGGGATGCATTGTTCGCGGGTCTGTCCATGGAGACTTTAGGGGGTGAAGAGACTTCTTTGGTTGTGTTTGTTTGCTGCTATACCATGTTTGCTTTTGATGATTAGAGTACCACTATTGTTCTTGTCTACCGAGTCCAGCTGGGGGCAGGTTCTATTAGTCGATCCTATAGGTCTGGTCGTGCCGGCTAGGCGAGATGAAGTCTCTGGCAGGTTTAACTCTGGCTTTGTCATTTTCTGCTTTGGAAAGATGATGACTGGGCTACTTTGTCACCTAGCCTCATGGAGAGAGGGGTCTATAAGAGAAGGAGAAGGCATGCATACTCCATGCATGGGGAGGAAGTTTATAAGAGAAGGAGAAGGCATGCACACTCCGTGCATGAGGAGGAGGTCTATAAAAGAAGGAGAAGGCATGTACACTCGATGCATGGGGAGGAGGTCTATAAGAGAAGGAGAAGGCAGGCACACTCCGTGCATGGGGAGGAGGTCTATAAGAGAAGGAGAAGGCATGCACACTCCGTGCAGGTTTATAAGGAAAGGAGAATGCATGCACACTCCGTGCATGGGGAGGAGGTCTATAAGAGAAGGAGAAGGCATGCACACTTCGTGCATGGGGAGGAGGTCTATAAGAGAAGGAGAAGGCATGCACACTCCGTGCATGGGGAAGAGGTCTATAAGATAAGGAGAAGGCATGCACACTCCATGCATTGAAGAAGGATAATGACTGAACTACATTGTCACTCAACCTTGAAGAAAGATATCGGTCGGGCTATCTGTTCACCCAAGACTGAAGAAGGATGTCGACTGGGCTACCTATTCACCCAGGACTGAAGAAGGATGTCGACTGAGGAACCAATTCACCCAAGATTGAATAAGGACATCGACTGGGCTACCTATTCACCCAGGACTAAAGAAGGATGTCGGCTGGGCTACTTATTCGCTCAAGACTGAAAAACGATGTCGACTGGGCTACCTTTGCACCCAAGACTGAAGAAGGATGTTGGCTGAGCTACCTCTTCACCCAGGACTGAGGAAGGAGATGAGGGGTGATTTTAACGTCTACACGCTGGTGGAGGTCTTGATGATGAAGGGAATGCTGGTTGAGGCCGTCTGCGGAAGCGAATGTTGCATCCAGCTGATTTTATTGTTCTGAGCGCCCTTTGTGGGTTTTCACTTAGACTGGGGAAGCGGTGCCGTAAAGACGGTTTTCACCAATTTTTTTTTATTTGAGGCTCTTTTACCCATGACCTTTCGACCATGTCCACCCTTTTTGTCCATTTTTACTCACGATCCCCTTTTGGGTTTTCACTGTGCCCAGGTTTTATTCATGGAACTCTTTTACTCATGGTTTCGTGACCATGCCCGTCCATCATTTTTACTCATAGCGTTCCCTTGTTCAAGTATACACCATGCCCATTATCTCTTTTTTTTTTTTTGTGAGGGCGTGTTTAAGGTCATGCCTCTGGGACCTGTGCGAAACAATTTAACGTCATGCAGCCTGGATGTGCACAGTTTAAGGTCATATAGCTGGACCGTAATGGTGATGGATGATAGTCTATGAAAGCCATGGAGTGAGTATGGTGGTGGTTTGGCTCACTTGGGGAGATGGCTCGAGGCTAATTATGGGAGATGGGTGATGTATGAAATGTGAGTGGATGATGGTGACCCACTATCTTACAACAATTTTGGATGAAGAGATGGTTCGCCGTTTTGTGAGCATGGGTGAGACTCACTAGGGAATGATGTATGGTTATGAAATGAATGAACTCAGTGCGGACATAATGAAGGTGATGCGTGCACATTAACATGTAGGTTAGGAAAGGCCTGCATGAAAGTACATGTAAAGGCGTGTGCACATATGTGGGGTCGAGTTTAAGGTCATGCCTCTTAGACTTGGGTAAAGCAGTTTATCGTCATGCAGCCAGGACGTGCACTTTGGTTGAAGGTCATATAGTTGGATCATGGTTATGCAGATTTAAAGTCATACAACATGGACCATGCAGTTTAAGGTCATGCAACTTGACCTCTGCTACAGTTTAAAGTCATATAGTTTGGACCATGGTGTTGAGCCTTTTAACATCATACGGCTAGGACGTAGACTATGGTTTAAGGTCATATAGTTTGGACCATGCAGTTTAAGACCTCTCCTCTACAATTTAAGGTCATATAGTTTGGACTGTGGTTATGCAGTTTAAGGTCGTACAGCTAGGAACAAGGTTATGTAGTTTAAAGTCATGCAACTAGGACCATGCAGTTTAAGGTCGTGTAATTAGACCTTCGCTATAGTTTAAGGTCATATGGTTTGGATCGTGGAGTTTAAAGTCATTCATCTAGACCAGGGCTGTGTAGCATAGGGTCATGCAGCACGAACCTTTGTGTGGATTGCCATGTAGGTGGAGTTCCATGGTGAATAGGCTTGTGGATGGTAACCTGACTCCCTGGCGATAAAATGGTTAAGACCATTCACAAACTGAGGGTTAGGTAAAAATGTGTCCTGATGAAGGATGACTAGTAGAAATGGACCTCGTTGTGGTTTTTAAACAGAGTAAGGCACTCTCTGGGGTGAAGGATGAGACTCTATGACCGGTAACCTGACTTCCTAGGGATAGGGTAGCTTAGTGTGAAGTTGACCCACTGGGTATTGGGAAGGTGGGAATGATCCTAACTTCATTGAGGATGATAGGCCGCAGTATGGGTGTGACTCCTATTGGGGGATGAGGGACAACTCATGAATCCATTGGGGAGGTCACAGTTTACGTGCAACGACCTGGGTGCAAGTCCACTAGGGATGACACATCCTGGCTTTGGGTGCAACTCCACTAGGGATAGTGGTAGGGCATACACTGCTTGAAATAAGGCTGGTGCCATGTGTAGCGCTGATGGTTTATTGCGAATATTCAACCGGTGTTGAATTCTCACAACACAAACTATGCTGCTTAGTTGGCTTTGTGAATGACTTGTGGTATTAATTGAAGACAACAGACGCTGAGTTAACTGACGCTGGGGTCGTTTTGGAGACACACCTGACGCTAAGGTTGTATCTGGAAACACACCTGACGCTAAGTCAATCGGCCCTAGGGTTGTTTTGGAGACACACCCAGTGTTAAGTCAACTGGCACTAGGGTGGTAGTTGAAAACACACTCGACGCTAAGTCAACCAACGCTAGGGTTGTATTTGGAAACACGCCCAGCGCTAAGTCAATTAGCACTGTGGTTGTTTGGAAATTCTCCCAATGCTGCATCAACTCGATGAGGTTTACCTTGGGTCTTGTGTCGAAGCCTCGACTCGGCTTCGTTGTCGCTTAGCTTCCCTTGGACGCAACTGGTATTCTGAGTTTGTGAAGGGCTTCTGAGGGCAGTGAAGTCTATATAAGGGGGTAAAACCCCGTTTTCCCTTATTTTTCACCAAGGGTAAAAACGTAAGCAAGTTTTCTTTAACCGTGATGAGAGAGCGCTCAGTTGAAGTTTTAGGCGAGCAGTGGGACTTCAACAACAGTCTCCGCAGGGAAGGTTCTTCGGCACGCATCAAGATTCCGGCAAGGGTTTTGCTGAGTAGACCTTCGGCATGCGTACTTTGCCCAAAATTTGGTGAAGTTGCAGAGAGAGTAGCAGGGAAAGGAGAGCTTTCAGGAATATTTTTAAGAATTAGAGGAGGCTTTGACTATCATTTTTCTTTCGGGAAGAGGTGGGAAACACATCAGCGAGTATTTTCACACATTTTGAGGGCTTTCTAGGGGTTTTTAAGGGGTTTCCCAATAGTTGTGGAAGTTTTCTGGCACTTTTGAGGTGTTGCAGACGTTGTCGAGGACAAGGGGAAGTCTGCAGAAGCCTTTTGGCATGATTCTAGTGAATTCCAGACAAAAACGATAGGCGGGAAGGTTTTCCAGTGAGTGTCTGGCCATAGAAGACGAATGGTCACCAGAGGTGGGCCGTACAATTGCAGGAGGTGAACCGTCGTGGGGAAGGCATACAGTTGTTGGAGGTGAACCGTCGTCCTTGGAAATTGCTTGACCATTAAGGAGGTGTGAAAGCTTAAGTTTCGAGAAACGAGAAGTCTCGAAAGGCAAACAGTCATTATAGGGTTGGCACTAACAGGCATGCTGCCGGTGTTAGGGCAACCGATGCTGATGGTTTAGAGTGCTGACTCAACCAGCGCTGTCCCTCAAGAAAGGAGGGTTAGGAGCACAACCGATGCTGGCCTTTGGAGGACCTAGCCAGTGCTGGCTTCAATTGGCGCTGATTAGCACGTGTGCCTTATCATGATGCAAAGACTGACGCTAGCATGTCTAGGTAAGTCATGTATGGGGTTCGCGGTGCTCGGGGATGAGCCACGTATGGTGATGTACATGGGCCGGAAAAAGTGGCAAAGGATGGGGCGTGGCTTGTGGTACCTGTTGGAAGCCAAATCCTGCAGAATAACTGTGAGGTCCATGTTGTTATGTGGAAGGTCATCCATTGTGAACAGAGCATGCTTTCAGTTATAGGACAACTCCTTACCAGGGCAGCCCCTCTTGTATGTTTGATATACACGTCGAATGGATCCTACGTCCTATGTTCGACATACATATTAGATGAGGTATCTGGCTTGTATGTTTGACATACACGTTGGATGGACTGAGGCTAACTTTTTGGAGTGGCTCTGCTTTGTCTTCTGGCCTGTAACCATCCTCTTACTCGTCAGATGAATTAAAGCTAACTTTCTAAGTGGTTTTGCTTCTTCTTCATGAGGAGGTCCTTCTGTTTGTGGGTTTGCTTCATCCTCATGGGATATGCAATTTTTTTGGCCTGTAATCGTCCTCTTACTCTCAGATGCCAGAGCAAAAGCACAAGTTTTAGTTTGTAACCATCCTCTTATCCTCAGACGTAAGAGACTTGTAACCTCCCTAGTAATGGGTTCTTGTAACTTGTAACTCATTTTTACTGCAATATAAAAGAAAAAAGTTACCATCTTGTTTGGACTATCTTGCTTGTTTTCTCATTGAGTCCCTTTCTTTTGAATACACATCACGGGTAGTACTTCTTTAGGTATCGCCCATTGATAGGGGCCATCGCCTCTTCTCCACCAGGATGTCAAAGTAAGCTTCATTGGACGAGACCATTTTAACTATAAAGGGTCCTTCGCACTTAGGCTCAAACTTCCCTTTACGCTGGCCATGCATAATAATAGGCCTCTTGACGGCTAAGACTAAATCACCATGGGTGAATGAGACAGACTTGTCAAAAGCCCTCTTCATTCTCCTTTGGTTAAGTTCAAGGATCTGCTGAGCCTCTAGCCTCTTTCCATCGAGTGCATCTAATTCTTGATACCGGAGTTTGACTCTCTCATCTTCAGTTATTCTCTGGTGAATAGCTACTCGCAATGAAGGGATTTGTATTTCGAGAGGTAAAACTGCTTCACCCCCATAAACCAGAGAATAAGGAGTGGAATTAGTAGCTTTTCGTATAATTGTGTGATAAGCCCATAGTGCTTCGGGAAGCTTATCATGCCAGTTCTTCCTTGTTTTTTATACTGACTTTCTCAAAACATTACATAGAGTCTTATTGAAAGCTTCAGCTAATCTATTTGCCCGAGGGTGGTACATAGTTGGGTACCTGCATTCGAAACGATGCTGGTTAACTAGGCAATCAATGTGATGACTCCTAAATTGAGGACCATTGTCAGATATGATCCGATAGGGCACTCTGAAGCGGCATATGATATAATGTCGAACAAAGTAGGCCACCACTATCCCAGGAACTTGCTTAAGGGGGACCGCTTTAACACACTTAGAAAAATAATCTGTTACAGCTAGGATGAAAACATGGCCCCTTGCGGAAGGGGGATCAATGGCCCTACAATATCCATACCCCATTGTGAGAAGGGCCATGATGCAATCGTAGGGTGTAAGGGCTCAAGAAGCTGGTGAACTAGGTTGGAGTGTATTTGGCATACCTCGCACTTTTTAGCGTAGCTTAAGGAATCAGCTATCATAGAAGGTCAATAGTATCCCAACCTGCGTATTCGTTCATAGAGCTTAGGACCGGACTAGTGCAACCCACAAATGCCTGAGTGGACTTCTTCTAGTACCTTATTTGCCTCTTGGATGTCGACACATCTAAGAAGAATGTCATCAAATGATCATCTAAAGAGATCATCACCTTCGAGGAGGGTATACTTGGTGGACATTCGACATATACTATTACGTTCGGCACGATCTTCCGGGAGCCTACCATGTTTTAGAAAACTAGTAATGGGGTCTCTCCAATCTTTGACTGCTCAATTTTTGTGCATATTGGGTCAAAGAATTGTGTTTCTTGATTTCGACCCTTAGCTCCTCGACTCTATGCTATTTCTTGTTTGGTCTTGATTACTTCTTTAGCCGATAGAAGTGCTCCAAATGGATAAGGAAGACACTCGGGGAAAATATTTCTCTCGTCATCTGCATCGACTTCAGTTCTTAGCTCGTTGTGTCTCCATTCTATCACCCAAACAAGAGTTGTTCCTGATGAGGACAACTGAATTGTAGCACAGAGTTTCGCAAGTGCATCGACCTATGAATTTAGCTTCTTGGGGATGTGACTCAGGGATACGTCTTCAAATTGGGCCATATACGATTTTGCAGTATACTGATAAGGCTTGAGGGTGTCTTTTCTTATATCATAAATCCCTTTGGTCTGTCGGATAACCAACTTAGAGTCACTGTAGATCTTGAGCTGCTCCAAGTGGAGATCAAAAGCTATCTCGAGTCCGATTATAAGGGCATGATATTCTGTTTTATTATGAGAACCGACTTGAGCGATAGAGAAAGAAAGTGGCAGTATTCCACCTATAGGAGTCAAGAATACTACTCTGGCTCCTCCTCGTTCCGATTGAAAGGCTCTGTCGAAGTATAATTCCCACACAAGAGCAAGGTCGGCACAAAATAATTGTTCATCAGGGAGGTCGCTTGATAGAGGAGATTGAGCTGATACGGGGTGTGTTGCTAGAAAGTCAGCCAAGTCTTGGCCCTTGATGGCCTTTTGTGGGACATATATGATGTCAAACTCCATCCTGGCCCTGGCCCACTTGGCAAGGCGTCCCAACAAATATGGACGTGTCATATGAAATTTTACAGGATCAAGTTTTGATATATGTTTCACTTCATGACCAAGCAAGTAATGGTGGAGTTTTTGTACTGCGAAGATCAGAGCCAGACACATATTGTCAATAGGGGGATACTTCCTCTCAGCTCCTTGCATCCTACGACACGAGGTAATATAACGTAGTCTCCTTTCACTCTTCATTGTTTTGTACCAACAATGCTTCGAGTGACTCGTCTAGAGTAGTCACGTACAAAATGAGGGGTTTCCCCAATATTGGTATAGAGAGCACTGGAGGGTTGGGCAAATAATGCTTGATGTCATCAAGGGCTGCTTGACATGCTTCATCTCAGATGAATGGGGTATCTTTCTTTAGCATATATGCAAAGGGTCTACAACGACTTGAGAGGTTCTAGATGAACCTGCGAATGTATGCTAGTTGACCTTGAAGAGAGCGCAATTCTTGAAGTGTAGTGGGTGACGGAATTTCTTGGATTGTCTTGATCTTAACCAGCTCAACTTCAAGCCCTTGATGTCTGACGATGAACCCCAAGAATTTTCTAGAGCGCACGCCAAAAGCGCATTTCAGCGGGTTCATTTTAAGTTGATGAAGACGTAGTCGCTCAAATACTTTTTCAAGGTCCTTCATGTGAGCATCCTTCTCTTCATATTTTACCACCAAGTCATCTACATAACACACCACCTCTTTGTGTATCATGTCTTTGAAAATGGTGGTCATTACTCTCTAATATGTGGCCTCAGCATTCATTAATCCAAAATGCATCATTGTGTAACCGAAGACCCCTTTTGGAGTTAAGAATGCGGTGGCCTCTTCATCTTTGAGCGCCATCCTTATTTGATTGTACTCGGAGTATCCGTCCATGAAGGAAACGATCTGGCAGTGAGCTGTAGAGTCGATGAGCTTCTCGGTGAATGGTAACAGGAAATCTTCTTTAGGACAAGAGGTGTTCAAATCATGAAAGTGAATACACTCTCTGATTTGAGCATTCTTTTTCTTGATCGGAAAGACATTTTCTATCCATTTCGGGTATTTCACTTAATGGATGAAACCAACTTGTTTGAGCTTGGTTATCTCGATGTCTATCTACATCTCGAGGTCAGGCCTAAACCTTCTCAACTTCTGTATGACTGGTTTGATAGTTGGATTGATGCCGAGATGGTGAACTGCTACTTGAGGGTCAAACCCAGGAATCTCATGATAGTGCCAAGAAAAGACATCTCGGTTTGCTTTCAAGAAGGTGGTGAAATCTTTTTTTCTCTTGGAGACATATTCGCTGAAATGAAAATGGGTCTGGGATTCACTTCGTCTCTAAGATTTATTTCCTGAAGTTCATCAGCTGTGATCTGACCACCTTCTTCCCATTCTTCAAGGGCCTCTTGCAGTTCTTCATCGTCGTTCCTAGAGATTTTTTGATCAACCTTAAGTGTAGAGACCCATGATCCTGACGTTTCTACCTGTGATAGAGGTTCAAAGTGGGTCATAATTTTTGCACCTTCCTCGAATCGAGTGACAGAAAGGTCAACCTCAAATGTGGTAAACACGTCAGGTTAGAGAGGCTTGTCTTGAACATTAGAAGGGAATTGAGGTTCAACGATGATGATGTGAAGAGTATCTTCATACCAACCACACAGTATTTGTACTGACGCCTAGAGTGTTTGCTCCAAGCCAACCGGTTCTTCACATACTTGTATCATGTGGTAGGCCTTTTGAGAATGAAGCTTTGTCCTCTTGATTCTCTCAATCTCTGCTCGAAGTCAGGCTCAGAAGACCACTGGGGCTTTTTTGGTTTTGACTTCTTGCGCTTCTTTGATGAAGGTGGCTCTGCCTTGGCTTTAGCTGCCAGGGCATCAACGACTATTAAGAATCCTGTTGCCTGTGCTAGGGTCTTTCTCAATGGCGTTTGCTTCATCCTGCTTATATTTATTCCTTTGAATTCTCAGTCGAGAGCCTCGAAGTCTGGACAGATCAAGGTCGCACCTGCGAAAGACATAAGAGAATGAGAATGAGAAGCAGAAGAAGAAGGCGGAGAAGGGTTAGAAGGTGGGGGACTTTTAAGGTCGTTTCCCTCATCAGACCTATTTGGGCAGCTTTTTACATCATCACCAGGATTGGATGGGTGCAGGGAATCTTTTAGGTCTTTCCCTTGCTTAGACCATTGGGGAGTGGTTTTAAGATCATCACCCTCATCGGACGTGTGCTGAGTGAAAGATGTCAAGGCCACGTTTTCTTGATAGGATGAAGAAGGAAAAAGGATCGTGCCGTGGATGAAGTACAACAAAGTTGGCAACGAAGGAAGGGCTTGAGAAATTCCTGCTCGACCATGGGTTGAGAGGTCCTGTTTCTTCGGCGAGTAGCCCTTGGTGCCCGTCTTTTTCTGGTTTTCCGAGGTAATGTGTGATTCGTCTCATTGGGCTGGCGAACAGCCTTAGCTTGACAAACTGCTTCCTGTCTCAAAGACTTGAGTCTGCTTCGGCCATGGTAGATCATCCATGGCTGAGAGGTTGAGGGTTCCATAGGGTCTGAGTCATTGATGGGAAGGTCCTGCCATGTGAGATATTCTTGCCCCGATGAGGAAGTGATTTGAGGATAACTTACGGGAAGATTATAGAATTCTTGATACTCCCGCATCTTCTTTACCAATATGTCAAGGAAAGTTGTGCATTCTGACAAGTAATGACCGCTTATCTGATGGTATGGACACCAACGATCTTCAGTCCCCTTAACAAGGCGAAGGGGTTGCCTTGCCTGCTTCAGTGTGATTATGCCTTCCTGAAGCATTATAATGAAGAAGGTGTAGATAATTTCAAGCACTTCAACTTCTTCCTGGATGGTTACAACATGGGAGGCCTCAGCTGCCCCGAAGGCCTTCGTTAGGTCCTCATGCTGTATCTGACCCTTCTGAATTAGGGCCTCAATGATGTTCTTCAGTGTGTAGCAGACATATGTAGGATGATTAATCCTCTGATGATAAGCACAATAATTCGCCTGATCGTCAAGGGTAAATTGCTCGAGGAACTTGGTTTCTGGAAGCTGAATCATATTATACTCCAGTAATAAATAGAACAACGTAGGGACCCATTCTTTCTCGAAGGGATAGAATTTATTCCTATGCCTGGAGAGATAATCATTATGATCAAAGTTGGCTGGTGGAGGTACTCTATTGTACAACGGTTGTTGCTTGCCAGCCTGGGGTGTTAATGTTGCTGTGTTTACCCATTTAGAAAGATCCAAAGTTTGGGGGAAGCTTTCTTTGAATCAGTGACCAAGACATCTGCATTGATTACCCCTTTCTGTTGGCTGCCCTGTGTGTTATTCTGAGAGCTACCATTGCCCCGGTTACTTGCTGAACTTGTAAATCAACTCTGACATGGAGATCGGATTGGAGGCCTTGACATGTAGAGCGATTTCAGGTCGCATACTCTGCACGCAAGTTTGGACGGCTTCCTTCTCAAGCATAGGCATAGGATTAGAATGGCGGGAAGCCAAGTTTCTCCATCTTGATATGAACTGATCTACGGCTCATCAGGGTCTTGAGTTAGGGTGAGAATCTCAATGGTTTGAACCTCTCTCTCAACCTCATAGAAGCATTGATAGAACAGTTTCTCCATCTTCTCCCATGTATGCACCGAGTTTGGAGGAAGTCGAGCATACCATTGAAATGTCGAGCCATCAAGGGTCTCGACGAACTGGTGTAGAAGAAGTCTTCTGTCAGCTGCCGTTTCCCTACATGCCGTCTGGAAGTGGGCGATATGCTGGTTTGGGGAGGTAGTTTCACTGAATAGAGGAAACTTCCCTTTCTTATAGTTTGAGGGGAACAAGACTTGATCAATTTAGGAGGGGTACGGTCTTTGATAAGGCGTCACCCCTATAGGCTATGGGTGACCATAGCGTCAATATCAGACTGAGAGATCAGATGAGGGTCAGAACTGTCCTGCGAGGTAGATGGAGGAGGCTTCCGTGGAGGTATACCATCAGAGTGATGGGAATTGACCTCATGGCTAGCCGACCGGCGTGCAACGTCAATATGATCGATCTTTTCCATCATCGTACACACTATATCCTCAAACTTGTTCATGCAATCTTCTTGCGCCTCACTGGGCTCACTTACGACCATTACGCTGACCGTTTCTCTGGGGAGGTCAACATTAGTATCGATAGAAGGTTTGCGAGATTGATGGGTCTGACATGGTAGGTTAGTCAGTAAGGAGTCAGCATGCCTTGACTGAACTCGACTTTTGTAAGCAGATCGCATTTGGACCTGTTCTCGATGGTCATGGGACCATGGCTGCGTGGCCGATTCACGACGTTCTTGGGACCGTGGTTGTTGAGTGGCTGGGTCTTCTTCTACGATAGTAACCACAACACAGGGCTCATAGAGTTGTTCTTCAGGCTTCATTGTCTGAAGGGGTTAGAAGGGATTCAAGTGAAGAGGGTCATCAAAATTGGCTATTTTGACTCCCTCGGTCACTTCCCTTGTCAAAATTTGCAGACCTCTATCACGTTTAGCCTTGAGGTTTTGATGGAACTCTTGCTAATACTGCGATCTAGGTCACGGTTGGTCAACTTTCTTACACATGAGAGAGCTGTCTCCATCAGGTGTGGCAAGGGATGAGGGTCAGGAACTGGAGTCATCTTGGGCTGGGGAGGATGAAGGACTCTATCTTCTGTGAGGTCTATTCCCCAAGCTCTTATGAGCTTCAGAGACATGATCCAAGTGTTGGGGCTGGTTCTGGATGGTACTCTTGGGGAAAACCTTCGAGTATCAAAGCTGAAGGTGCTTGCTCGATGAAGAAGGAGCAAGCAGGAGCAGGGTTGACTCATAAGGAGGCTTGAGTCGAGGACGAGGGGAGGTCTGAGATGGTGATGCATGTGCGCCCCTTGAAGAAGGATCTTGGGGGACTTGGGGTCCACCCGGGCTTGTGCAGGTGAGCTGGCCTTCAGAGGCCAAGAACTACGAGTAGGTGTTTGTAAGAGAACAGGTGTAGGCTTGTCCCTTACAGGGTGCGGTTGTGTGCGCATGGGCGGAGGATGAGGACGTCATCTCCTGTGTACTCGAGTTAGCGCAATAATGGCGTTGCCACAAGCAATGAGATGCGTATGATTGGCGTGTGCAGGATCTGGCCTTGAAAGGTTCGATCTTGGACACGGACTCAAGGTAACAAAAGGGTTTCCCCGTAGTGTGACTTGAGTGGGTGACCCACGAGCCTTGTGGTGTGTGTGAGGGGTGGAGACCGTAGGATTTCCACCTCAATGTGTTGAGCCTCTAGGGATAGAGACCAATGGTATAGGAATGTGGGGGTAGCCTTATGGCGACCCACAGAAGCAATGACAACTTGCTTGCCTTTTGCAGAAAGGGACTGGGCAGCCTTTCGACATACCTCAAAAACACGACTGGCAAGTGACTTGCCGGTGCCTGGGTGCATGCTGTGTGGGGAAACATAAGTGCCATCGGCACCTTGGTGGAGTTTCCACCAAAGCGAAGAGATGGGGAGTGAGGGACCTTCAAGTCCCTCCTCACACTGGTCCAGGTTAAGACTTGGGAGCTAAACAAGGGGTCTTTGCTCAGGAGGCTGGTCGGGAATGAAGTCGAAGGAAAGCACCTTGATCCCTAGGGACACTCTCGAATAAGGGGATAAGAAAATCCCTGATCCAGATAAATGGGTT
This sequence comes from Amborella trichopoda, assembly GCF_054954075.1. Taxonomy (NCBI): domain Eukaryota; kingdom Viridiplantae; phylum Streptophyta; class Magnoliopsida; order Amborellales; family Amborellaceae; genus Amborella; species Amborella trichopoda. The sequence goes on along the minus strand of NC_142337.1, from coordinate 46,495,992 downwards.
ACAGAACCCAGCAGCCATAAGTGAATGTGAAAAGAGAACGAAAAAAGATAAAGAAGAAACTAGACAAACAAGAACGATTCGACTAAGGGGTAGTACATCCCCAGTGGAGTTGCCAAGCTGGTTAGGTGCCTCAATCTCACCCTCCAGATCCTTGAGGGATTGGGCGGCTCGTGTTTTGGGTTTCAAGGAAGACCCGAGATGTTTGTGAGATCGCTCTCTCAGGAACCTCATTCGAAAATGGGGGCAGGTGTTATCAACCTGTGAGAGAGGAATTTAAAAGGTGGGTTCGGGACTTACTTGAGTTGACTCGTGTGGCCACCCGCTTAGATCACGAAGAAAGCCCCCAAGTAATGAAATTGGTTTGGAATCGCCTCCCTTGGCTAGTATTCTTCTTATTTTTTGTTTTCTGCAATCACACACATATATGGCAAAGGTTATGAGAGAAGTGGGTCAGGCCTCACCCTTTTCCTCTTTTATGAACATATGCAAGCATGCATATTCAAAAAGAAGAAAGAAAGACAAGGGGAGAGAAGGATTCGACTAAGCGAGAAGGTCAGGGCAGTGACTAAGCTGGTGGATAATTGACATAACATGGTGGCGTAACGGGCTTGGTAACTGAGAATGGCTCATGGGATCGTTACTAAACGTTATTACCGATATCGACTAGCTAGGCATGATGGTCGGTCTGTCGTGGCAGTAAAGCAGGCCAAGCAAACCTGGCGCAACAACATTATGGCTAGACGACAGGACTGCCACGAGATGCTAACCTCAATCCCTCTTAGAAGAGCAAGAGGCCAGCGAAGGAATGGTTAAAAAGAAGAAGGGGATAGACAGAAAGAGAAAGAAGAAGGAAGAAGAGATGCAGGAGGTGCTAGACATCGCTGACTATTTCAGGAGATGGGAGAGAGGGGAAGCAGTCGGTGCTAGGCTTCGTTGATTGTGTCAGATGAGAAGAGAGGAAGGGAACCAACTGGCGCTTAGTCTCACCATCTAACAGAAGAAGAGAGGGAATAGACCAACCGGTGCTAAACCTTGTCGACTAGTAGAGAGAGAAAATACAACCAGCACTACGTCTCATCGACTGACAGAGGAAGAGAAAGAAAACCAACCGGTGCTAGATCACGTCAATTGATAGACGAAGAGGGAGAATACCAACCAGTGCTAGGTCTCGTCGATAGGTAAACGGAGAGGGAGAAGACCAATCGACGCTAGGTCTCGACGATTGACAGAGGAAGAAAGAGAAGACCAATCGGCACTAGGTCTCGATGACTGACAAAGGAAGAGAGAGAAAATCAACTAGCACTAGATCTCACTGACTGATAAATGAAGAGGGAGAAGACCAACCTGTGTTGGTCTCACCGACTGGTACAAGAAGAGGGAGAAGACCAACCGACGTTAGGTCTTGCCGACTGATAGAGGGAGAGGGAGAAGTCCAACCGACGCTAGGTCTTGCTGACTGACAGAGGAAGAGAGACAAAACAAACCGATGTTAGGTCTTGCTTACTGATAGATGAAGAGGGAAAAGACCAACTGGTCCTAGGTCTCGCCAACTGATAGACGAAGAGGGAGAAGACCAACCGGTGCTAGGTTTCCCTAATTGATATAGGAAGAGAGAGAAAACCAACCGATGTTAGGTCTCGACTAGTGATAGATGAAGAGGGAGAAGACCAATCGGTGCTACATCTTACCGAGTGGTAGATGAAGAGAGTGAAGAAGAGAGAGAGAGAGAGAAGAGAGAGAGGGAGAAGAGAGAGAAAGAGAGAAGAAAGAGAGAGAGAAGAGAGAGAAAGAGAGAAGAAAGAGAGAGAGGAGAGAGAAAATTACCTACCCGAAGGGTACCGACCTTTTTCTTTTCTCTCCTCTCTCTATCCAAGACGTAGTCACAGGCTCAAGCAAGGAATCAAAATTTCTATTTAATCTTCGCAAAATTCAATTGAAGGCTGTAGGTTTTTTATCGTCCGAGGGGGGGTTTTACAATGAGGCAGTGCCTGTTTATATAGAGTTGTGCCCAAACATGGGTGGATTGATCAAAATTACACCTAATTGCTGAACATTAAGATTTAATTGATTTAAAAGAAAGTATAAAAATGGGTGCAAAAGGACTATTTTGCTGCCTAACAATGTGTGGAATCCCAGACAGTCCCTGTGGCTACACAAGAACTTACGTGATCTTTCGTGGCTGACCCGGGGTTGTTCTGATGCTAGTCTAATCGAAAGATTATTGTTTTCTTATAGGGCTTGACATGACGATCGTTTTGATACCAAATTTGAGCCATGAATCATGTTTTTGAGTCATGATATGAGACTTGAAATTCGTTTGAATCTTGGAAACTTCAAATCTATGGTGCGGTCTTTCTTTAATGTTTTTCTTTGATTTCTTCGTCGTAGGGCACTAAGCATATCATCACGATTGCGTGGCAACAATTGAAATGTGATTTGGAGCCCGATTGAAGATTTCACAACTTTTGAGGTTGGCCGGAATTTGAAATCCGGTTACCAGAATTTTAGTAACTTCGTCGGCTTCGTGCATGAAATCTAACCGTTCATCATGTACGTTGTTTAGTCCAAGGACAGCCTTGAACCTTATGCACACAATGGAATTGGTTTTGGGTCGATCTGTTGCATGAGAGTCGTGATTTCGTTCATCGAGCGAGGCGTGTCGCTGTTGCATTTTTGCACCTTCTTCACGGATCGGCAACTTCTTTCTAGCTTTGCTCCTTGCTCGGATATCGTCTCGGAACATGACACATATCGAATTGTTCGTCTTGATGAGACTAATGCGCTCATCAAATTCGGAAGCGATCCGACTTGGAACGAGTAAGTTATGGGCCCTGAAAGTGACTATCCATGACTGTAAAAATAGTGACCTTTAGTGGTGTTTTGTAGTGAGGTCATATAGGAATAGTGTGCGGCCTCTCTTGTTTCAATGTTTTGCTCACATCTTTGTTCTGAAGTGTCTTATCAATCCGAAACTTGGCCCATAAGGGTTCCTGAACATGCCAGATCAAATGGCGATGGTTCCATAGTGATTTGAGACATCGAAAATATAGTTCCAGTTGTAGGGTCCATTTCAGGGTGGTAGAAGGCAATTCTTTGAAAACTGTTTCTTTGTGTTAACTGCCGTATACATGTCTGATTGTGATGAAACTTAGCAGGTGGTCTTTTGAAGTGTTGATGACAATCTTGAACAATTCTGGGGCCATTATGAGACTGTAGGGAATTTTCCACTGTTTTGTAGGCTTTATTGACCCGCTTCCTACCAGGGACCAAGATGATTAAAAAATGCCTTCAAACAGAGGGTCCACCAGAGCTAAGAAGTGAGGAGTCAGGGAATTTTATGTCCCTTCTCGCACCATTCCAGGAGAGAACTTGGGAGCCTGACTATGAGTCTTGATTCAGACGAAGTGTAGGGAAGGAACCTTGAGCAGTTCGCTTCCCTGGGATGGTCACGAGTGCGGGGATGAGAAAATCCCCAACTCGGATGAATGGGATGCCCAAACGCCATAAAATGTAGTGCATAAAGTAAAAGGTGATACTAATCAAACAATAGTGAACATATGAAGGGGTAATATGTCCCTAGTGGAGTCGCCAAGCTGGTTAGGTGCCTCGATCTCGCTTCCCCGAATCTAAGTAATCGGGTGACACGTATCTCAGGTTTGGAAGAACCGTAACCTGAGACCGATCTCTCGAGAACCTCTTTCAAGAATAAGGGCATGTGTTCAACTAGTGAGCGAGGAATTTAGGTCCGTGACTTGCTCGGGCTGACTCACGTGTGTGTACTCTTAGATCATGATGGAAAGCCCCCGAGTTGATTCAACTTGTTTATAATCGCCTCCCTTGACCTGCAATCGCTTTTTTTTCAGCACAATACTACCATGGTTAATTTGTAAGACAAGTGGGCTGAAGGACCCACCCTTGTCTTAGAGTAATGCACATTCATATGGCAAAGAATGTGAAAAGTTAGGATGATGAAATGGAAGATTCGAAAAGAGAAGAGAAGTTGATGAAGGGACAAGACTAGCATGATAGCTGGACAATGATCGAATCGGAGTGGTAGCACGATGGGCATGGTACTCAAGACCAGCACGACAGCAATACTACTCAAAACCAAGGCCGATATGATTATCTTAATCTGGTATGGCAACAAGACAGGCATGGTACTTAGGACGAGCACGACGACAATACTGCTCGACAGCCTGACTTCTATGACAGTGCTAGAATGAGTCTACCCTCAGTCAAGTGAGAAGAGAATGAAGAGAAGGTGTGAGACGATGAAGAGATGTGGTCCTGACGGCGCTAGGCATCGCCACCCAAAACCGTAGAGTAGCAGTGTCACGACCCTTGGAAGGCGCTAGACAGTACTGCTCATGGTTGGAGGGTGAGCAGTGAACTACATGTAGCTCTAAGCATCAGCGTTAACAACACGAGGAGGCAACACACCCCTTCGCAGGCGGCGATAGCCTCTTGTGACGCACGCGGTGATAGCCATTTGTGAAGCACGCGGCAATAGTTCCTTCTGAGGCACACAACGATGGGCGTGGGACGCAAGAGAAACATGTGGACGGTGATGGGCACCGAGTGCATGAAGGAAGCTCATAGACGGCAATGGGCACTGACCTCACAAAGGATGCTCACGAACAGCAATAGGTGCCGAGCGCACGAAAGGAGCTTACGGATGACGATAGGTATTGCTGCGACCCTTTGCGGGTGGTGATAAGTATCGTCATTTATTGCTGCAACCCTTTGCGGGTGGTGATAGGTATCGTCATTTACGATAGGCACGCAATGAGGGAAAACCCCTACGAGTGGCAATAAGCATCGTTGTCTATGCTTCTCGCGGAGAGACAGAGACGAATGAAGAGGAAGAGAAACCAACTTGTACATGGCGCTGCCATCGCCATGCACAACTTGTGAAGCCACAGGACGGGGAAAGAAAGAAAGAGGCATGCATGGTACTACCACTGCTGTGCATGGCCTCTGAGAGAAGCTCAAACAAAGAAGAAGAAGAAAGAGAAGAAGAGAAGAAAAGAAGAGAGAGAAATATTTACCTTGAGCCTAGGGGTACCGATCCAAACGTTTCTTTCTCCTTCCCCCCTCTCTCTCTCTCTCTCCAAACGTTACCCAACAATAAGAAGGAATGAGAATTTTATTAAGCAAAAATTCTCTTTGGCGAAGGGTCAGCGTATAATGGTAGTACGTGATACATATAGAGTTGTGCCCAAACATGGGTGGATTGATTAAAAGGAAACCTAATTGCTGAAAATTAAGATTTAACCAAATTAAAAGAAATAGGAAAATATGGTTAAAAATTACTGATTTGCCCCTTCCTAGAAATTTTTGGAATTCTAAAACAGTCCATGTGCTGCCTGAGATTGTGCGTGATCTTTCATGGATGATCGAGATTGTTCTGATGCCCGTTTGGTTGAAAGATGATTGTTTTCTTGTAGGGCTCGGCATGGCGATCGATTTGATACCAACTGTGAGCCATGGATCATGTTTTCTAAGCCACGATCATGCGACTTGAAATTTGGACGAGTCTTGAAAGTTCGGATCTATATTGTGCTCGTTCCTTGATGTTTTTCTGTGATTTCTTTGCTGGATCACATTGAGCATGCCGTCACAATCACGTGGCAACCACCGCAGCTTGATTTCGTGTCTGGACGAGGATTTTGCAACTTTGAAGTTTTGGATGGAATCTAGAATTTCGGTGCCAGAATTTGCAGTCACTTCATCCACTTTGTGTGCGGAATCCGACAGTTCATCATGAACAGGGTTCAGACCAGTGATAGCCATGGATGCTATGCACACGATGCAATTGGTTTCACGTCGATCGGGTCATGAGCGCCATGATTTTGCCACTTGAGCGAGGCACGATTCTGTTGATATTCCTGCAACGTTTTTCACGGATCAACAATTTCTCTCTAGTGTTTCTTCATGCTTGAGTGTCGTCACGAGGCATGCCACATATCGAAACACTCGTCTTGATGAGAAGAACATGCTCATAAAATTTGAGCATGATTCCACTCGAGACGGGTGAGATATGAGTGTTGAAATTCACTGTTCATGACTGCCCCTATAATGGAGTTTAGTTTCACGGTGGCTGCAAGGGAACAGTGTGCGGCCTACCCCTTTTCGGTGTTTTGCCTATAACTTCTTCCTGGAATGTCCGTTTAAGCTAAAATTCGACCCCTAGGAGTTTTCAACCATGAAGACTCCAATGGCGATAGTCCCACAAAAAATTGATGTGCCGAAAATATAATTCTAGTTATAGGGTCCGTTTCAGGGTGCTAGACGTTGATTATGCCAAAACTGTTCCTCGGTCTGCACTGCCTTAGACATGTTGAAATACGATGAAACTTGGTAGGAGACTTTTAGGAGTTTTTTTGAAGGTCTTGACTAGTTCTGGGGCCATTCTAAGACTGTCAAACTTCTCCCTTTATTCCGCATCGAGGACCCATGATGATGAAAAATGTCTTCCAACAACTGTCTCTACGGCGCCACTTCCCAAGTCCTAGTGAAAATTCACAAAAGATGCTTGGATCAATAAATAGGTTGATGCAATACTGGCCTTAGTAGGCAGCTTCAGCCCACATTCAAAAGAAAAATCCTTGGTTTCACAATACCAGGACCCAAAAAATATGAGCTTCAAGGAAAATATTTCGACAGCCTGAGTCCATTCGCAAAAAAGGACTTGGAGGACAGAAAACTCGTCAAGAAGGCAAGACCAGTCTCGTGATAAAGAGCACTATTCCCACAAGGTCGCTAACACACTTTAGAGATGTTGAAGATGCCCCAAGAAAGCCAAGTCAGCCATGACTTTGGACCTGTTATGATGTAATTAGGATTGAATCCTCAGGGGTCGCCTTGGACAAAGAAGAGAGGTATCTTGATTGTTTAAACTGCTAGCAGTGGGTAGGGGTTATACCCAAAAACGATCACCCTGATAAACTGAGGTACCTTGGTCACCAAGGAATATCTGGTACACAATGCTGATGGACACCAACTAAAGGCTCTTCATCAGACCATCCAAAACAAAAAAAATCCTCAAAACGTGGACCAACACTAGAGGATACAAAAACCTAGACTAAATGGACAAAATTCCCTTCAGCACGACACTCGACTGCCACATGGGCATGATTCTGAGCAACGAGGTTCGTACAAAATCATCAGCTTCAGAATCACAAACAGTTTACGTGAGGGTGAGGACCTTGATAGGATCCCTCAAAACAGTCTCTTCTCCCCTGAAGTCTCCATAGATGGACCTATACATTACATCCAAATGTCTGAGAATCCTAGTTACACCATTACGTGAATCTCCTTGGCATTCACGTGGTCCTACTGTTAGGAAATAAAATTTAATAAAGTTAAAGGAAATTTTCTGAATATTGTCCTTCTCGTTTCTCTCGAAGCAAGCTGTTTGAACACATTTTTCAATACCTTGAGTCCCGATGCGGACTAAAAGAGAAGTCAGTCAATAAAGCCTCGACATACAGTGGAATTCTCGACAGTCTCAGAATTTCCTCAGAATAGGTCAAAATCTTCCTAAGTACCCCATAGGGCAACTTGCCAAGTTTCGTATAAATCCGACATGTTTAATGCAGCGCAGACCAAGAAACAATTTCAGAAAAATCAGCCTCTAGCACCCTAAAATGGACCCAGTAACTAGAACTATATTTTTGGTGGGTCAAACAACCATGGGACCACTGCCAACCCCTATGAGTCAAGTTTCAACTTAAACGGATATTTCAGGACAAAGTTATGTGTAAAACATTAAAAAGGGGTAGGCCGCATGCTATTCCCGTATGCCCTCCCTGCACCAATCTCCACTAAAGGAGGCTGGCGTGCACAATCCAGAGCAGCAACTTCAAAGACTCGTATCTCACTCGTTCTAAGTCAAATCACTCTCAAATTTGGTGAACGTGTTCGTCTTATCAAGGCGAGCTTTTTGATATGCGGCATGACCTGTGACGATACCCGAGCAGGGAGAAAAGCTAAAGAGAAGTTGATGATTCGTGAAGATAGTTACAGAAAATTCAGCAGCAACACTCCTCGCTCAAGCGGCCATATCAAGACGCTTTCGTACCCGATCGACATGAAACTAATTGCATTATGTATGAAAGGTCTGAGGCCATAGCTGGTTTAAACCCTGTGTACTAGGAATGGTTGGATTTGCCACACGAAGGCATCAAAGTTGATGACGATTTCGGCCGTCGAATTTCCTGATTCTGGCAAAAAACCCAAGACGATGAAATTTTCGTCGGGGCATGAAATCGAGCTGCGTTCATTGCAGCGTTATTGTGACGGCATGATCAGTGCAATTCAGTGATGAAATAAAAAAAAAAAAAGTCAAGAAACAAGCACACTATTGATCAGAAGTTTTCAAGATTTATACAAATTTCGAGTCGCATGATCGTGGCTTAAAAACGCGATCCATGGCTCGAAGTTGGTATCAAATTGATGTCACGCCGAACACGACGAGAAAGTAATCATCTTTCGGCCAAATAAACACTGGAGAATCTCGAATCATCCATGGAAGATCATGCAAGTTGTAGGGCAATAGTAAGGACTGTTTTGGAATTTCATCTATTGTTGGGAAAGGGCAAAACAGTCATTTTGCACCCATTTTTTGAATTTATTTTATTTTTATTAAATTTTAATTATCATCAATTTAGGTAGTTTTTAGGCGTACACCCATGTTTGGGCCCAATTCTTTGAGTACATGTCAAACACAATTGTCCAAGGACCCTTGATTTTTCAATACTCATCAATAAAATTTGAGAGTTTTTACTTTCGAATTGTGGGCACGTCTTGGAGAGAGAGAGGAGAGAGAAAAAAGGTTTGATACCCTTTGGTGAAGGTAATTTTCTTTCTCCTCCTCTCGTCTCTTTCATTCTCTCCCCTCCTCTCATCTCTCTTTTTCTCTCCTCCTCTCATCTCTCTCTTTCTCTCTCCCCCTCTTATCTCTCTTTCTCTCTCCTCCTCTCATCTCTCTTTCTCTCTCCTCTCATCTCTCTTTCTCTCTCCTCTCATCTCTCTTTCTCTCTCCTCTCATCTCTCTTTCTCTCTCCTCTTCTCATCTATCCCTTTCTTTCTCCTCTCGTTTATATCTCTTTCATTTATCTTCTCTTATCTTCATTATTCACTTTCCTTGTCTCTCTTTTATCTTTCTTTTATTTTTCTTCACTTTTCTTCTCTCTCTTTATTCTCTCTCTTTCTTCTTTGATCATGCATGGCAGAGCCTATCGTCGGGTGTGATGTCCTCCTACTTTTGGGCTATATGTAGTGGGTCGGGCCTTAACACAAGTGGTGGCTCGGGCCTCTATAAAAGTTTATCTTATTCCCCTGTGTCTTAGACGACGAAAGGTCATCGTCGTTCATGTTTTCTCCCTCTTCTAATTCTTGTGTCATGGACGACGGAAGCTCATCACTGTCCATGTTTTCCCTCTCCTCTAATTCTTGTCTCATGGACAGCGAAAGCTCATCACCATTCGTGTTTTCTCTTTCCACTTCTCTCCTCTGTCATGGACAACAGAAGCTCATCGTCGTTCATATTATCCCTCTTCACTTCTTTGTCATGGACGGTGGAAGCTCATCGCTGTCCATGTCTTCTCTCTCTTCTGGTTCCTCTGTCATGGACGGTAGAAGCTCATTGTCGTCCATGTTTTCTCTCTTCACTTCTCTGTCACGGATGGCAGGAGCTCATCGTCGTCCATGTCTTCTATTTCCTATGTCATGACGGTGGAAGCTCATCGCTGTCCATGTTTTCTCTCACTTCACTTCTCTATCATTGACGACAGAAACTCATCGTCACCCATGTCTTCTCTCTCGTCTGATCCCTCTGTCATTAACGGTGGATTCTCATCGCCGTCCATGTTTTCTCCCTCTTCTCAGTACTCTGTCATGGACGACTGATGTTCATTGTCGTCCATGTTCCCTATCTCTCTTTTCTCTCTCTTCTTCCCCCTTCCTCTTCTTTCTTATTGTTCCTTTCTTCTTCTTTTCCTCTCTTTCTCTATCCTTTCTTTTTCTCACGTGCACGACATCGGTAGTACTGTGCATGCCTTTCCCTCTCTCTTGCTTTTCTATCTTCTCTTCTTTCTCTCTCTTGTGATGAAGGGAGGTTAAGTCAAGCACTGTCATAGTAGTTCATCGTCTAGCAGTACTGTCGCTGTGTCAGTTTTATCATTGTGCTTGTCTTACTACCACGATCGGCTAGCCATCGTGTCAGACCGATCGATGATCGTTCTGTCGTCTAGTATATTGCCATTGTGTCGGTCTGGTTACCATGCCCGTCTTATTACCACGTCAGGTCAATCTTGCTAGTCTAGTTACTGTGTTAGTCTAAGCCAACTAGTCAAATCCCTATCTTCCCTATTCCTCTATTCTGTCTCTTTCTTCTTCTTTCACCTATCCTCTTACCCCTTTTTCTTCTTTTGAATGTGCATGCCTATGCGTATTTGCCCAATGACAGGGAGGGGTCACTTTTCCAACTTGCCTTGTAAATTAACCATGTGTGTGTGATTGTAGAAAACATGAGAGTACAGGCTAATGGAGGCAATTCCGAACTAGTTTTACGACTGAGGGGCTTTCTTTGTGATCTAAGAGGATGCCCACGCGAGCAGCTTGAGTAAGTCCCGAACCCACCTTAAATTCCTCTCTCATTGGTTGGTATACCTTCCCTTGCTCCTGAGCGAGGTTCTCGAGAGAGCGACGAGGTTCCCAAGAGAGTGATCGCAAAGTCTCAGGTTCCCTCGAAACCCGAGACCCGTGCTGCCAGATCATCCGGATCCGGAGGGTGAGATCGAGGCACCTAACCAGCTTGGCGACTCCATTGGGGACTTACTACCCTTTCATCGGATCATTCTCGTTTGCCTAGTTTCTCCTTTGTTTTTCTGTTTTCACACACCACATGGCTGTTGGGTTTCTAAACCCATATTTTTGGATCGGGGATTTTCTGATCTCCGCATTCGCGAGCGTCGCTCGGGAACAAGTTCCTCCAACTTTGCTACCAACTTTCCTTTTGAGCAAAGACCCAATGTCTAGTTCCCAGGTCTTAACCTGAATAGGCATGAGGAGGGACTTAAAAGTCCCAAACTCCCCATCTCCTAGCCTTGGTGGAACTTTTGCTAAGGCACCCTGCATTGGTAGCACATCTGCTGCCACTCACATTGAGGGTAAACTTTGCCTAGCTCCGCCATATCGGTCTCAGTTTAAAGTAGTATTGACGTCGTGCTGGTCTTCTGAACTAGGCCCATCGTGCTACCACTATGAGTCGGTAGCTTTCCGGCCGTCATGCTAGTCTCGTCCCTTTGTCAATTTTCTTCTCCTTTCTCTCTTTATTGGACCCTTCCATTTCATCACTCCCTCATATGAGCATGCGATTCTCTAAGACAAGGGTGGGTCTCTTCGACCCACTTGTCTCGCCAATTAACCATAGAAGTGTTGAACAGAAAACAAGAGGATTGCAAGTTAAGGGAGGCAATTCTGAACCAGCTAAAGTAGCTGGGGGCCTTGCTTCGTGATCTAAGAGGGCGCTCATTTGAGGTAGCCTGAGTAAGTCCCGAACCCACCTTAAATTCCTCTCTCATCGATTGGTATACTTGCCCTTGCTCTTGAGAAACGTTCTAATAGAGCAATCTCAAATCCCGAGTTCACTAAATACTCGAAATACGTGCCACCAGATCATCGACATCCGGATGGCAAGATCGAGGCTCCTAGCTAGCTTGGCGACTCCACTGGGGACTTACTACCCCTTAGTTGGTTCGCTCTTGTTTGACTAGTATCCTCTTTTACTTTCTGCATTAATTTCTATGCCACCAGAGTTGTTCAACCTATTCATCCGAATTGGGGACTTCCTTATCCTCGCACTCATGACTTTCCCAAGGAAGTGAACTACTCAAGATTCCTTCCCTACTCTCCTTCTGAGTCACGACTCACGGTCCGGCACCCAGGTTCTTGCTTGGGTTAGTTCGAGTGGGGACTTAAAAGTCCCTGACTCCCCGCTTCCTTGCCTTGGTGAACCCTCCACTAAGGCCCCTTGCATCAGTGCCATGTCTGCCACCACACAAAACATGCACCTTGCTACTGGTAAGTCTCTTGTCAGTCATATTGCTAGGGAACGCCAGAAGGCTGCCTTAACCACTTTCGCAGGAGGTAAGTAAGTTGTCATTACTCTTGAGGATTGTCGCAAGGCAACCCTGCATACACTTTCACCTCTCTGAACCTCTATACCTAGAGGCTCAGCACACCCAACTGGAGACCCTACGACCTTCACCCCTCGCAGACACCCAAGGCTCATAGTCCATCCACTCGGGCCACACTTCGGGGCAACCTTCACATTTCCTTGAGCTCTCATCCAGGGTTAGACCTTCTAGGGCTGAACTCTGCATGCTTCATGCATTTTCTTTCCACAACTAGGGGCAGCGCTAATGCTATGCCACCTCGAGCACATGAGGGTTGACCGCCTCGTCCCCCCTCCTAGCACACATAGCTTCATCCTGTGAAAGGTAAGGTTCCACCTCGTCCCTCACAGACACAAGCTTGTGAGTCTCGGCCTCCTCAGGTCGAACTCATTGACCGAGCCCTGTCTGACCCCAGGCCGCTCTGACGGCTAACCCTAACGGTGCACAAGCACCACCCAAGCGAGTTCCTTCCCGACCCCAACTCAGATGGAGTGATGAACCAGCTCTTGCCCCTGCCGCTCTTCCGACACTTGGCAAGAAACTTGAGCCCTGGTACTCAAAGGTCTTCCCTAAGAGTACCATCTTGAGCCAGCCTCATGTCAGCTGTGCACATGGCCCCCACAAAGGAACTTGAGGCAAGGACTTGTTGTCAGACAGAGGCCTCCAGTGTCCAAGGAAGAAACCTAGGCTGCCTTCTGTCCTACCGCACCCCTTGCTACAACTCATAGACATGACCCTTACATGTTCAAAGAAGGCAGGGCAGTCCAAGTCTCAAGCTCGGTTTTGGAATGAGGTCCATAGCCGTCTCAGGGTTAAGCAGAAGAGAAACCTTCAGATCGTGACCTAAGAAGCCTCCAAGGCAGTCAAGATCGCCACCCTTGATGACCTCCTGCCTCGTAACCCCTTTTTCCCTTTTCAAACTCCAGAACCTAAGCGAGTCCAAGAGTATTGTTGGGTCGTCACTGCCCAGAAGCCACGGTCTCAAGACTGTTGAGAACCGGTCGTCACAAGATCGGCATACAAGGCTTGAATTCAAGAGGGGCAAGCTGAGCCCCTCATGACTTGCCACCCATGATTCGCCGACCTCGACAGTCCGCTCCTCCTCTTGGCTCTAACCTCTCAGAAGAGATGATCAACATCATGGCGATCAATGACCCGTACGAAGCCTAGGAAGACAGAATGACCAGGTTCAAGGTAATGATGCAATCCATCCTTGAAATGATGGAACACCTAGAAGCCTCCAGGCCCACTTCCTCTCACCATGACACCGATTCCCCGATCGCTGAGGACACATTTCTTAGGAAAAGTCCCCCACCGGTCTCTTAAGACAGTCCCACCATCCGTGGGGTCTCCCAGACCGACATAGATGCTATGGTGGCCCATAGCCACAAGAACAAGGTCCCAGACATGCAAGAGGCGTCGCTCTACCAGAAGCCATACCCTTCATACATATCCTTCCCTCCGAACTATCAAAAGGGGAAACTCCCCCTGTTCAATGATACTACATCTCCGCACCAGCATACTGCTCACTTTCAGGCGGCCTGTCGAGAGACATTAATTGATAGACGACTCCTTCTCTGCCAGTTCGTTGAGACTCTTGAAGGGCTCGCCTTCTAGTGGTATGCTCGGCTGCCTCCCAACTCAGTACACATGTAGCAAGAGATGGAGCAGCTGTTTTATCAACGCTTCTACGAATTCAAGAGGAACATGGAGACCATCAAACTCGTCACCTTGATGCAAGACTCTGGTGAGCCGGTTGACAAGTTCATCACCTGAAGGAGAGAGTTGGCAACCTTTCACGCCACTTTCATGATTGAGAAGGAAGCTGTCCAGACCTGCATACAAAATGTGCTTCTTGAGATCACCTTGCATGTCGAGGCATCCAATCCACCCTCCATGTCAGAGCTCATCTCTAAAGAAGTTCATGTTGAGGGGTTGTTCAAGCACCATGGCAGCCCTCATCAGCAACCCTCCGGTTCAAATTCTTTTTCCAATCGTCGGGGCAACCAAAAAGCAATGATCGATGTGGCCGTCACCGTGACTGACACTAAGAGCGCGACTCCTCAAACCCTGGACCTTTCCAAGGCACAGACATCTCCGGCCAAGGGCAAGCATCAATCCTACAATTAGGTCCTGCCTCCTAAAAATTCTAAGCGAAATGACTTCTGAATCCAGCACCAGAATAAGGTTTACCCCTTCAACAAGGAGTAGACTCTTGCGTTGCTTCGACTGGTGCTAAAACAAAACATGATCCAGCTGTTGAAGGCCAATACTGAAGAGGCAGTTGGGCATGAGCCAAATGAGAAGTATTACGCCTATCACAGAATAGTAGGCCACCCCACTTACGACTTCTATAAGCTCAACGTCACTATCGAAGCCCTTATCAACAAGGGTTAGATAAAACTCAAAGAGTTGAAGAAAGCGTTTTGGGTAACTGAGGCTTCTCACATAGATGTAAGAGCGTGACGAGGCACCCGCTATTCTCTGTGCATTTTTCTCCATAATGCTTGAAGAAGGACTCCTCACTCCCAAGCCAACAAGGCAACCCAAGTTCCTTCCTTCAGGAATCGATAACCTATGGTGCGCATTTCACCAGATACGAGGTCTTGACAACAACGAGTGCACCAGCTTCCATAAGCTTCTAACAGAGAAGATGCAGTAGTGTCAAGAAGTTCATGGCAACCCAGGAGGATGCCCTCAAGTCCCACTTCTACCTGTGCAAGAAGACCTCGAGGTGCCGGACCAGGAAACACGGTACCAGACCCTCTGTAGACCCTCCTTGAGGCGATGCTCCAACATGGCCTCGTCACTCCCAAGCCTATCAGGCAGCCTAAGCGGCTTGCCCAAGGCACGAAAAAACTCTGGTGCCCTTATCACCAAGTATGGGGTCACGAGCTAAAAGAGTGCTTGTGATTCGAAGCTATAATCATGGAGAAAGTCTAGGAAGGCCACATCATTTGTGCCATCCTCCTGAAACATTTTAAGTCGTCACTCCCATTCAAGAGAAGGCCACACTACAAGCCTTTCACGAGCATGCACTGGACCCTTCAAAACCCTCAACCTCTTAGCCTTGGGAAGTCTACCATGGGCAAAGTTGGCTCAAATCCCTGAAGCGTGAAGCGGTCCATCAAGTTAGGACTACTCACCAGCCTGAGAGGGCGCTCCAGACACCCCCTTAAGGACCCAGAAGGAGACGTGAGCACTTAGATAAGCCCGCTGAAGGAATCCCATCCCTCAGCCACCAATCGAGGAAGAATTCCTTAGGCCCCTTCCTCCACTCCCGACCTTGCAGGACTTCAACCCAAGCCTAGCTTGCCTTACCCTTTTGTCCAATTAGGTGGACATCCCTGAGTCATCAGCAGCTCGAGATTCCTCCAATATGGGCGACGACGCTAAAAGCACCCTACAACGATCAAACTTGGAGCAAGACCTAAAATATCCCTTGGGTATAGCTCCACGGTGCCCAGACTTCGACACTCTAAATAGAGAGTTTGTAGGTGCCAGCCTCACCTAGCCACAACAAGAGCGCCTCAGAGAGATGTTAGCCTAGGCGGCTGGATTCTTGATAGTCGCCGACGCACTGACCTCAAAACCGAGCCATCTTCGAGCTCCTCTTCCAAAGAGGCCTCCCACATGGTGTAGATCTTGGAAGTACCAGCTAACACGAGGCAAATTGTTCTAAGATCGGGAAAGAACCTACAACCCACACCTCAAAAGCTCATGGCCCTCAAGTTTTTTGATCCTTCGCTTTCCCCTAAACCTCAATCTCCAACCTCTACATCCCTAATATAAGCTCATATTACTTCCTCATCAACCCAAACCACGTCGGTTGAGCAACAAAGTTAGCCAGTGCCACAAACCAAAACCCAACCAAAGCCTATTCCTAAGCCTACCCTAGCCCCAACACTATGACTAGATCAGGAACACAGAAGATTAATGAGGATAAAGTGAAATATGACATAATTGGGCACTTGAGAAAGCGTTCAGCTCATTTAAGTATCTATGATGACCTCTTGTTGTCTAGAGATTATCGTATGGCCCTAGTGCAAGCTCTTTCTAACCCAGAGTTATACGATACCAAAGTGGAGCCCATTGAGGTTGACACAGTCATCCTAAGTTGGTGCTTGGCAATCTCTTTTTTTGAAGACGACCATCAGCTGAGGGTAAATTCCACAATCGCCCCCTCTTTGTGAATGATGAACTCCATGCTAGCCCTATCAACGGGATCATGCTGGATGGAGGGTCAGTAGTCAACTTGATCTCAAGAAGGATCCGCACCCGATTGAGATTAGGGTCTGACGACCTCACTCTTACCCACATCACTGTGCAAGGTTTCAACCAATCAGGAGAGAAGCCAGTTGACACAGTGTGCCTTTATCTCAAGATTGGTCACCTCAATGATTATGCTCAATTCGATGTAATCGACACTGATACCTCTTATGACCTCCTACTTGATCGTCGTTGGCTTCAGGATCAGGGGGTGGTTCCTTACACGCTCCACTAATGCTTCAAATACAGTTGAGATGGGAGGCAGTACACGGTCTATGCCGACAAAAGACTGTTCCCTGTAGTTGAGACTCGCTATGCCGACTCCAAGTACTATTTCACAGACCTTTCAGTGCCAGAAAAGTCAAAGGATAATGATTGGAAGCCTGTGAGAGAGACGAGACCCTCTTCCCATGATGACGTTGAAGATTTGGGGCGAATGATCAAGGACATGTTCAAAGAGGAGGAAAGACATGGAAAGATCCTTCCTTTGACTCCGATCCACCCGAGTATACCTTACCACCTCTCCGAGCTCATGGTATCCTCTCACAAAGACGAACCTTCCCCCTCTACTTCCAATTCTCCAGAGCAAAACGGTGAGATAGAAGCAACTCCTAAGCTTGAGGAAGCCTTAGAGGTAGACCTTCCAGCACCGAGGGTCACCTATAGATTGGATCAGAAAAAGGTCCTGCATGTCCCCATCGCTCTTCTAGAAGTAGAACTGGCATACCAACCATCAAGGATAATACTCCAAGTTCCATCCTCCTTGAACAAGGGGATCATCAGCAACCAAAAGAAGGTGTTACACTTCTCAGGGGTTGTCGAGAAGTACAGGTAGACAAGAGTCATCCCTCTGGCTCTCAAGATCAAGACCCCATGGTAGAGTTGAGAAGCGAGGTTCATAACCTCTAGAGTCAATTGGAGGTCATGCACATCTCTTCAAAGCACTTAAAGGGGTTTGTCCCTAAGACTAAGATCTATGACGAGCTCAAAACCAATGTGCCTTGAATCGAAACCACAGCTCCCCTAGACTTGATTATTTACTGTGAACACGCTCACCAAATCATTAGAACCATGAATTATGAACCCCTGTCCAATCAAACACTAAGGGATGAAGTAGCAACTGCTCCCCCATTCGAGGTCATTGAAGCCACAACAAGCTACCACAAGATGAAGCAAGGAGTGGGCTATTCTTTTTCGTCTCAAACTATGAAAGGGCGAAAGTAATGAAATAGAAAAGAAAATAAGAGATGCATTTCATAAAACGAGAAAAGAGTTGCTTCATTCATCAGTCAAAGACTGTTACAAATGTCAGTAAAAGGAAAAAGGGGGCATTTTACTACTATTACTGACAATTTGTATACAAGGAATTATCAATGAAGGTGTTCGCTCAATTCTCAAGACTAAGCCTATAATGCTCTTGTTGTATCCACTTGATTCCATCCTTCATAGCTACCGCTTGAAGAACAGAAAACTTTCTAACCAAAGGAGGGTATTCTCCACATACCAACTGACAAGAAAATGGGTCTCTTCCTACCTCACAGGTTGTGGCAAGCAAGTCTTCCAAGTCATTGATGTTTCGCTCAAGAATCGCCATATCATCTTCGTTTTCAAAACATGCGATTTCATTAGATATCAAAAGAACCTTCGAAGGCAAGCTCTCAAACTCCGAGTGAACGAACTGTCGCATGAGAAAGTTGGTTCAGCATGAGCAACAATCAAAGGCCCAGGGAAGAGTCTATGTAATGATCTGACAGAAGGATGCTTCTGAATGAAAGCTAATTCTTCTAAATCCAGAACTACCCTAGCTTATATAGCCACTTCAGTCACCTTCTCCTTGAACAAGTCTACACAAGGGATGTCGAAGTCTATGAGGTTGTCCATCAGCCTCTTCATCAAAGCAGGAACACGATCAACTTGAAGAAAGAAGCTTGACTGAAAAGTTTATAAGCGGCTCTAAGAAGGTCATGCCCATTGTCCTTAGAGACATTACGACGATTGAGCTTAGTAACCTGTATAGGGAAAGGCATCTTGGCTTGTGATATGATTAAGCCACAGTGAGTTCGCCAAATGAAAGGATGAACAACTTGCTCTGAGAAAGAGGTGACTACAAAATCTGCACCTATGATAGGTTCCTTTCGAGCAGGAAACATAAGTCTCCATCTCAAAGTTGCAAGAGAAATCGCTCTGTTGCCCATTACTATCAAGTCGCAAAAAGGCGGTGGCCCATCCTCGCCCCTAGAAATAACGGGTTGAGATGAAGGATGTGGTCCGTTCTCAGCAATGGGGGGCTCTTCGTCCTCAATAACAATAAGGCCCTGTTTGGAAGAGACCTAAATTCTGGGAACTTTTGAAGCCTTGGTCGACTGCCGGGAAGATATTTGACAAAGAGGCTTCTACCCGACCGATGGCTACGAGTAAACAAAATTACAAATTCAGACTATCGTTGGTTGCCCACTGAGATGGTATCGCTGTCTCGTGACCAAGATGTGTTAATGCTTGTGCTCCAGTTCTCAAGCACGGGCCACATGTGCGTTCCTTGAAATACGGACACACCACCTGACACTTGTGGTGTGGCCTGTCACCTCGCGTGCAGAGAGCCACTGTTCGTCATCCCACCACCCTTTGTCTCTCGACCATTATGGCCCCGCAACCCTTCGAGTTCCTACTGACATTCCCCTGTTCATCGGAAATTCACTCCTAACCACTAGAAAAACCCTTCCCCGTCTACTCATTCTCAGAATTATCAAAAAACCACCAAAATCCCTAGAAAGCATCCCTGTGACCCCGCGGGTTTCCCTTCTCCTTGCTTCTGCACTTCGGCAATTCGCCACAAGCTCACCGGAATTCTATTGAGTTCTCAGTGAGCCAACTACTGTTCCTCCTCCTTCTCCTTCGATAACCAGAGGACTGACAGAGCCCTCTGAACTCACTGCGGCCTCCCCTTCAATCGCGAAACAAATAAAGGAGCACTCAAACTCCGATAAGCAACCTCTACAAAGAGGCTAAGACCCCGAGAAACCTTGTTCCTTACTCGAAGAGCCTCGACATTCTCGAAAGATGTTCGCAAGCACCTCACGAAGGCCCACAACCCACTAAAGTTTGTCAGAAAGAGCTCCCTCTCTGCTGCAGATTTTGATCCGGAAGTTCTAGCCGGGAAATCTCTTAACGAAAACCCCTTTCTCTAGCTCTCTCTCTCTAAAAACTCTTCCACTATTTTACCCCTTCGATAAAACAGTAAAGGGGGTTTTCCCTCTTTTTCTACCCAGCAGTGCTACTAACTGCCCTCGATAAACCAGAAATGACGCTCCAGTCCCCAGTCTATAAAACCAGGCTGGGGCGAGTCAAAACCCGAGACCTGAAAAGGCCAACGTCGCATGCTTTACCCAAAGGCCATCGCCATGTGCCTTCGTCAAGGGCCATTGCCACATGCCTTCCCCCAAATGTTATCGTCGCACGTCCTTTTTCAAGGATTTAACGCCGATCTCTTCCACAAGTACTTAACACCATGTGCACATCATTTAGGGCTAATGTCGTGTGCGTCATCCAACGCTTAGTGCCACGTGCATGCCATGACCCTCCCATCTGGACCATTATCCTACCACCTCTGCAGGTTCATTCCTTGGGCCACAGTCTCACTCCTCAGGGAGTCCAGTCTCCGGTTAAGGCTCCGTTCTCCATGGATTCGCATGCCTTCACCACGTAACGGTCCATGCTGCATGACTTTAAACTGCTCTACTATGGCCCAAACTACATGACATTAAACTGTAGCGGCGGTCTAGTTGCACGACCTTAAACTGCTTAGTCCTTGTCGCACGACTTAAAACTGTACCACCGGGGTCCAAACTATATGACCTTAAACTGTAAACTAGACGACCATAGTCCAGCTGTGTGACCTAAACCATAGTGTACGTCCTGACCGCATGACGTTAAAAGGCCTAGTGCCATGGTCCAAACTATATGACCCTAAACTATAACGGAGGTCTAGTTGCATGACCTTAAACTGCACGGTCCTAGCCGCATGACTCTAAACTGCATAGCAGTGGTCCGAGATACGAGACCCTAAAACTGTAACGTTCAACATGACAAATGGCCCATACACATAACTTTGACCAAGAGATGGACCACCTTTTTGCTAAGGGGTATTTCATCAACATCTCTAGTGGAGTTAGATATCTGCAAAAGGTCATACCTACTCTTTTAAACCCCAATGGGATTGTTTCACGCCAACATCCTAGTGCGAGTCACACCCTATTACAACCCATTACCACCAAGGAGTTAGGTCCATGCTTGTCTTCTCAACCCCAGCAAGGTTACACTTGTACTCCAGACTGTCACCCCCAGTGGAGTTACATGAAGCCCCAAAGTAGATTCACTTCTACTTTCCACTCTTCGAAGGGCCACCATCTTCATCTAAAGCTCTCTGCTTGTGAATAGCCTTAACTATTTCATCCCCAGGGAATTAGATTGCTATTCACAAACCTATGCTCCATGAAGCTTCATCAATATAGCAGCACACGTAACGGTTCGTGCTGCACGACCTTAAACTGCATAGCCATGGTCCATGCTGCATGACCTTAAACTACACAGCCATGGTCCATGCTACATGACCTTAAACTGCACAGCCATGGTCCAAACTATATGACCTTAAACTGTAGCAGAGGTCTAGTTGCACGACCTTAAATTGCATGGTCCTAGTTGCATGACATTAAATTGCATAACCATGGTCCATGCTGCATGAACTTAAACTGCACAACCATGATCCAAACTATATGACCTTAAACTATAGCAGAGGTCTAGTTGCACGACCTTAAACTGCATGGTTTTAGTTGCATGATTTTAAACTGCATAACCACGATCCAAGCTATATGACCTTAAACCATAATACACGTCCTAGTTCAACTGCTTTGCACAGGTCCAAGAGGCATGACGTTAAAGACATCCCCACATACGTGCACACCCCATTTAAGTGCATCTTCATGTATGTCCTCCTCAACCGACCCATTTGTGTGCACGCACCACCTTCATTACCTCCTCAGTGAGTCCATTCAACATTAACTGCTTCCACCATTCCCCAGTGAGTCTTACCCATGCTCACGAAATGGTGAGCCATCTCACCACCCATACTCGCCGTCAACTAGTGGGTCACCATTGCACACCCACCATCCAATCATCATTATCAGCTTCCACCATTCCCCAGTGAGTCTTATCCATGCTCATGAAATGGCAAGCCATCTCGTCACCCATACTCGTCATTAGCTAGTGGTTCATCATTATTCACCCACCATTCATTCATCATCAACTCTTCATAGGCAACCTCGTGCCATCTCCTCAAAAGTGAGTCAAAGCCACAACCATGCTCACAGCCATTCACCACTGCTACAGTCCTATTGTACGACCCTAAACTATAGTGTACATCTTGGCCGCCTGACGTTAAAAGGCAGGCTTCATACAGGTCTCGAAGGCACGACCCTAAAACATGCCTTAACAAACAATGAGCATGGTGTATACCTATACAAGGGAACACCATGAGTAAAAATGACGGATGGGCATGGTCCCGAAACCATGAGTAAAAGAGTTCCGTAGAAAACAAAACCCAGTCACGGTGAAAACCCCAAAAGGGCATCGTGAGAAAAAACAGATGAAAAGGGTCGACATGACTGCAAGGTCATGGGTAAAAGAGCCAAGAAATAATAGAGGTTGGTGAAAACGGTCTTTATGGCACCACTTCGCTTGTTCAAGTGAAAACCCACAAAAGGGCGCTTGGATCGGCGACACAGGTTGACGCATGACCGCCGCCTCAACCGACAATTAATTTCTAAAACAATCACAATCCTAATGAGGTCTACCTAAAATCCTCGAATGTCAAACAATAACCAACACAAAATGGCTCACCAGGGAGTAAGAGCCTCATAAGATCTATCGCACTTCAAATATCAACAACATGGATCACCAGGGAGTGGGATCCGCATAAGATCTCCCAACAACAACAAGAGTCCTCAAGGGTGAGGTTGATGACCAAAAGATCCCTTCGAAATGCTAAAGACCATCACGAAGGCAAGAAACTGAAGAAGCCAAGGTCTAACCTACCACAGGCTTCAGGGTACTCCTCACCAAATCCCCTAGCCTACATGGGACCAGAATTTTGGGATAGGTCAAGCCGTCAACTGGACCCTGCTAGATGGAACCAACAGAGATACCCTTAGCATCAAAAGCAAACCTGATGTAGTAGCGAACATTGCCGACCAAAAGGTTCTTCTCACTTGGCCTCCACATAGGCTTGATTCTGTCCGAGGAGCTCTCTACAAAGGCCTCATGCTTCGAAATTGCAAACAGTACCTCGAGGGTGAGGACTTCGACAAGATCCCTCATGCCTGATTCTGTCCGAGGAGGTACCTACAAAGGCCTCATGCTTCAGAATCACAAATAGTCCCTTGAGGGTGAGGACTTCGACAAGATCCCAACAACTTCTCAAATGATTGTACTTCTCGATTCTCTTGAAGCACAACATTCGACAGGGCATGCTGTTGGAAGATATTTTTCGTCAACATTGGGCCCTCACTCAATAAAAGCCTAGCAAACAGTGGAAATCGCGACAGTCTTAGAATAGCCCCGAAACTGGTTAAGATCTTCATGAGGTCTCTCAAAAGTCTCTCTCCAATTTTTGTCCCATTTCAACATGTCTAAGTCAGTGGAAACTATAAAATAGTTCAGGCAAAATCATCCTCTTACACTCTGAAATGGCCCCTATAACTAGAGCTACATTTTTTGTCTCTCAAATTGCTATGGGACCATCACCATTGGATCCATCATGGTTGGAAACCCTCAGGGGTCAAATTTCATCTCGAACGGACACTCTAGGAAAATGTTACACATAGAAGAGTGAAATAGAAGGAGGTGCACTCTATTCCCTTGCGGCCACCTTGCAACTCTGTTCCATTGAAGGGACAATCACGGAAAGTAACTTTTGATGCTCATATCTCGCTGGTCCCAAGTCTGATTGTGCTCAAATTCAGTGAGCAAGTCCGCCTCATCAAGACGACCGATTCGATATGTGGCACGCTCCGTGATGACACCCAAGCACGAAGAAAAGCTAGAGAGAAGTTGTTTATTCGTGAAGAAAGTGCAAAAAAATTAGCAGCATCGTGCCTTTCTCGAGCAGCTGAATCATGCGACTCGGGAGTCCGATCGACGTGAGACCAATTCCATTGTGTGTGTAAGTTCTCGGACCATCTCTGACTAGAACCCCATACATGATGAACTGTCGAATTCTGCACACGAAGCTGATGAAGCCACTACAAATTCCATCATCGAAATTCTAGATTCTGAGCAAAATGACAACGTTGTAAAATCTTCATTCAGGCACGTAATCGAGCTGCGTTTGTTGCCTCGCCATCGTAATGGCTGGCTCAATGTGATCTAGCAAAGAAATCATCAAAAAACATCGAGGAACAAGCATACTATTGATCTGAAGTTTCAAGATCCACTCAAATTTCAAGTCACATGATCGTCTACAAAAAACATGATCCATGGCTCAAAATTGGTATCAAATTGATCGCCATGTCGATCCCTACAAGAAAACAATCATCTTTCGATTAATCGGGCATCAGAACAACCGTAGATCATCCATGAAAAATCATGCACGTTCTAGGGCGACACAGGGACTATTTTAGAATTCCACAATTTGCTAGGAGGGGGTAAATCTGTCATTTTGCACCGTATTTTCTAATTTCTTTTAATTCATTTTAATATTAATTTTCAAAAATTAGGGTCAATTTTGGTCATCCACCCATGTTTGGGGCAAATTCTATATATACATACCATCATTATACACACCAAAGGACTCAACCTTTCACAAAAGAGAGAGTTTTTACTTAATACCATTTCTTTTTCTTCTCATTATTGAGTCACGTTTGAGAGAGAGAGTAAGGTGAGAGAAAATTTTGGATCGGTACCCTTAGGTTCGAGGTAAATCTTCTCTCTCTTCCTTTTCTTTTCTTCTTCTCTCTCTTCTCTTCTCTCTTCTTCCTCCCCTCTGCCTGAGCTTTCCTCAAAGGCCACGTATGGCAGTGGTAGTGCCATGCATGCCTCTTTGGTGATCTTATAGGTCACGCATGGTGATGGCAGCGCCATGATCAAGCTCTCCTCCCCCTTTGTCTTCATCTCTACCTCCCAGTGCGACTTGCAGGCGGTGCTTCTTATCACCGTCTGCAGACGTATCCTCGATGTCTCGGTGAGGAACGCGGGCAGCGAAGCCTATTGCCGTCTGTGGGGGCTTCACCTTGACGAGAGACTATTGCAGGTGGCGATGCCCATAGCCGTCCGTAAAGGAGTCACAACAATACCTATCTTCGTGCGCAGGCTCCTTCCTTGCTCTGTGCCCTTCTCTATGCACCTCATGGGAAGTTATTGTCGTGCTCCTCGTCAGGAGTCATCGCCATCTGGAAGGGGCGTGTTGCTTCCTCGCATTGCCAATGGCGATGCACATTGCCGTCCGCGGGCTTCCTCTCGTATTCCATGACTGACATCGTGTGCCTCACTGGAAGCTATCATCTGAGGCTCACTAGAAGCTGTCATGGCCCGCGAGGGACGCGACGTCTTCTCATGATGCCAACGACGATACCCATTGTTGTTTGAGTCCTTCCCCTTTCGCCGTCTCGCTTGCTTTCTCTTCATCCCCTTTTCGTCTCCTCATTCTTTTCTCCATTACTTGATTGAGGGTAGACATAGCCTAGCGCCATCATATCGGTCATGATTTAGAGTAGTATTGATGTCGTGCTAGTCTTGTGAACCATGCTCGTCTTGCTACCACTCCGAGTCGGTAGCTTTTCGGTTGTCAAGCTAGTCTCGCCCCTTTGTCAGGTTTTCTTCTCCTTTCTCTCTTTATTGAAGCCTTCTGTTTCATCACTCCCTCATTTCAACATGCGATGCCCTAAGACAAGGGTGGGTCTCTTCGACCCACTTGTCTCGCCAATGAACCATATAAGTGTTGTGCTAAAACTAAGAGGATTACAGGTCAAGGGAGGCGATTTCAAACCAGCTAAAGCAGTTGGGGGATTTCTTCGTGATCTAAGAGGGCGCCTAAGCGAGCTAGCCCGAGTAAGTTCTACACCCACCTTAAATTCCTCTCTCATCAGTTGATATACCTACCCTTGCTCTTGAGCAAGATTATGAGAGAGCGATCTCAAATTTTGGGTTCGTTAAAGCTCTGAGATACGTGCCGCCAGATCATCTAAATCCGAAAGGCGAGATCGAGGCACCAAACCACCAAGCTCGCCTGTGTCCATGACTTACTCGGGCTGACTCGCACGGGTGCCCACTTAGATCATGAGAAAAAGCCCCCAGTTGCTTTAGCTGGTTCGAAATCGCCTCCCTTGACCTGCAATCTCCTTGTTTTCTACACAACACTACTATGGTAAATTTGCAGGACAAGTAGGCCGAAGGACCCGCTCTTGTCTTAGGGCAATTCACCTTCATATGGCTGAGAAAGTGATAAGCTAGGGTGCTAAAAAGAAAAGTGTTTTAATGAGAGGAGAAAAGAAGAGAGGACTTGACAAGGAGACGAGACTAACATGATAACTGGATCAGTGTAATCGCCTATTGGGAGTGGTAGCAAGACGAGCACGATAACCCAGACCGGTGTGACGACAATACTACTTGAAATTAAGGTCGATATGACTATCTTAATCTGGTGTGGCAGTAAGACGGGCATGGTACTTAGGACCAGCACGACGACAATACTGCTTGACAGCTAGACCACTATGGTGACACTGGACCGAGTCTACCCTCAGCCAAGTGAGAAGCGAAGAGAGGAGAAGGCACAAGACAGTAAAGGGAGGAGGTCTCGATGATGCTGAACACTGCTGCTCGTGGCATAAGGGGGCAAATAGTGAACTACATGCGGCATAAGGAATCACCGTGGGCAACACGAGACGACAGTATGTCCCTTTGTGGGCGGCGATAGCTTCTTGTTAAGCAGACGACAATAGTCGTGAGACATAAAGAGGAGCCTGCGCACTGTGATAGGCACCGAGCGCATAAAGGAAGCTTGTGGTCGGTACTAAGCACCGAGCTCACGAAGAAAGCTCATGGGCGACGATAGGCACTAAGAGCATGAAGAAATCTTGCGGATAGCGATAGGCGCCGCGCGCCCGAAGAAAGCTCGCGGATGGTGATAGGCACCGAGTGCACGAAGAAATATCGCTAACGGTGATACGTATCGCCAAGACCCTTTACAGGCAACGATAGACGTCACTGTATGAGATTGGCAAAGGGTACTAAAGAAGCTAGTGGTCGGTAATAGGTATTGTCACGACCCTTTACAGGTGGTGATGGGCATCATCGTTTGTGATAGGAGCACAACAGGGTGAGACCCCTGTGAGCGGCAATAGCCATCACTGTCTGTACTTCTTACGGAGAAGCAGTGATGAAGACAACACCATGCACAACCTGTGAAGCTAGAGGAGGGGGAAAGATGGGAAGAGACATGCATGACACCGCCACTGCCGTGCATGGGCTCTGAGAGAAGCTCAGACGAAGAAGAAGAAGAAGAAAGAAAAGAAGAGAGAGAAGGAGAAAGGGAAGAGTAAAAGGAAAGAAAAGAAAAGCAGAGAGAGAAAGATTTACCTTCATCCTAGGGGTATC